>NC_033796.1:45564823-45615735 GCF_001876935.1 Asparagus officinalis
GGTGCTTTGTCGAATGTCTGTAAGGGTTCCGGTGCTGCATTTATTGTCTGACCGTTGTCGGAATTTAAACTTGAAGTCGATTCCTGATTTTCTGATCTTTAGCTCGTGCTTGTTGGTTCAACATAGAACTGATTGTTGGCGTTGAGTTTTTATTTACGACGCGTTGTCCGGCGTAGTGTTGTTGAGTTATCCTTAAGAATATTTTTAGAAAAATATTCTCCAGAAACTTCTCAACCAAAAAAATAGGGAATAATTTATACTCGTATACCTTATTGGAGTAATTTCTGTGCCCGAATGAGCTGAATCGGCCTGATAATGAGCTGAACCGGCTTGATAATGAGCCAAAAAAGGCAGTAATTCGGCTTAAAAAATCCTCTGATCCTTCCGAATGTGCGGGAGAGGCAAGAATAGACAAGGGAATGAACCCTCGGTCGATTTGAAGTCGTTTCGATGTTCGATTCAGCTTCAATTTGAGTTCTGGTTCAAATCTGGTTCAAACTGGTTCAACCTGGTTCAACCTGGTTCAAAGCTGGTTCAGGACTGGTTCAAGACTGGTTCAGACTGGTTCATCCTGGTCTGGTCTGGTTCAGTCTGGTTTGGCCTGGTTTAGCCTGGTTTGGCCTGGTTCAGCCTTTTTTGAACTGATTTGGACTGGTCTGGTCTGGTTCAACATGGTTCGGTCTGGTTCAAGGCTGGTTCACATTATAAAAGGCTCTTTTTTCTCCTCCTCTAGGGCCGGCCCCCCCTTAACCTCTTTTTCGCTTTTCTCTTCCCTCGAGCATTCTTTCTCCCTCAAATCTTCACAATTGTCTTAGATCTAGCCTTCCTTTGGATCTTAGACTGAAAAATCTCTCAAAAATCTTCATATAAAAATTTCTCTCAGGCCCCTCGAGCAAGTTGTCTGAGCCTCTTTCAAGATTTGGTCTTTGTCGGATCTTCGAGCTTTCCCTCAGGTAAATCCTCCACAATTTTAGCATATTTTATGCTTAATTCAATTTATAAATTTGTGGGGTCGCATGTGAGGGTTAGGGTTTACGATTTGGCGCCTCGAGCTCCTCTTTCAGGGGGTAAAATTTGAAGCTCTGAGGGATTTAATTGCAATAAAAAGGGGAACTTTTTTCTGGATCTGATCCCTTAATTTATTTTGCAGGTCACCATGTCTCGTATTACGAGGGGTCAATCCTCTACCACGTCGGCTGATGGCGCGCCTCCCTCTTATGCCGGTGAGCTAGTTTTGGAAATTTACAAATTAGTCCATTTTTTCTTGGAAATTTGCAAATTAGTCCTTTTTACCCCCACGTTGTTCTCCTTGGTGAGGCAATCGGGAAGAGCCTTGATTCTCCTTGGTGAGGATCGACGCTTTAAAGATATGTTTTGCTTGGTCAAAACCATATCTCATAATAAATAAAGGGGCGTTTTGTCGCTGCATTGTGCCTTATAAGGCAGGGATATGTTTTTTTTGATATATCCTACCTTATAAGTGCATAATGTGGCCAAATCGTATCACCCTTTATAAGGCAGTGACTCTATCTTACCCATTCGTAGGATGAGTTCAACTTCCTTTTATAATTGAGACTAACAAATGTTTAAATGTTTGCTTCCAGTGGAATATCCTTCTGGAGCGTTCTCATCTCACGCAGTGTACGGGCGTCGTGGCGAGTATTATTCGACTTCCGACGATTTTTCCCCTATTCCAGTTACTCCTCAGTTTGCTTCGGGTATGTCGACAGAGGTTGCCCAAGTGGTGAAGGAAGGTGGACATCGAGCTCTTCGACAGTTGATTACAGATGCGCCTTTCGTGAAGAATGCCAGTTCTATTCAGCCTCTCAAGAAGACCGACTTTTTATTTGGCGACTCTGCCAGAGACCCGGATGCAGTGTTTATTGACGCCGAGCAGTGGCTTCATAAAACTGGTGGTGGTTTCATATATTTGCCGAAGATTCCTCGGCATCGTTCGTTGACTGAGCTCAGGCGTCAGGCTATGACACGGAAGATGTCGTGGCGCTTGACGGAGGAGCATGAGAGCGTTCACTGTGGCTACATCACTCATCAGGCAGCTTCTGGTTCGAGCAGGAGTCATATCACTGGATTGCATCATGGAGTATTGGGGTTGGATGCACCGCCGCGTAACGAGCTTCTTGCCTCTGCTTCTACTTTGAAGAATTGCCTCGCTGATTTAGGATGGGAGATGCCTGCGACGCGTCACAGATTTTATGACTGGGTCCATTCTTTGGACAAGCTTTGGTGGACTCGCATGACGAAGTACGTCTTGAGCCGATGGAGTGAGGAGTTGCACGCTTGTGGTCTATATGCAACCGTTCGTGCCACCATGTATGGTTTGCCTGTTAGCGCGAAGCATTTCTTTGCTTTGTGCGAGCTTTATACTCCAGATTCGAATACTTTTCTGACCCGACAAGGGGAGTTGGGCTTGGCCCTCCATGAGATGCATAGGATTTCTGGTTTGCCCATGGGACAGATGCTGTATCAGGAATACTTTTCCTCCAACCATGAATTGAGTCAGCTGAAGGATCGCATGCCCGACCGCTATGAGGCTTTATGGGACCTCACATGTCACTATCATATTGCTTTGGCGCAGTCTGAGCCTTTAGCGAGGACTAAGTCATTCGTGAGTCTGAAGCAGTTTGCATGCTACTTGTTCAGAAATCTAGAGAGCAATTCTGGCGAGGCTATTTGCGAGCTGGCACCACTCACTCCTTCAGGGGTGAATAATCTATTGAAGAAGATTGGCGCTCATTCCTATACCATTAGTAGTCCTGAGAGTGGCTTTCCTGCAGGGACCAAGTTTAAATCATTCTTATGGCATGCGACCGCACCGATTCGACCGATGACCCTTCTTGCTGGTTACCTTGCTATCTGGTTAAAGAAATGTGTGGTCCCGTATCAGTCCGGTGACGCTTTGCCCTTGGAAGTGCTCTACCCAGCAGTTCAGCTTGCCTATAAAAAGGAACTTTCACTTCTTCCAGTGATGGTGGCTAACATTCATCGAGGGCTTCGACAGATTTCTAGTGCTTTCACACGGAAGGAAAGTGAACCACCGGCTCAGATTCCTACTATTAAGGTGGAGCTTCCGTACACTTATTTGATGGCTTGGTTCGTCCTTCATCGTTCTGATATGATGTCAATACCGTATGCCACAGACCCCTCCGCTCCCCTACTACAGTTGTTTGAGAATGGCAAGTGGGAGGGGCGAGGATTCCCTGACATCAGACAGCAGCTACAGGTCCACAAGTGTTGGACGTTTTCCGCTTGTTTTCCGCAGTTCTCCGGCCGATACGGCGAGTGTCTGATTGATGAGGAAAAGCCGAGGGGGTATCGAACTCATTTAGACGTCGGCTGCTTTAACTGGCTGGTGAACATCAGGCCTAAGTTCAGTCTCCCGAGTTCTGAGCGGCAGTTGAACCTCACCTTCTTAAGCTGCAAGTGGTTGTTAGCAGCTAATAAAACTGTCCCCGTGAAGCCGATTGCAGAGCTAGAGGCTGAGGAGGCTTCTCAGGCCGATTCTCGTGTGATTTGGGAAAATGCTTCGGATTGACGAAGAGGGAAAGAAGATCTTTCATTCTGCTGATGAAGCTTCAGGCGGAGATCTTGAAGATCACGAGGACTATTCTGAACGAGGTCAGTTTCTTACTCTTTTCCTTTATCTTCCAGAATTATTAAGCCTGACAATGGTTTGATGTTTCAGGGACCACAGCTGACCAAGATGAAGAGTTCCATCCTTCTTCCCAGGCGAGACCTTCGATTGTTGTCCCTGCTGCTAGGCGGAAGAGATTAGCCCGCAAGCCGCGTGCAGTTTCGCGAGCATCTGATATGGATTTGGCCGGTGACGATCCTGCTAGTGATGGAGGTAACATCTACCCTATAGACCAACCTCTTGATCATTCAGAACTTTGACTCATACTTTTCCATCTCTATATAGGAGAGCGTGGGGAGAGAGAGATGAGTCCTGATCCTGCTTTTCATGATTTTACATCTTCTGGTGAGCCCGACTCACCGCACCAGGTAAAAAGGCCTGCAGACGTTGCCGACATTAGGGAGACCGTCAATGTAGGACCCGGTTCGATGAATCCAGGTACATCTACCATTAACAACAACTTCCGATGCGGGAGGCGGGGTCGCCCGACGGTCACCCCCTCCCCGAAACCTTGTCCAGAACTCCGCGCAACGAGAAACCCGGCGTGCTTCTCATTCCCAGGCGTCCACGCTGACGGCGAGAATACAACAAAAAAGGAGCCGTCGATCGGAGCAAAACAATAAAAAAAAAAATTTCACAAATGAACTCGTTGCGCGCTGAGCAAAAATGAGGGGTGGAACACGAGGACTTCCCAGGAGGTCACCCATCCTAGTACTACTCTCGCCCAAGCACGCTTAACTGCGGAGTTCTGATGGGATCCGGTGCATTAGTGCTGGTATGATCGCACCCGTCCACTCCCCTTCTCCTTCCCCCCTTATACGTCACCCCGCGCGCCTCTCCCGCCCTCCTGGCCCGCTCCCGGCGCCGAACGCAGGGAAACGCGGGCCCGGACCCCTCGCCGTCGCCCCGAACGCCGGGAAACACGGCATTTTGGCCGGACGAGCTTCCGCGCGCCCTCCCCGACCCGCAACTTCCGATGCGGGAGGCGGGGTCGCCCGACGGTCACCCCCTCCCCGAAACCTTGTCCAGAACTCCGCGCAACGAGAAACCCGGCGTGCTTCTCATTCCCAGGCGTCCACGCTGACGGCGGGAATACAACAAAAAAGGAGCCGTCGATCGGAGCAAAACAATAAAAAAAAAAAATTTTCACAAAGGAACTCGTTGCGCGCTGAGCAAAAAGGAGGGGTGCAACACGAGGACTTCCCAGGAGGTCACCCATCCTAGTACTACTCTCGCCCAAGCACGCTTAACTGCGGAGTTCTGATGGGATCCGGTGCATTAGTGCTGGTATGATCGCACCCGTCCACTCCCCTTCTCCTTCCCCCCTTATACGTCACCCCGCGCGCCTCTCCCGCCCTCCTGGCCCGCTCCCGGCGCCGAACGCAGGGAAACGCGGGCCCGGACCCCTCGCCGTCGCCCCGAACGCCGGGAAACACGGCATTTTGGCCGGACGAGCTTCCGCCCGCCCCCCCCGCCCCGCAACTTCCGATGCGGGAGGCGGGGTCGCCCGACGGTCACCCCCTCCCCGAAACCTTGTCCAGAACTCCGCGCAACGAGAAACCCGACGTGCTTCTCATTCCCAGGCGTCCACGCTGACGGCGGGAATACAACAAAAAAGGAGCCGTCGATCGGAGCAAAACAATAAAAAAAAAAATTTCACAAAGGAACTCGTTGCGCGCTGAGCAAAAAGGAGGGGTGCAACACGAGGACTTCCCAGGAGGTCACCCATCCTAGTACTACTCTCGCCCAAGCACGCTTAACTGCGGAGTTCTGATGGGATCCGGTGCATTAGTGCTGGTATGATCGCACCCGTCCACTCCCCTTCTCCTTCCCCCCTTATACGTCACCCCGCGCGCCTCTCCCGCCCTCCTGGCCCGCTCCCGGCGCCGAACGCAGGGAAACGCGGGCCCGGACCCCTCGCCGTCGCTTTATTTTTTTTTTTTTATGACAGATACTGAATATGAAAATTGACAGATATAAAATTCAGTACTATTGCAGTAAAATAATTTGTTAACTACTTAGATGCAAAAGGTTAACAAATTAAAACAGTTAAACAAATATGAAATTCGGGTGAACAGTAACAAATTTTTTTTTTTTAATATATATTTATTTTCAGATTTAAATTAACAGCAATAAATTATCTATCTTCTAGATTGCTATCAATAAACAATATTAGTTTAACTGAAAATAAATGAGTTATGAAAAATCAGGCCTGAACGGGGTGCAGTCGTGATACACTGCCCTAGAAGATAGAGGACCCGCCTGTCGCCCTGGCGTAGTTGATCCTCCCCCCTAGCGGTAAAAGCCCCCCGGAAACGGCCGGCCTCTCTACTCGGGCGCGAGTAGCAGAGCTTCTGCTCAGATGAAGATGATTGCCCAAAAATAATCCTCAAAATATGTAGCCGAAAATCTTTGAGTACTAAGAGTAGCAGAAGGAGGAAGAGGGAGCTATGAAATTCTTTGTGAATTTCTGTGTGTTTTCCCGAATGAACTCTGCCTCCTTATATAGCCTCATGAACCAGTAACCGATGCTGAATCTCCTCGTCCGTTGGGCGTAAATCACGCTGCCGTTACATAATAAATGCTGCCGTTACATAATAAATGCTGCCGTTACAAAAAAAAAAAAAAAAAGCTGGAGAAGCAAAACCCGAGTGCGGTGCGGTGCGGCGAGGCGTGGCGTGCGTGCGCGCGCGCGTGTGTGGAGAAAGAGCTCAAACACTAGTAGGCCCAAAACATTACTCAAAGCCCATTAGGAAGTGAACCATTATAAACCACTTGAACTTCTCTTCAACTTCCAATGTGGGACTATTCACAATTGCCTTTTCCTTAAGAAAATGCTAACATATCTTAGAACAACAGTCGTTTCTTTATTATTTGTACAACCAATTTTATTTGATCATCATAAGACTAAGAATAAATTATCAATATGCTACGTCGCTAATAACTTGCTGCGATGAGAAATTGTTTTAAATTGGATCATGCATTGTATATGTTTAGTGCTTGCTTAAGGAGTCTCATGGGTGGGTGAGAATTTGGCAACGAAGAGGTAAACTTGTCTTCAACAAAACACGGTGTTGGATTCCTTTGCAGCTTCCGCTAAGCTTCTAGGAGCAACGCGACTTTGAAAAAAATGGCCATAATTTCCTTTATGACCGCAAATTAAAGTTGCAAAAAAGATTTCAGTATTTAAAATTTTTTAAATCCTTGAACAAGAACATGACTTTTCTCCAAAGGGGGAAATTAAAGAAGTTTATAAGGATTCAAGGGGCCCCGGAGTAATGAACATCCATAACCATTTCTCAAAGAAAAAGCTAGGACGTACTAGCTAGGTCATAATTGAGCACAAGCTGCACAACATTATGTTTTGTTAGGCTAACCCCCTCGTCAACACGCCATTCATTAGGTTTAGCGTTGTTGTTTTAATTATTTGCCATTATTCTAACTTGTTAGCCAACTTGCATGGCCGATCACTGTTTCATCCAATTTTTCTTCGTACTCCTGGATAACCACTCCATTTTCTATACAAAACGATGCAGGAACTATAGTACTTTAAAATCTTCAAACTGCACTACTGAACAAATACAGGAAACAGCTTAAGATTCAGCCAGGCAAATTGGCGGTCGACCGCCGCGATCGACCGCGAACGTGCACAAGGGCAAGTAGGATTCGGAGCTGATGGCGGTTGACCGCGGATGACTGTATTCGATTTAACTCTCGGAAACTCTCGGGTTTGTGGTTCGGTCGACCGCCTCGGTCGACCGTGAACCTGCGCGATCGACCACAGTCTATTTGGGCTGGGCCTTTTGGATTTTGACCCGGTTCGTTTCTGGGTTTATATATAACTCAAACCTGATTGATTAGGGTAATGCAAGGACGATTTTGAGCAGTCTTTGTGAGAGGATTATTGCATCCAATTGTGGGAGAGTTGTGAGAGATCTAGAGTTTTGTTTTAGGGTTTGATCGGTGAGATTTGCAACTCTATTTGTATTCTCTTGATTTCTAATAGTAAGAACTCCTCCCCTTCTTGCCCCATGGACGTAGGCAACTTGCCGAACCACGTAAATCTCTTGTTCTTGCTATGGTTGTGTTTTGCTTATTAGTTGTGGTTTATCTCGAGTTATTGTTCGTGTTGCACAAGAATGTTTCAGCCGCGCACAACAACTACAGCTAACTGCACGTACGTACTTGAACCGATCGACATTTACCACGTAATACAGTTTACAATCACTAATCTTCCTCAGTTTTCGTTTTAGAAAAACAAATTAATGCTTCGGCGTGTCATATTTCATCAAAGAGAAAGCCATTGAAAAAAAAAAATTTCTTCATTATCATTTTTTAACGCCAATATGTCATGCCATTGTATTGCCACAAGAACAAAAGGCCACATTAATCCTTATGATTTATTTATTATTAGTTATTTTTATTTTTTTGGCGAAGGAAACTATATTGATTACTGGATTTGGATCCTCTCCACTACTAAAAAATAATGGAGGGACTACTACTTAGTCATAACTATTAATTATTTGGATTTGGATCCTCTCCACTACAAAAAAGTAGTGGAGAGATCACTGCTTTTAATCTCAATCGTTGATTATTTAGTAGGCGGTTATGATACAATCTAAATCTAACACTTATCATACCCCCGTGTATTGCACTCATTCCTAATTTGCACTAAAAGAAAAAATCACAACCATTAACTAGATAATCAATGACCGTGATTATGTAGTGGTCTCTCCACTGTTTTTTTTTTTTTTTGTAGTGAAGAGGATCCGAATCCTAATTATTTAGTGGGTGTATTATTATTTCTTTTTTGCATGCATTAGGAATTGAACGAGAATGGTTGAAAATAAACATTATGATTTCTTTACTACTTTTATGTAGTTAAGAGGATCCAAATTAAGGGCGGATCTATGTTGAAGGAAGTGACGTTAAGTGACAACACTTCCTCCAAAGATTCCTTTATTCCTCGTACATTTTATACATCCCTAGTGTAGGCTTACACACTTATCATACATCTCAATCTCCTTCTTAAGGAAACATGTCCAAGCCCCCCAGCTTAAGCTCAGAGACCGATCTTCAACAAAACCAAATAACACCTATCCAATGGGCCCTTATCCTACAGTAATTGATAAGATCGTTAACCCGTGCTGGTGATATGATGGAAATAAATTAACTTTTTCATTCTTTAAGATTTTATATATATATAGAGAGAGAGAGAGAGAGAGAGAGAAACTTATGTCAATTTAAGTTGACGTCCATTAAGTTTTTTAGTCATTGATGATCACTTGATTAAGCTACATTGTGGATAATCCGCTCCGTTGAACTTGATCTACATATTCAAAAACTCCAACACACCAAATTTGGGGTAAATCCGTCGTGGTTTGTGTTGTGCGCAGCGGAAATTTCGGCAGAGTTTCTGGTGCACAATAAGAGAGAAAGATCAATAATAAGAATTCCTGTCTCACCAAGGAAACAAGAATCTGAAGCGGATATCTCAACCAAGTGAGATATCAGCTCTTCCTCTAGGACTGCGCGTCGAGGGATCCTAAAAACTATTACAATGGCCACAAACTCAAACAACCAATTTTACGTGGTTCGGCAAACTACCTATGTCCACGGGGCAAGGAGGGGAGATCTACTATTAGAGGGGAGAGAATACAACTAGGGTTTACAATCACTCAATCTAAACCCTCAAACAAACTCTCAAATCCCTCACACAAATATCTCTCTCAAAAGGGATGCTCAAACTCTAAAAAAGGGGACTGCTTTAACTCTAAGAAAGTACAGCAATTTTCTTCCTCTGACACGAAAATCCACGCTGCTAAATCTCCTGTTCTCCCCTTAGCCGAGCACTGTAGCCGCTTACAAATCTCTGCACAACTCTTTTTCCAAGCCTCCTGCACACCGCCGAAATAAACCCTGGGCGCTCTCTTTATAGTACTCCATGTCGGGTGGGCCTTACGCGGTTTGCTGGCACCGAGAACTTCACGCGGTTTGCAGCTGCATTTGTGAAAGAGTGGCCCCCACGAGAAAGTTACCTCCAGGTCTTCACGAGTTCTTCTCTAGCTCACGTGGTGGCCCCCACAAGAACCCAGCTCTTCACATGTTTCCCAGCTTATCTCTTCACACATCACTTCATGAGACATCCAAAAACAAACCGCTAGACTCCTGTGATCCCCCCCCCCACGTGATCCATCAATCAACAGTTTGACCCTCCGTCGAGCAATGTAAAAAGTTCTATTCATTTGAAATCGTTAAAATTGATACGAGTAGATGAAGGGTCAAACCACGATGGGTTCACCCCAAATTTGGTGCGTTGGGGTTTTAGAATATGTAGATCAAGTTCAACGGAGCGGATACACCGTGAAACAATTCACGACACCAGACTCAATCCATAACAAGTCGAGAACCCAAATGAGAATGCAAACACTCTCCAAATGTCAGTATCAACTCACCAAATCGATCTCACCCATCAAAATCCAACCCGGCTGCATCATAAAGACTGCCTACGTATCCTCTTGCCCAAGGAATCAAGCTGAACGTAGTTCACCCAAATGGCCTCCAAAGGCCTCAATCCACTAGAAGAGTTGCAGGATAGGGTCTGATAACTCCCTCATCTTGGAGCTCGCTTCTGTTAGCAATGGCTTTAAGGCGGGCTTCCAATTCTTCCATTTTGGCAGACTGAAGATTCTGCTCGTTCTCAGTCTCTCTTCCTTCATCAGAGGAAGATTCCAGGCTGTGGGCTTCTTGGTCAGAAGCCGCATCATCAACCACTTTTCCCTTCCCTTTGCTTGTGTGAGGTCGGGATGAAGACGCTTTTCCTCTCCGGGAAGATTCTTGCCTAAGCGGCGAATCTGTCTCTTGAGATTTGGCCTTGTCTGCGACGATTTGAGTCAACATGGCCATGAGTTCATTGATGGCCTCCTGCTGAGATTTGAGCATGGCTTCCTGTTCATCAAGTCTCTTTGAAAGGTCTTCCGAATGTTCTGCCATGTGGACGAAGCTCTCATGCCCAACGAAAGAGCTTGATGATTGGGACTCCGCAATGGCTGAGTGTTCGTCATCGGAATTAGTTCCTCTGGCTAAACTCTGATAGTTGATAGGAGGAATGGCTCCTGTTCGAGTCCGAGTACGTTGGTAGATTCCTTCAAACTCGTTAGTGATTTCTCTGACGCTTGGAGAATGATCTGTCTCTGACCCGTCGGAACTAAGGGTTGATGATCTCCCTCTACCAACCATGTTAGAAGTGACTCTAAGGTATTTATCCTCTAAAGTCTTCTTCCTGTGAGGATGTCGTCGATTATTGAGCAAAACGACATTCGTCGGTCGGTTGAACATCGACAGCAATTCCCGCAAGTCAGAGACTTGGGATGAACCTCTCACAGAGCGTGAGGGTAAAGATGGAACCCCCTGTCCATTAAAGGATGAGACTGGCTCCTGGTGAACATGGATCTTGAGTCCACGTTGATCTTTTTGAACACGACGAATCGCATCGTGTTCTGAAGAAGAAACACGAGGGTCGTGTTCTGTTTTACTAACGCTAGACCGAAGTCTGCGTTTTGTTGATGAAACGCACCTTTGCCGGTTGCGTTTTTGTTGGTTAACGCAGTTTGTAAGTCTGCGTTTTGGATCTTGAACGCACTCCTGAGAGTTGCGTTTTGGTTCTGAAACGCACTCCTGAGAGTTGCGTTCTGCCAAATCAACGCAGTTTTGAAGGTTGCGTTTTGATTGCACAACGCACCACTGAGGGCTGCGTTTGGCATAAACTGAGCCCACTCCTTTAGAGGTGGGGCTGCTCGAGTAATCTCGGCGGCTAAAGGAGAGGGTTTCCTTTGGCATGGGAGCAACCTTTGGAGCTTTAGTCTCCTTGGCACCTCTCACAGAGCGTGAGGGTAGAGATGGAACCCCCTGTCCGTTAAAGGATGGGACTGGTTCTTGGTAAACATGAATTTTAAATCCATGTTGATCATTTTGAACACGACGAATCACATCGTGTTCCACAGAAGGAACACGAGGGTCGTGTTTAGCTTGATTAACGCAAGACCAAAGTCTGCGTTTTGCTAGTGAAACGCAGTCCTGCGATCTGCGTTCGGATTCAGAAACGCACTCCTGAGAATTGCGTTCAGTTTGTGAAACGCACTCCTGAGAGTTGCGTTTGAGTTCTGAAACGCACTCCTGAGAGTTGCGTTTAGCTGGGCTTTTGTAGAGCTCATGTTGAGGCTCATAAACGCGGAGTTCGCGTTGATTGGAGGATCGGCTTTGGAGTCGTGCCGAAGTCGAGTCTTCTCCTTTAGGGAGGGGACTGTATGAACAGTGCAACCCCCATGGGAGATAGTCTTTAGATGAGTTGGCCACAACTGGAGCTTTAGTCTCCTCGGAAACTGTTCTAGAGATGATTTCCACCACTCGCACGGTTGTTTGTTGGAAATTTGTAGTAAAAAGACAATGAAAGAAAATTTGACTTGTATTCCTCTCAAAATCAATTACAATTTGGATTCCGATTACAAAAGAGAGGAGAATGAATTTGATTCTCCCCTTTATTTAAAACTGGGTTCTTCACGGTGGCGATGAGATGCCTCCCTCGAATGCTCGCGTCGAGTTTGCTTCTCGTTGACGATCCGAACGTCTTGATTCACTGGAACGTGATTTTCTCCTCACGATTTGACGCTGTGGAGAACTTGCGTGACAAGTTTGAAAATAACTCTTAACGAGTTGATAACTCTGAACGAGTTTTAGAAGAACTTGCAGAGCGAGTTTTGAACTCTGATCGCGTTGATAACTCTGAACGAGTTTGAACTCTTGAAAAAGAGTTGATTTGAACCGAAAATCGGTTATCAGCCAAGGCCGAATAATTTCAAAGGCTTCAATTAAAAGCCTTCCAAAATGATTCAAGAGCTCCTTCAAGCCGCTGATCTCCAAAGCTCCTTATTGCTGCAGAAAGCCGCAAGATGCCCGATCAAGGATCCCCAAAAAGTCAGCCCCAAAAGAGAGGATCCGAACTCAGTTGAGTTTTGAGGTATTTATAGGGGATTAAGGGTGTAACCGCCCCCTTCGATCAAGGATCCCCAAAAAGTCAGCTCCCCCCCTCCAAAAAAAAGGATCCGAACTCAGTTGAGTTTTGAGGTATTTATAGGGGGTTAAGGGTATAACCGCCCCCTTAAATATCTCCTTAATGAGGGTTTAATGGGGTCTAACTGCTCCCCATAAATCTCTCCATGATAGGGTAGTGATCCCCTAAAATCTTGGGGAGAAAACGGTTCTGGAACCGTTCGAATCGTGCTTGAACGAGTTAAACGCTGAAAACAGCGTTCTGGGCTCGAACTGTGCGTTTCTGGACCTGAAACGCACAGTTGAGGTTGAAAAACGCACAGCTGGGGCCTGTTTGAGGCTGAAAACGCACAGTTGTGCTGTAAACGCACAGTTAAGGCTGAAAACACACAGCTGGAGCTGAAAACGCACAGCTGGGCCTGTAAACGCACAGTTAAGGCTGAAAACGCACAGCTGGAGCTGAAAACGCACAGCTGGGCCTGTAAACGCACAGTTAAGGCTGAAAACGCACAGCTGGAGCTGAAAACGCACACCTGGAGCTGAAAACGCACAGCTGGAGCTGAAAACACACAGCTGGAGCTGTAAACGCACAGTTGAGGCTGAAAACGCACAGTTCGTGCTGTTTTAGAGATTAACTCTACGTTTTTATGTTGAAAACGCTGGTTTGCCGTGTGTGTTTTGGCTCTGTAATGCAGAGGCGAACCTTAGGCGGGCTTGGCGAGCTTCAGGCTAAGTCCAATGTTCTGACGAAGTCCGGTCTTACAGACGGACTCCATAACATAACTTGCTACGAAGAACAGGTCATAACTTTCAAACCGTACGTCGGAATTGGACGAATTATATATGATCCCTCACACAAATATCTCTCTCAAAAGGGATGCTCAAACTCTTAAAAAGGGGACTGCTTTAACTCTAAGAAAGTACAGCAATTTTCTTCCTCTGACACGAAAATCCACGCTGCTAAATCTCCTGTTCTCCCCTTAGCCGAGCACTGTAGCCGCCTACAAATCTCTGCACAACTCTTTTTCCAAGCCTCCTGCACACCGCCGAAATAAACCCTGGGCGCTCTCTTTATAGTACTCCATGTCGGGTGGGCCTTACGCGGTTTGCTGGCACCGAGAACTTCACGCGGTTTGCAGCTGCATTTGTGAAAGAGTGGCCCCCACGAGAAAGTTACCTCCAGGTCTTCACGAGTTCTTCTCTAGCTCACGTGGTGGCCCCCACAAGAACCCAGCTCTTCACATGTTTCCCAGCTTATCTCTTCACACATCACTTCATGAGACATCCAAAAACAAACCGCTAGACTCCTGTGATCCCCCCCCCCACGTGATCCATCAATCAACAGTTTGACCCTCCGTCGAGCAATGTAAAAAGTTCTATTCATTTGAAATCGTTAAAATTGATACGAGTAGATGAAGGGTCAAACCACGATGGGTTCACCCCAAATTTGGTGCGTTGGGGTTTTAGAATATGTAGATCAAGTTCAACGGAGCGGATTATCCACAATGTAGCTCAATCAAGTGATTATCAATGACTAAGAAACTTAGTGGACGTCCACTTAAGTTGATAAGGTAGTTATGTATTTGATAGTGTTATTAATAATATGATTATGTACTTTTTTTTCTCAAAAAACATTAAAAACCATGGGGGGAAATTATAATCTTTTAATTATCAATTATGCGGTGACACCATTTTATAGAAATTATAGATCCGCCTCTGTTAGTCTAAGTGTGTAGACCCAAAGCTGCAATCGAAAAGACGAAGAAAACAGTCAGAAGACTGTGCGGTCGACCGCAGTGGCAGAGCCGGTCGACCGCGTGCACTGCAGGAAACTGAGAAGAATCGGTCGCTCTGGCCGGTCGACCGGCGTGGCCGCTGCGGTCGACCGAGATCGTGCACAAGACCCTGTAAACAGATTTCGTTCTGACCGGTCGACCGGCCTTGGCACGGCGGTCGACCGCGAATCGCCCAGACAGTTTCCTAAACTGTTTGAGACTCTGTTTTGTTTCAGGATTCTATAAATACACAAACGTTTTTAGGGTTTGAAAGACATCAAAAAGAGAGCTTTTTGGCTGCAAAGAGAGAGAGAATCTCAGAGAGATTTACCCCTTGTTTGAGAGCTTGTATTTTCTTCTTCAATTAATAGAAAGATTGTGTGGTGTGGCTCCCGAGGACGTAGGCACATTGCCGAACCTCGTTAAATCTGTGTGTTCGTCTCTTTTACTGTTTTTACAAGGTTAGATCTTTATTTGTGGTTTATTCCTACTTTCCTACTTTCAACACAAGGTCCGGAAGGGCAAGGGTTCGATTGATTGTTTCGAATCCCCAACAGCCTCTAATCCTAATTTGTTACTATATATATGGTTATTCCATCGAGCAAACCTTCAACAAACATGTCAGCATTTTTATGAAATATTATGGACTTTTTCCCGTTTTAATTGGAGTAAAAACAGGTTAACATAATGGCTTACTAAGAGTGGCTCCTACGCCAAATGCCCGATAGATTGATCAATCTTGATCCATATTCTACATGTTTTGTAGAAAAATCTTGATCCATATCTAATCAGACTCATTTTGTCTGTTGATCATCTATATTTATTCTTCTTGTCAAAGGGTCTCCTCTTTGTTACATTGAGGGAGTTTGGTGGGTAATCTCTGTCTTTGTTTGGAGGCAGTGGAATTGTTAATTAATTTCTTCGTTTATATGATATGAAGTGCGACAGTGTGAGATAATGTGGAATCTTAGTTGGTGGAGGGGTGCTAAGGCTAAGTCAGAATCTTTGAGGGGTGTAGAAATTTGAAGCCCCTATTATCCCTGTGAGTCTTTGACGCGGCCCTTTGAGCTAATTCTTTCTTTTTGGTTCCCTCCTTTTGGCGCCAAAGGAGTTTTTCGTACATCCAACTTTAGTTGGTGTTGACTTATAATCTTCAATTTATGGTGGGAGATTATGCATCATTCTTTTAAGAGATTCTGTACCAAGGGTACGTACAAGTCTACAAGTGCCGCTTCAAACTACCGAGCGGTTCTGGTTCATGATCAACCGGCAGAGCCAGAATTCTAAAAATTATACACTTCAATGATGTCATATTTAATTTTAGTGGTGTTCTAAGAGCTAAATACATGTAGAAATGAATAAAATTATTGTTGCACAAAACAATATGATACATGCCACCACCATTCACAATGTGGATAAGTGGGTAGTTGTGTAACTTGTGATTTACTTAGTGGATAGTTATGTTTTGTGGGTAGCTGTAGAGAGAAAAGTGGTGTTAGTGGGTAGAGATAATGTTAGTGTAATTATATATAGTACCCGAGAAAGAACCTTCTCTTTGATCTATCGCTTGAGCCCTACTGGAGAAAGACGAAGTCAACTTTGCCTGTAACGGTGTTGTAATGGAGATGATGATATGAATAAGAATTATTGTCTGCTTATCCTCTAGTTCTTCTCTTTATCTTCTTCCTCTATCAAATTCAACCTCATCATTGGTATCAGAGCCAAGTTTCGACCATGGACACTCACGGCAAAACGAATGCCGAATTCCACAATGAGGTCAATGAAATCTTAACACGGCATGACTCCAACTTTGATCAAATTAATGCTACACTCCAAATGGTGTTAACAGAACTTCAAGCTCTACAAACCGTCCAGAGCCCACATACTAATAATCTTGAAACTAACCCATTTGCTCCAGGAGAATCCTCACATTCGCCACAGTGTTACGCTCCGCTTCCCAAAATACCGAGGAATCCAGACGTGAACAAGCTCACGACGTATTAGATTGAGGAGAAATAAGTACTAGGCCTTTTCTACTCAATCTAATACGCTAAGCGTCAAGAAATAAACAATGCGAAGTCACAGGTCCCTGATCACAATTAGCAAGAATATAATGAACAACACAGAAGAAAACAATAATACATATCATAATGAATATCATCCGAGACATAATATTCGGGTCAACATGCCCTTATACAAAACTGAACAAATGAATACTAGAGAATATAAAATACAATGATCAAGTGGAAAAGGAAATGCTACAAAAGTAAGCTAAGACCATCGAACAACTAGAGTGAATAACTAAGCTTCGGCTTCTTCTGATGGGTCTGCAAAACACTCCTGCGGAGGATTCTTCGGTTCTAGCACATCTCCAAGCTGAACCTGTCCTTCCTCTAAGTCTGATGTACACTAGAAAAAATAGGTGTACGTCAGTGTGCATGGCACACGGCAAGACCCCACAAAACAAATAGAGCGAACGAAAACTCAAGCATAAAAACGATACAATAACAGAAATAATAAAGAAACATGCAACTAGAAATCTAACAAAATCAACCAAGTAACAAGTCAATCATGCATCTAGCGATCAGAATAATCATCCAAATAACCTCACACGCTATAACCTCACCAATAAAGAAGATAGTGTCACGATAGGCACTTTGAAGCCTTGAGGTGGCTTTCGTCAAGAAGGTCTCTAAGGAGTCAACATAATAGGCTTACGTCCGGGTTTTGTGAATGAGGACGCTCATGTTAATGAAGTTGCTATTGTTCCTAATACCTTTGGGAATGAGCTCACCAAGGCTGAAGCTCAATATACTTACGGGGATACCAGGTTCTTTGGTTGGATTAGATTGACAAATACCCAGTGGTAGGCCCATTTGGTGGATTTCATTCTCGTCACTTTTGAGGAGAGATTGTGGGTGATGGGGCTCTATGTTGCAGTGAGAGTTTTGAAGTACAATGTTGAGATTTGTGCACCTATATTGTACAGTATCCTAGAGCTGTACAACGCTGATAGCAATAATTTTTTTACTCCAACGTGAGAAATCGGGATTGCTTTGCACGAGATGTTTGAAATATCTTGTTTGCTCATGGGGGGTCGCTTGTTTGAGGAGTGTTTCCCTACTAATGAGGAGTTGAACACTTTCTCACATACTGCCTAAGTTGTGGAGGCATTTTGGGAACTGTTCTGCCACTTCCTCATTTGCTAAAGAACTACTGCGAATGCTGGATATGATTTTACCATTCCTCGCATTCCTTGAGCTGAATATCTATTTCCTAATGTTAGTAAGAAGGGAAATGTGGGTTCAGTTCTTCAGGCCATGGATACTAAGGTTGAGACTCGTATATTCAACGATGGCCCCGTATTACACACCACTGAATCAGACGTATGTGGATTTTGCGCAAGTGATCAGTTCGAAGGCTTTCATCATCAAGCAAAAGAACCGACATCTGAGTTAGTGTTGCTTGTGGGGTTTTTCTCAATTTGGCTGAAGGGTTGCGTCGTGTCTTCTCAACTGAAGGATCACATCTCCATCATGGTGCTATATCCTATTGTGTTGCTAGCCTCTCTGTCACGCCCCGCTTCCCAAAATACCCGAGAATCGGAACATGAACAAGCCCGCGACGTATTAGATTAAGGAGAATAAATAAAATAATCATTTCTCCTCAACCTAATATGCTAAGAGTCTGGAAATGAATACAATACAAAGTCACAGGTCCCCGATCATAATCAGCAAAAATATAATGAACAACACAGAATGAAATAATACATATCACAAATGAATATTCATCCCAGGCATAATATTCGGGTCAAATATGCCCTTATACATATCTGAACAAATGAATACTGGAGAAATGTAAAATACAATGATCAAGCAGAAAAGAAATGCTACAAAAGTAAACTAAGATCGTCGAACAACTAGAGGGAATGATTAAGCTTTGGCTTCTTCTGCTCGGTCTGCAAAGCACTCCTGCTGAGAATCCTTTGGCTCCTAGCGATCTCCCACCTAGGTCTGTTCTTTCTCTAAGTCTGACGTACACCAGAGAAAACAGGTGTACGTCAGTGTGTATGGCACACGGCAAGACCCCACAAAAGAAGGAACGAAGGAAAACCCAATGCGAAAAATGATACAATAATAAAAATGTCAAGGAAACGTGCAACTAAAAATCCAACAAAATCAACCAAGTAACAAGTCGATCATGCAGCAAGCGATCAGAGTAATCATCCAAGTCACAAGGTCATACAACTAGATGGAATTAATACTTAAAAATCTATAACTTGAGACGTAGTACGTCGAGTGAAATAATCCAAACAAGAAAACCCTCATGTATATACCATATGTCTTAAATTGTAGATAATTAAATATTAATCCCGATCTAGGTATGAGAAGAAAATACCACTAGCCTACAAGAATCCATAATCAGCTTAAGTAACAATGTCATGTAACTAGTCATCCTATAACAGGTCACTGGTAACATCTCACATAGAGCCAACGCTCATATCACCGGATAATTGACTGTTCACAAATCCCCTACGTGCATCCAAACCTGCGAAACGATTCGGTGAGAGAACTACACGCAATCCGATTTCGGCCTGGTTCGAACTCAAGCAAAACTCGGGTGATGAAACGATTTCACTGACCAAGTGCGAAATGGTTCACTTGGCCCAACAAACTAACCCCAGTGCGAAACGGTTCACTGGTGTGAGTCTGGAAGATACATCAACAGTCTTATCCGATCACATTAACCATGACTTCCCCATCCCAACTCTCTTGTATTTTCTAAGTCAACCATAAACCTCATTGAAACTCGGATTCACCACCTAAACTCAGTCAACACACTCACACATGTCACTAAATCTGTTCATGACGCACGAGCCCACTAAGTCATGAACTACTAATGGTTCTCAATCACAGCAAATAATAACAAAAACAACTGATCATGTACAATAATATCATGGCAAATCAGGTAATTGAAATTAAGAGTCATAAATTTATGAACAACCAACTATGTAATTTAGAAAAAATAATCTTTTTCCAAAATAATTTATTTTACTTTATTGTAATCTTCCTAAAATGATTCATTTCACAAAATAAATTCTTTTAAATCATCATAATTATCAAAATATAATTCTTTTGACGAAAATAACTTAACAACTCAAACTGATCCTTTTTCCGAAATAAATATTTTAAAATTATTTATTCTAATAATTATTCAAAACCAACCCCTTTTTTAATAAATCATTTTCTTATCATAATAATTCTAAAAACATCTCAACATAATCACTTTTACACAAAATAAATTTTCCTTTAAATTACTCATCATAATATTATCGTTAAATATTAACCATCAACAAGCCACGCAGATAATAACAATTCATAATCTAATCTATGCAACTAATTAACGACAGATATAAATAGGAAATGGTGAGTCAAGAGGAGCGAGATCTTGCCTACGAGGCCAAGGGACCTGCGGACGAGGCGGTGACGCCATTTCTTGTTGTTCGTTGTTCGACGACGTGCGTAGCGGATCGACGGTTGACTTGTGGAGCTAAACGGCGACATCGGCGACAGGTTCGATGGTGCGGGGATCTCGGCATGGCTACGGGCTGAAGGGGTCGTCGGCGGGCGAGGGGCATCGGGTAGCGACGTGGTGAGGGAAGCTTGGTGCGAGTGCTGCTGAGGGAAGCTCGTCGGGGAGAAGACGACGACGACGAGCATGCGAGTTTAGGGCAATCTCGAGGGAGGATGGAGTTGGGGCAATGACAGAGTCGGAGTGTGAGCGAGAGTGGCGGAGGGAACTGCGGTGCAGGCAGTGGCGGCGCTGGTCGGGGTTTGACGGAAGGCAGCGAGTGCAGCGGCTGTGGGTTGTTAGGTTCGGAGGGAGGGAGGCAGAGCAGGGCTGGAGTTAAGCGGCGGCTCGGCGACGGGCGGAGCTGGAGGAGCGCGACGAGGGTGGTAGTGGAGGGCACCGGTGCTGAGGATGGGAGAAGGTGGAGAGGGGCGGTTTAGAGGAAGTGGATGCGATGAAGGGGGGCTGGCGGAGATGACGGTGTGTCAGAGGAGTTTGCGGCTGATTCAGAGTGGGGAGAGAGGCGAAGGGAGCTCGGATCTGAGGTGAGCTCGGGGGTTGGAAGGCGGGAGAAGGAGAAGGCGGTGCGCTAAGGAACGGAGGAGCTCGGAGGTGGCGCTGGCTGAGGTTAGGAGAGGAGTTCGGGTGGTTAAGGACTTGGGCGGAGTTCGGAGAGAGGAGCTTTGGGCTAGGGTGGGTTTCTTTGAAGCGGAGAGAGATAAGAGAGAGAGAGAGAGAGAGGAAGAGAGAGAGAGAGAGCAGAGAGAGTACGGTCGAGAGGAGAGGGTGAACGTGAGTTGTTTGAGAGGGGTCGTGGCTTCGTGGGTGGCTGAAGGAGTGAAGAGGAGAGAAACACACACACACACACACACACACACACACACACACACACACACACACACACACACACACACACACATATATAATATATATATATATATATATATATATATATATATATATATATATTATATATATATAATATATATATAAATTAAAGAGTATTAGGTTTTGAAAATTAATTAAAAATAATTATAATCACAAAAAATAAAAAATAATTACGTGAAAATTATCTACACATCAAAACGTACTAGTTGTACTAATATAACATATAATACGCAATAGTAGAAATAATACCACAAATTGTACAATTAAACGAGATTAATTAATAAAAATATAATTTCCTACATTTAAAATCAAATAATTATGGGCTAATTATATACACAGTAAAACGTACCAGTTATACTAATACGACAGATAATGTGTAATAGTAGAAATAATATAACAAATTATACCAAAAATACGTAATTAATAATACCATGTATTATATGAAATAATACGTAATAATATTAATAATACAACATATTATTTAAAATAATACGTAATAGTACCGATAACACAAAAAATTAATTCTAGAAATTTTTACTTTACTAAATAAATTTATAAATATTTAAATTATTTAAATAAATATAAAACTTTGACTTTAAATCATAGAAAATTGTAAAAATTCAAGAAAAATACAAATACTCTTCTAAAATAATAATTAAATATTTAAAAATACCAGAAAATTATTTTAACTAGTATCAAAATTCACGGTCATTACATTCTACCCCTTTAAAACAAATTCCGCACTCGGAATTAAAATAAAAGTAATGTAGAAAGAATCCAAGGACTGAGATATGAAACGATATCCATAAATAGAGGAGAATGTAAAATAAAAACGACACAAGGTAAGATACAAGATGTGATAACTAAGATATCATTATCGCATTTCAGACTCGCAACAAAATCCAAACAAATACTATGATACAAACATATTTAACTGTGTGAACTTGCTATACAATACTTTTAAATATATAAACAATCTAATTAGTAT
This sequence comes from Asparagus officinalis, assembly GCF_001876935.1. Classification (NCBI taxonomy): domain Eukaryota; kingdom Viridiplantae; phylum Streptophyta; class Magnoliopsida; order Asparagales; family Asparagaceae; genus Asparagus; species Asparagus officinalis. Next base: position 45,586,746 of record NC_033796.1, read on the forward strand.
AAAGTATAAGATAAGCAATAATATAGAATTAAAACAAATAGGTACAATATAAATAAACAATCATATAGAGTGAATCATACAAATAATATACAAGCATTCATAGAAACAAAGTAGAAACTTATTAAGTAAGAATAAAGTCAATTAAGGACAATAAATCTAAAGCAAACACAAAAATAAGTCAATTACAATAGAAACAGACAGAAACATAAATAACATAATAAGAAAAGTCGAAAAATCTAAAATACATAATAGTTTAAACAAAACATAATAGCAGGGTATAACAATGGTTAATCAAAACAAAAAGAAATTTAATTATGAAAAACACAATCAATTTAGGTTTAAACTAAAGCTTATTAAAAACACAATGTAAGATGTAAAATCAATAAAAATGAGTAAACGAGCAAAAAAAAACATTAACGGGATCATATAACAAAATAGAATGATATAATAATAAGTATAAATCAAAGATAATAGGAAAAGCAATCATAAAGCAATTAGAATAATAATACATACAAAATAAACACAATAAAAAAACATATTTAATTGATGGAATGATGAAAAGTAGTCTGAAACATAGAAAAGATACAAAGATAGTCAGGTATAAATAGCTAAACATAATTTTTTATTATACAATCAAATAATCATGCAAAGCGGTATACAAAATTTAGTAGATAATTAATTTATTACACAAAGATTAGGAATTTACAAATTGTATACACAGAAATTAGAATGCGACAAATAATACAATTATGTAAAAATAAGCAGCACAATGCAAGTGGAATATTAGAAGGTAATTGAACATAAACCAAAAAGGTATGATATACAAAACAATACAAGGCAGATAATCATGGAAGGCCAAGATGATATGACACAACAATATATAAAAATGAATTATATGTAGTATATCACATCAAAAACAAAACAAATAATTATAGACATATATCACAGCAATAATTATCAAAAACACACACTTTATATATATTATGACTAAATAAATGAAGTAGGCTAACATGGACAAAGAATAAAATAAAAAGTAAGTATTAGAATAAATAAGAAACTGTATATAGAAAATAAGTAAGCAAAACACAAACAAAACTAAGAAGATGAAATGATTGCTAAATTAAATCAAACAATGATGATAGATGTAATTGGAAGTAAAGGATGAAATAAGATATACTAAATGAAACTACTTTATACGTAATAAAACAAGCTAGCAAGTTAATAGTACAATTATAATATAATGTACAATAGCAGACAATGCTAATGTAACATGACTGAAATATACTAAAACATAAGAATGACACAATATCACTAGAAAAGCACAAGATATAAGACAAGAACGCAGAACAATCAGGCAGAAGGACAATAAAGATTATAATAATGTATACAGAATATACATAATCACAATTGAAATAACATTAAGAAATAACATAGATAGAAACACATCAACACAGAATATACATAATCACAATTGAAATAACATTAAGAAATAACATAGATAGAAACACATCAACACATATAGATAACAAACACATGCAAATCATAATGATAATCAATAGCAGAATAAAACGATACACAATAATTATTAGCATACAAACAGTTATATAAAACAAAGTAAATAATACAAAATCATAGTTAGGCTCAAAGGAACACAAATAAAATCAAAGTATGAAAATAAAAGATATAAAAGTAAAAAAGATAAACAAGATTCATAAACATATGATGTGTATAACAAATATAATCATTATGTATAATAAGCGTTAAAAATGAAAACACATACATAATAATAAGCATATAAAAGTCTGTATACTCATGGTACTAATCATGCTAACAAAAATAAATTTTGATGGAAAGAGTCACAAAATATTATATGATAAAATAGACATAAGAGTAAACACGTGATTCAAAATAAGCATATTATATAAACATAATAAGGACATAATTATATTTGTATTTGACAATAATATAATAAATCAGAAGTATTAGTAATATTCATTAGATAAAATAATAAATATAAACAAGATATAACAATAATAATTATTACTGGATAGAATCAATTTAGATATAGCAATATATGGCATCATAGTCAAAGTCACATAAATACAATCAACATAATTATACATAAATAAGGATGTGTAATACACAAAATACGAACTATGAAAGATAAAATAAATTTATAAACAAATGAAAACTTAAGAAGAGCATAAATTTGTATAATAAAAACATTGATATATTGTAGGTAAACATACAATGAATGATTGATGAACATGTGAATATAAACACCGATAATACATGAAATAGAATACGATTAAACACAGTTGATACTAAAAATGATGAATGACTATAAATCAACAAAAAAATAAACATCATAAATATAATAATCCACGTGAATACAATATAATGAAAAGAAAATAGTAAGTATAAAGAATGAAAAAGTATAACACAACACAAGTAAATGAAAATAATGAATAGAGAATAAACAACAACTAATAACACAATAACGATCATAAAAATCTAAAAATACCATAAAATAAATACTGAAAAAATAACACGCGTATACAATGTTTATTGTCACAATGACAAAATAATACATATCGGAAACGAAGAAAACAAACAACAATATGTAAATACACTATAAAGAACCCATGAGTAAATACTATACATACTCACAAACACTATTTAAAATAATCTTTTATATTAGTTGTAAAAGAACAATATTCAATGATACAAGATAATATTACAAAACCCTATATAAATAGTAATTCAAACTCCAAACCTAACAATATGAATAAACGCTTGAATATTAAAGTATAAATACATTGCTCTTAGAAATAACGAATCCAATTGTCAACATACTATAATAATCTAACAAGACAAAACCTAGTGATAAAACTATATACTAAAAATGTAAAGGATAAGAATATAGTGTATATGTAGAATATTAAAATCATGAACTTATTAAAGTATATCACAAAACACGAACAATATATAATAATCTAAATATAGTAAATAATAGATGATATGACAGAAAAACGTACTCATACACAATATAGATATGCAAAAGTATAATTAAACATAGAAATCAATACAATTAAATGATATATAAGTCAAATCAAAGAAAATATAGTTGTAAAAATAATAACACATATAATAACGATCGATACGAGGAAAGATGGATTATACAAAGAGGGGGTAATCGCGAAGCGATAGGACAAGAACCTTGGAAATTCCGGAGTCAAGAGTGATAAGATAGGGATGAAACGAAATCAAGAAAATAGGACAATGGCTCAAGAATAGTCTCACAGATGAAATATGATATGTTTCTAAATTGCCCATTATATTCTTACTAGTGAGGACTCGGGACCGTGACCTGCATGGGCCACCAAAAAAACCTGTCACGCCACGCTTCCCAAAATACCCGGGAATCGGAACGTGAACAAGCCCGCGACGTATTAGATTAAGGAGAATAAATAAAATAATCATTTCTCTTTAACCTAATACGCTAAGTGTCTGAAAATGAATACAATACGAAGTCACAGGTCCCCGATCACAATCAGCAAGAATATAATGAACAACACAGAATGAAATAATACATATCACAAATGAATATTCATCCCAGGCATAATATTCGGGTCAAATATGCCCTTATACATATCTGAACAAATGAATACTGGAGAAATGTAAAATACAATGATCAAGCAGAAAAGAAATGCTACAAAAGTAAACTAAGATCGTCGAACAACTAGAGGGAATGATTAAGCTTTGGCTTCTTCTGCTCAAATCCTTTGGCTCCTGGCGATCTCCCACCTGGGTCTGTTCTTTCTCTAAGTCTGACGTACACCAGAGAAAACATGTGTAATGGTTAGCTGTACATTAAGAATACAAATCTGGGATTGCTATGTATATGGAGCTTGATAGATGGGGCTCTCGCTTGGTGCCACTATGTTGTTGGGGTTACAGGAGCTAGATTCTCAGTTTCCCATCACATGCCCAACTGTTACATGATGTTGGAGTTCTACAAATGGGATAGCAAAGTGAGTGCTCCTCATCCTAACTTTTAGGTAAATAAGACTCGCTTGTTTTGGATTAGTCGGAGGTATAATGAGCTCTCCAAGAAGGGTCCAAAGAGTAGAGCTCTTGGGCTCCAAGAATTTCCAGCAGAAGATGTGCCAGATGAGGACTGGGGAGCGCTATGTGAACACTCTGTACCTCAAAGGGAGGTTGGTATCAGGATCAACATTCGGGAGCCGACTGAACCCGTGGTCCACCAAGAAACACCTGGTAGAGGGCGGGGTAAAGGAAAGTGGCTGTTACATGTTCCTTCTCTTCCGCCACCTTCAAAGATGCAACGTTTGGTGACTCCCGAGCCTAAACTTATGCCTAGCGACTCTTTGAGAGTTAGAGAGGAGTCTCTTGTGGTCCCAATGCAAGAATTTGTGAATTTTCATGGAAATAGGTGATTTTATGCAAAATACATTCAAATGTATTTTGGTCTATACAAACCATGTTAACATCTTTTATTATGTCCATAAAACGATTACACAAGTTTTCAGAACTTGATTTGAGCTAATAGCAAAAACAACATATTTGAAAACATGTATTTTAGCACTTTTGAATATTTCTGAGTTTTCACAAATGGTAAGAGCAATTTGAAAAATTCCTTTTCCAACATGTTCATATTCATGATTATAAACTTTTCTTAAAGTTTTACATTTTTAGAATTTATTTGCTATTTTTTAAACCTCTTCAAAGTTGGTTTTTACTATTCAATACAGGTTGAAAACTTGTTATCAGTCGACTGATCAGTTGACTGATGATATCAGTCGGCTGATCAATCGACTGAAGAATGTACATGTAATCTTTAAAAGTTTCTGTTCTGTTTTGGTCGACTGACCAGTCCACTGATAAAGACAGTCAGTCGACTGATGAGCTATCTGACGCCTACAACGGTCAGCTCATCAGTCGGCTGATGCTTTCTGTCAGTCGACTGATAAGCTATAACAACTATTTTTACAGCCTTCTATTTTTTGTCTTTTTGCTGGATTTTCTTGGGTTTTGAGCTTTGGTTTTTCATCCTATATATACCCCTCACTATTTTAGTTCTGAGTTAGTTTTTTAAGAGGGTTTTTAATAAGAGTTTTAAGTGTTTCAAAGTTTGTTTAAGTTTCAAAGTTTGAGTTTACAAAGAGGAGGCTTGCATTTTTAATTGAGGAATTCATCATCAATCTTCTTCAACCTCTTTGTGTTTATAGAGAAGTTTTTCTAACTCTTTTTTCTAGCAATTTTATTATTGATTTTCATATTCTTATTATTGCTAGTTTGCTAATTGAGTTAGATTTTATTTATACTTATTTTATCACACACACCCTATTTGAGCTTGTAGCATTTTATACATTATATATTGGATTGTGGGATTGTGATTTGTGAGATTGAGCTTACATTGAGTTCTTACCTATTGTAGAGAACATTTTATTATAGTTGAGCCTAATTGTGAGTTGCACATTGTATTACACTTGTACACCGAGAGAAGTGTGTGGTGAGAGATGGGGTCGGTTCCAAGAGGAGTGTGGTCGATAGTAAAGCCTAGTAAGAGTTGGTAATTCCGAACACTTGAGGAAGGTGATACGAGCTAGGCCAACACTTATAGGATGTGAAGTGTATTTGTAAGTGTGTAAGTTATAAAGTTTTCGGTGAACTAAAAAACCGTATTGTGAGGTGTAAACGTTATTCGGGTGAGCGTAGAAAATCCAGTTGTGATAATGAAGATCTCCTCGAGATGAGGAGCGGAGATGTAGGTCGTGGGGACCAAACTCCGTGATCATATCTTGTATTTGCGTTTGTCCTTTGCACACTATCACTTGTGTTTATTTACTCTTGTTCATATATCCTTGCATATATCAAATTAAATATCAAGATTGTTAGGATATTTGTTAATAACTTTTAATTTGCATTAATATCTAATAAGATTAGCAATAACCCTATTCACCCCCTCTAGGGTACTTCATGGTCCTCCGTTCTAGAATTTGACTTGAACCCTATAATACCTTAAGAATAAACTTTTGAAACAGAAGAGAGAAGCCTAAGGGTTTCTAAACTTATTTTATGAATTAAGGCTAAGTTCATCTATTTTGTATTAAGGAGCAAGGCCTTAGGATTTTCTAAAATTTATTTTCTACATTATGGCTCATGCCTCAACATTTTTATTCTCGAAGCATGAAGCTTTTCGAGGTGCATGGTCATCCGTTCTAGAATTTGACCTCCGTACTTGAACCCCATGACACCTTGAGAATAAACTTTTTAAACAGAAGAGAGAATCCTAAGGGTTTATGATCTTATTTTATGAATTAAGGTTAAGTTCATCTATTTTGCATTAAGGAGCAAGGCCTTAGGATTTTAAAAAAATTATTTTCCACATTATGGATCATGCCTCAAAAGTTTTATTCTCGAAGCATGAAGCTTTCGAGGTGCATGGTCCTCCATTCTGGAATTTAACTTCCATACTTGAACCCCATGACACATTGAGAATAAACTTTTGAAACCGAAGAGAGAAGCCTAAGGGTTTCTAATCTTATTTTATGAAGTAAGGTTAAGTTCATCTATTTGCTTTAAGGAGCAAGACCTTAGAATTTCCTAAAATTTATTTTCTACATTACGACTCATGCCTCAAAAGTTTTATTCTCGAAGCATGAAGCTTTCGAGGTGCATGGTCCTCCGTTCTAGAATTTGACCTCCGTACTTGAACCCCATGACACCTTGAGATAACCTTTTTAAACAGAAGAGAGTAGCCTAAGGGTTTCTGATCTTATTTTATGAATTAAGGTTAAGTTCATCTATTTTGCATTAAGGAGCAAGGCCTTAGGATTTCCTAAAATTTATTTTTTGCATCATAGCCTATGCCTCAAAAAATTTTATTCTTGAAGCATGAAGCTTTCGAGGTGCATGGTCCTCCGTTCTGAAATTTGACATCCATACTTGAACCCCATGGCACCTTGAGAATAAACTTTTAAAACAGAGGAAATCAACCTAAGGATTTCTGAACTTATTTTATGAATTAAGTCTAAGTTCATCTATTTTGCATTAAGAAGCAATGCCTTAGGATTTCCTAAAATTTATTTTCTGCATCATGGCCCATGTCTCAAAATTTTATTCTAGAAGCATAAAGCTTTTGAGGTGCATGGTCCTTCGTTCTGAAATTTAACCTCTGTACTTGAACCCCATGACATCTTGAGAATAAAGTTTTGAAACAAATGATAAGCCTATGATTTTTAACACTTATTTTGAATTGATATCTTGGCACCTTAGAAATTGAATTTTGAAAAAAAGGGCTTAAGTTTTTTTCTAATGAGTGGAGGCTAAGTTCATTTTTTAAAAGAGTGAAGTCTCAATGTTTTGTTTTTTAAAATCAATTTCACTATAGAGTGGCCCATGTTTTAATAAATTTATTCTCGAAGCATGAATCTTTCAAGGTGCATGGTCCTCCATTCTGAAATTTGAACTACTTACTTGAACTCCATGTCACCTTGAGAATAAATCTTAAAATAGAGGTCGAAGATTCACGAGTTTCTTATAATTTTTTTCTTTTTTTAATCAAAACCTAAGGTTTCTAAACTTATTTTATTAAATGAGGTTTTGCGTGGCTTAAAATAATAGAACCTTCAAAACATGAATATAATAGATGAATGCATGAATAAGAAAAATGGGTCATGACATCTGATGATTTTAATATCTTGTGCATGTAAACAAGTTTATTGACATCAAGAACAAGAATATGGCTATAATATTTTATATACTTAAACAAAACTTGACGGAAGTACTCACTGTAATTCCACGAGCTGCGATTGAGAAACCTATACAGAATATCAACAATGGATCGACAATAGAACCTACAAAATAAAATTGAATAAAATAAATATATCAGAATAAAAAAAGCCAAAGGATCTTATTGTTATAAAAAAAAGAAACATGGGGACCTAAAAAATGATGAACATTAAAATTTTTAAAAATATAAGATAGATTATGTAAATAGGAGTAAAGAACAAAAGAGATTTAAAAAAAAGAGGCGCATGTGAAAAAGTAACGCAGGATGAACAATAATCGGATGAATAGTATAGGTAAAAGTTGGATGAACTGTAACCCAATGAATAGTAATCGGGTAAAACAATAATCCGATGAACAGTATTGGTGAATAGTGATCAATAGTAATAGGTGAATAGGAAGGAAACCGGATAAACAATAATCTGATGAACAATAATCGATGAGTAGTAATCAATAATCGGTGAACAGTAATTAACAGTAACAATTTTTTCTCTCTCTTAATAAAAAAAGAGAAAGAAAGATATTTACATGTAGTCTTCCTCAAACAATCTAATATAACATAAATTAAAAGAAAGAAATATATATAGATATATATAGCTATGTGAAGCCTAATTGTGGTAGGATTAGATTTTCTTTTTAAATTATGTTGGGATTCTATCTTAAAATTTTTTGACATCCCTTTTAAATCGAATTCTATCTCCTACTAATTTAGTAATTTTAATTAGATAAGGACTCCTCATATTTGAATTAAATGAACTAATCCTAAGCCTTTAAAACAAAAAATGTCATAGCACAACAACAACAAAAAAAAAACTTAGGCTCACGCACTCGGTTAAAAAATAACCGAGCACGTAAGCCAAAGGGGGCAATTTGTAGACTAACAATTTTTTTTCTTATCAACAAACCCTATAAATAAAACTTATTGTGAGGATGATAGTACCTCATAAAAATCAAAACTAATATGAGAGATAGTACCTCATAAAAATAAAAATAAACTAATGTGAGAGATAGTACCTCATATAAATTTAAACCAATAAAGGTAGGCCCCCCGTATTAATTATTCCAGAGAGACACACCTTTCCTTTGTACTTATCAAAGTTGATAAGCTCAACAAGCCTTGTCAATAAAACAAATATGAGAGATAATGCTTCATATAAATCTAAACTAATGAAGGTAAGCCCTCCATATCAATTAATTCAAAGAGGCACGTCTTCCCCTTATAGTTGTTAAATTTGACGAGCTCAACAAACCTTATCAATGAAACTTAATGTGAGGGATAGTACTTCATATAAATAAAAATAAATGTGAGGGATAATGCCTCATGTAAGTTTGAGAGTACATGTACCCTCTATTAATCATTTAGAAAAAGAAAAAAAACACATGCCTCACTCCTTCATATTAACCAAATTCTCAAACTTGAGGGTGCATGTCAATTTCGATATATTGGTGTTATCATGTGATCATAAGCCTTAGCAATAAAATCTACTTGAGGGTGCATGTCAATTTCGATATATTGGTGTTATCATGTGATCATAAGCCTTAGCAATAAAATCTAGCTCGAGGATACTCACCCTACACACCTTATTTCAACTTGAACGTATATAGGCTCCACATAACACCTATTTTAAGAAATAAAGAAAGAGATAAGCTGATAGATAAATGAGAAGTGAAAGGCAAATGAAATGTTCGTTATGATAAACGAATGTAACAATCTTGATAAGGAAGTTATAATGACTCCCCCACCAATCCCTTTCAAACACCTGTCAATAACTTCCCCGTATCTTTTCCTATAAATTAAGACCTCATTTGCCATTCGAGAAAAAAAAAGAGAACGAAAAAATGACAAAAAAGATAGAGAAAAGGCGGAGAGATTGAAAAGAAAGAGAGACTTAGAGTTTGAAACAACAACGACAAGATCCTCTGTATTTTTCATATTGAAAAGGAGGAGGGCTCCAGAACATTGTCTAGAGACCCAAGATCCCATCTTCTTTCTCTTCAATTTTGTAATACATTAGAAATATAATAAAATCAATACCTCCCTGCATTTGATTTTTAATGTCTATTTAATTCTTTGCTTTCTACTACTCAGGGGTTTCTTTTAATAAGTGTAATTAACAGAAATAAATAAATTTCTGGAAGCATGCACCTCACAATATTTTTTTACAAACAAAGTGATACTAATATGTATCTAAAGAGTAAATATTTAAGGATTGCTCTACTCTCCTTGAGATTGGTGATACGACTTGGTCAAGAAGAAATTAGCCTACCCAAATATTATTTCTCCTCTGATGGATACCAGCACCACTTTGATTTTTTTTACAAAATATACACGTTGGGCATTCCGACGCTTATATGCACAAGTTTGCTCATCGATGAGTAAGAGGTCCCTGACTTTTAGATCACATCATGATCTTTCCAAAAAGATATTACAATAGTGATCCTGATAACCGAGTTAAAATTTATAACATGTGCAAATTCCAGTCTCGGTGTACGTTTCCAGACTACTTCTGATTGTTTTGACCCTATCTCGCTAAAATATTCATATCTTGCGTATAAATCTCCGAATCAAGTTCACTTTATTTCTATGGATTCTTGAGAAAGAGGTGACACTCCCATATGCTCAAACCTGATTTTAGCCTATGATATTTTTTTGAATTAACTGTGATTAGCTTTTCATCTTGCTCTATTCACTTGAGTTTTCAACTCTGGTGCATTGATGAGTAACAGAGCTCATCGATGACCGAGTACTCATCGATGGGTGATGTCTCTCTGTAAAATTTTGAATCGATGTGAAGTTGTTGATCAACGAATCAACTCCCAGTTCATTGATGAGAACCAATGCTCATTGCTAACCAAATGCTCATAGATGGACAAAGGGCTGAAACTTGTTGAGCTGAAATTTCTTCTGTTTGTTCGCAATATCGATTCTAACATGTATAAAACATCTTAAATACATATTAGACCAATATAAAAGTTTGTTATTCATCAAAGTCAACCGTATGGATACAATAACGTTGTATACCTTAAAGTTTCAAAAACTTGCATTTATATACCCTAATCTGTTTTGGCAGCAATTACATACCCCAAAAATTTTAAAAGCGAGCACTTAAATACCCTAAAGTTTTTAAAATTTGCACTTAAATACTCTCAGTTATGCAAACTCGATAGTATTCAAGTGTAAGTTCTAAAAACTTAAGAACATTTAAGTGACAATTTAAGTAGGGGTGTCCAAAAAGCCCGCCGGCCCGGCCCGGCCCGGCCTCGGCCCGGAAACCCGGGCCAAGTCCGGGCTCCGGGCCGGGCCCGGGCCGTCTTTTTGGTGCCCGGCCCGGGCCCGGCCAGGCCCGGAATAGTGTTTTTTATTTTTTTTATTTTTTTTATTTTTTATATGTATTATATATGTATAATATATGTATATATAATATATTTTTGTATATGTATAATATATGTATATATATATATAATATATGTACATATAATATATTTCTATATATGTATAATATGTGTGTGTATATATACTCTCTCTTATATATGTATAATGTATGTATGTATGTATATATATACTCTTTCTTATACTATACATGTATATATAAGTATACTTTCTCTTATATATGTATACTCTCTCTTAAAGTATACACTCTCTTATATATGTATAATATATGTGTGTATATATATATATATACTCTCTCTCTTAGTATATATGTATATATAAGTATACTCTCTCTTATATATGTATAATATGTGTGTGTGTGTGTGTGTATATACTCTCTCTCTTAGTATATATGTATATATAAGTATACTCTCTCTTATATATGTATAATATGTGTGTGTGTGTGTACTCTCTCTCTTAGTGTATATGTATATATAAGTATACTCTCTCTTATATATGTATAGTCTCTCTTACATAAGTATATATAAGTATACACTCTCTTATATATGTATAATATATGTGTGTATATATATATACTCTCTCTCTTAGTATATATGTATATATAAGTATACTCTCTCTTATATATGTATAATATGTGTGTGTGTATACTCTCTCTAGTATATATAAGTATAGTATATTACAACGGCTACTTCTTCCCCATTGGCCCAGCGGAGTCGTCATCTTTTGTTTGTAGGGAAAATTGCAAAGAAGAGAATAAAGAAAATTTGACTTTGATTCCTTTGATCTCGGTTACAACTTGATTACAAAAGAGAGGAAAACGAATTTAGTTTTCCCCTTTGTTTAAAACTGGGTTCTTCACGGTGGCGATGGAGTGCCTCCCTCGAATGCTCACGTCGAGTTTGCTCTCCGTTGACGATCCGCACGTCTTGATTCACTGGAACGATGTCTTCTCCTCACGATTTGACGTTGTGGAGAACTTGCGTGGCAAGTTTAAAACTCTTGATGAGTTGATAACTCTGATCGAGTTTGAACTCTTGAAAAAGAGTTGATTTGAACCGAAGATCGGTTATAAGCCAAGGACAGAGGCCCCCTGTTGTTGAAGTTGAAGATGATCTTCGTTGGAAGATGATGCCGATCTCCTCAAAAGCCTCTCTCCAGTGGTCGATCCAAGCCCAGAAAATCCAACCTTGCTGCCAATTCTCAGATCCCAAAATGCCAGCCCTTAACTCAGTTGAGTTTACTCGCTTTTATAGGGGATTAAGGGGGTGTAACTGCCCTATAAATCCGTTCCTAAGTGGGCGAAAATTCCTCAGAACGTGAGATAACGGTTTTGAGGCCGTTCGGCTTGTGTTTGAACAAGTCAAAACGCCCAATCTGGCGTTCAGAACCCAACTTCGCCTATTAGAATTGAGACGCGAAGTTGGGTGTTGGCTGAACATTGATGAACGCGAGGGTCGCTCGCGTTTTGGTTTGTTGTAGCTTAGAAACGCGGGGGTCGGTGTTGGCTGGACCCCTAAGAACGCGAGGGTCGCTCACGTTTCGCCTGTTGTAACGCGGGGTTCGACCCTGGCGTTTTGATGTTGTGACGCGGGGTTCGACCCTGGCATTTTGATGTTGAAACGCGGGTTTCGACCCTGGCGTTTTGATGTTGTAACGCGGGTTCGACCCTAGCGTTTTGATGTATATATGTATAATATATGTGTGTATATATATACTCTCTCTCTTAGTATATATGTATATATAAGTATACTCTCTCTTATATATGTATAATATGTGTGTGTGTGTGTGTGTACTCTCTCTCTCTTAGTATATATGTATATATAAGTATACTCTCTCTTATATATGTATAGTCTCTCTTATATAAGTATATATAAGTATACACTCTCTTATATATGTATAATATATGTGTGTATATATATATACTCTCTCTCTTAGTATATATGTATATATAAGTATACTCTCTCTTATATATGTATAATATGTGTGTGTATACTCTCTCTCTTAGTATATATGTATATATAAATATACTCTCTCTTATATATGTATACTCTCTCTTATATAAGTATATATAGGTATACACTCTCTTATATATGTATAATATGTATACTCCCTCTTATAAAGGTATACTCTCTCTTATATATGTATACTCCCTCTTATATAAGTATACTCTCTCTTATCTATGTATAATATGTGTGTGTATACTCTCTCTCTTAGTATATAAGTATAGTATATTACAACGGCTACTTCTTCCCCATTGGCCCAACGGGCAATGGCTACTTATGCGATTTTCTCTCTCTCAAGTTATAGATTATAAATATATATAATATATTTACATATAATATATGTATATATAATATATATAATATATGTATATATAATATATATAATATATGTATATATAATATATATAATATATGTATATATAATATATAGTTACATAATAATTTATAAGTATATACTAATACATAATTATATAAAATATAATAAATTTAAACTAATTTTTAGTATTTTTTATCAAAAAAAAAAAGAAAAAAATTGAAAAAAATCCGGGCCGACCGGGAGCCCGGCCCGGATGGACAGGCCTAAATTTAAGTACTTTAAGATATTTAAGTGCAAATTTTAAGAACATTAGAGCATATAAGTGCTGCCAAAGATAAGTGAGGATACTTAAGTAAAAAATTTAAGACTTTGTGTATATAAGTGAGGGTATATAAGTGCAAATTAGGGGAAACTTTACGGTATTTAGGTGCAAATTAGGGGAAACTATAGTATTTAACTGCAATTAAACCATTCGAAAACATGCCTACAAAAGTAGACTTCCCTTCTCATCCCCGGGCCCACCCACGTAACTATGCAAGACGGTCTCTCTCGCTATCGACGTGTTTGCAAATCGATCTCCTCGATCCCGAACCAAACGAGAAACGCAGCGGCACGGAGAAAACCCTCGGGGGGAAAAAAGAAAAAAAATCTCCCCCTTCACCTCTTCAATAAACACAAAAAACAAAACCAAGAAAAGAAAATAAAAACCCTCGCTTTAGCCTCTCGTCGGAGGCTGACCTCGATTTTGGGGCCATTATTAGGTTGACGCCCGATTTGATTGAAGAGATTAAAAGAGTTGAAGCTCAAGGGGGATCTGCTAGGGTTAAGTTCGCTCCTAATTCAACTATCCCCCATGGAAATGTAAGTGAGGATTTTGAATTTTGTGGATTTTGTTTGTTTTATAGTCTGAGAATTAGGTTTTGATAATACTGAATCTATTAATGTAGGTTTGGTGGTATGAACTACTGATATTTATGGCTAATGTTACGTTCTAAAAAATTTACAGATTTCATTGATGCTTCTTTGCATTAGGTCATAGATGTTGGTGGTAAGGAGTTTGGATTTACGTGGTCACGGGATGAACTATGTGATATTTATGAGGAACGGCAAAGCGGAGAGGGTGGAGATGGATTACTAGTTGAATGTGGCTCTTCATGGCGTAAGGTGAATGTGCTTCGAACTTTAGATGAGTCTACGAAGAAGCATGTGAAAAAGCGTTCGGAGGAGGCAGAGCGCCTACTTAAATCGCGAAAGTATAGTATATATCTGGATCATACCTGCTTTTGTTTTTGGTACTTAGTTTGCGAGATTCAGTTATTTTAATTATTTGCATTCATTGTCTTTTGATTTTCACCACAAATAGACAACCAAATCTAGATAGTCGCAGCTTAGCAATGCGTACGGTATGCTGTTGGTGAAAAGAAAAAAAACTTGGGACTTCCTATTACCTACAATCTATGTTGCATGGGTGCGGGTGCAGGTGGGGGTATGGGTATAGGACATGGAAAAATTGTAAAGGGTAGGGTACGGGGACACGGCTGTAACATGTGAGCTGTAATCATAGTTCTAACTAGATAAGCAAACAACCCTTTGAAGTCATTGTTTTTAAGGCTGAAAAGAACTGAGTCATTGTCCAATAGGTTTGAAAAGTAGTTGTAAAGTGTAGGATATATGTCCATAAGTGTACTACGAGTGTTTTAAATTAAAACATGTATTGTATAATTGAGCACATGTCTAAATAGATGTATGCATTTATATAAGGAGTGTCCAAGAAATGTCAGGTATGGATATGGGTATGGGAAGTGTTGGGTATGGCTTCAGCTTCGTGATAGAAGTACCACGTAACATATAGCCTACAATAGAGATCTTTTATGTTTACTATATTAACAGGCATATGGGAAGAGACTGAAGAGTATTTGAGAGCTTTCATGAATACCACCCCCCCTCCCCCTCCCCAAATAAAAAAAATAAAATAAAAGAAAGTACTCCTGTTGCCCTTATTCTTTTGCCTCTAGATATGCATTCTTTCACTTAACATTAGCTTTACATGCTGATATTTGGCGAAAACCTGCAGTCAGTAATTGGTATTATCAGTTTTTTGCCAGCTATTGGCCTTCAAGGGCTACTGCATATGTAATTGATTTACCTTCGTACTCTTATATTACTCCCATTTTCTATGTTACCTATTTTCTGGGTGTTTTGAACCTAAATGTCAATTTAATAATTCAATTTCATATCTTCCATCATAACTGTCATCTACTACAAGATTCGCTGAGGAGATTGAAGATGTTTTGGAGGAACATATGATATTCACCTATGGCTAGTCTCTTCAAAGCTACTTAGTCAACTGGAATGATCGTTCTTCTGACCCTGACAAGCTTTGTCATACTGATGATTGTTATTGCACTATTACATAAGCTTTTACTTACTGGAGCTGACTCATTGCTAATCAGGGGAATTGGTGGAGATTATTTTCCAAGAATTAACCAAGAGGATCAAAAGAGAATTGATGAAATTAGGAATTTTTTTTGGTTCCTTACAACCTTTTTATTAGTTATTTGAGAAACAAACTCTATATGCTTCATTTTAGAGTAGAACTTTGAAATTTTTTCTGTATTCAATCAGAAATAGGATAGAGCAACCCCACAACCTATATAAGGAACTCTAAGGTACTCAATATTAACAATGAATTTTCAGATATTAACCCTAATTTTTACTTAGTTGATTGCTTCTCAAAACCCTAATTTCTTTCCCTTTTCCTCCTCTTCTTTCCTATTCTGCGGTAACTATTGCACCTTCTGCTCTCACATGAGTATAGTCGTCTTCACAAGTCCTTAATATAGATCCCAATCTGCTGTGGAAATTCCTTCACTATGGAAGATCCTTCTAGTCATTTCCTATCTTATTTTGACATTGTCACTCAATCAAGGACACTGTGCTCTTCTTTCTATAAAATCTGCCCTGATACATTTGATAGCAGTGGCAGCATAAACCTGCTGGTCTTATCGATACACTGTTTTTCTACCCACCATATTATACCAATCTATTTTTGTGTAACTCTGTCTGATTGCTGTCCATGCTTCCTGTTATAGTATATAAATTATGACCTCACTACAATTCAGAGTTTTGATGCAGTGCCAGAGACATTTCACACTCCCTATTTAATTCTCCATTTCCTATATATTTCTCCCTGTTTACTTTAAAAGCATTCACCACTATTTAATTGTCTACTTATCCCACTCACAATATGGAATTGGGAATTGGTGCGAATCATGACGGGAAAGTTGTTAAACCATATTGTATGCAGTTAGGCAAACTGCCTAGTCTAACATACATGCATATGTGTGCATGTATATGAATGTGTTTGCATATACCCATGTGTATGTGTTATCATTACCGTAACCTTGTGCATTTGATCCTAGTTTTCCACGATTATAAAGTCATACTCATGCCATGTTTTTGGTGGACCTAGGTATACCATGAAATTATATTACTTGTCCTACTCCTTAAGAATCAATGCCAAAACAGGAAACATAATTTCTATGTAAGTGATATGAAATATAACTGTTTTGGTATAGACGAGATATAACCACGGAGCTATGCAAGGAGCTATGCAAGGTATCACCTCAAAAGAACACTAGAAATTCCACCTCTCCCTTCTCCTTAGTTTTGGCCACTTGGCAGAAATCTCTATGGTGTGGAGACATGTCTATCTAGGAATTTTGAATGCTTTCTGATTTTGGTAGCTGATTTCGTAGTATTTTCAGAATATAAAGCTCCATATGTGTTTAAGTTCTAAATTTTTTTACATTTTTACTGATATGTCTTATCACAGAGCAATTGTGTTAGACCCTTCAAACCCATCTATGAAGAATCAGGTTAAGAAGATGGCTGCAGCTGGAGTTGAGGGTGAGTATTTCTCTTTTTCCATATTTACATTTTAGCTTTCTTTCTTTCTTTCTATTGCTATTGAACGTGAAATTGTGCTGCTTAACTATTACGTATGTCCAGTGTAAAACCTGAAGCCCGAAAACTTACCTTGCAATTTCCTCAAGTCTTTATCCTAATTAAACTACGATATTGCTTGTAATACTAAATACCTTGCGGTTAATGAAATGATTGTATTAGTTCCAAATGGCGTTTCAAAAGTGTTCGTATAAAGACACCAATATCCTGTACTTTTTATGTGAAAACCTATTCATGACAGGTTGCTGTAATTTTAGTTATGGATGTCACGATGCCGCAGACCCAAAGCAAAGACCTAGCACTTGTTAAAGTGCGCTTTCTACTCGGATATCATACATTCACTCATATTATTTCTATTCCATGGTTAGCAGTTATCCTCGTAAAACTTAAGTTTACATGTTACTAGCTCAAATTCGCTTGAGAAGCAAAACCACCATGCTTCACTTTCTCTGTTGGTCAAGGCTTTAAATACATGTTGCCTATTTGTTCCAATAAAGTTATGCATATTGCTTCTCAATGTGTAGGCTTTAAAATTCTCATTTTATATAATTTAGTCACTCGTTTTAAACTTTCTAAGGTGAGCCAAACTTATTGATCTAGTTGCCATGCTGTAGGATCTTTGTAACACAATTGTTGATCTCTCAAATGCTCGCAAAAGGAAAACTTTGTAGACTATTTTAACTGCACTCTTGTTTTCTCTACTTCACTCGTCTATGCACTCCTGACTGCTTTCTCTTTATATTTTCTTGTTAAGAATGGGAATGGATGAAAAAGCAACAGCAACAATGCTTTGTCAAAAAGTTGTGGTTGGCTATTTCTTCCCCTCAATTTTATCGAGGACTAATCAATTTTATTTAGGACTATCTCTTTTGTTAAGTTAACCATATCATATCCTTCTTAATTGCTTCCAACCAGGTTCTCTTAAGTCTACCTTAAGTTCTCTTAAGTCTACCTTAAGTTCTCTCTGCTCTAATAAGTATGATCTCATCACCTTTTCTAATTGTTGCATTTCGTGGCCTCCATAACACAGAGCCAAACCAATTGATTTTCTCTCATTTTATATTCCATAGGAGCAGTCGCTAACCTCCATTCATATCTTATCCTATCTCTTAGTGTGCATCCATAAGGTCATCATATTATTTGCATTTCTGCTACTCATTTTGTGACGAAGCTTTGTTTTAATTCTGGTGGGAACAAATAGTATATTACTCTTTCTAGAGTTATAGATGGAGTTCAAAGTCCTCAATTTCAACTTAAAACACGCATATTGGAGAACATGCGCAATATGACACATAAGGATGCATATTGGAGAATAATTGATTTCTACATATTAAAAGCATCGCTGGTGGATATGCAGGTTTTAAGGTCATGCATCCTTCAACTACTAATCCCTTCTTGTTTATGAAGTAATTTACCTAAACATGCTCTATGGATGAGATGGTTCATGGGAAGACTAGAAGATCTTCAAATAAGGACATCTAAAATTAAATAAACAGACAATGAAGCCATTATTTGGAAATACTGGGATGGCCTATTGGAGGAATTGCCATGAATTAGGTAGGCATTCAAGTCATTAACATTGGCACAGTTTGAACCATTACAGATCTGGATTATTATTATGCAAGTATATGAAACTCTCATTTGGCTGGCAAGTGTTTTCTGGGCAGAAAATTTTCTTGCAGTTTATGTCAAAGTGTCCTGATTTCTTGTATTTCTTTTACATTTTAAGCTCCCAGCTTTCTTAAAATTTGTGACTTTAGCTTTTTCCTAATAGGTAGTATGCGGAGGATGGGTTGGAAACAGAAGAAGGAAGTCAAGGAACCTTTCTTTAAGAAGCAAAAAGTTGAATCAAATCAAGGTGAATAGATCTTGATTCTTTAGCTTATCAAGAAATTCACATCTTCTCTGTTATTCTGTTCTGCAGAAAGTTATATCATTACATACCATCCTGACACCAATATTCATTTCCTTGCTTCAGTTTCAAATGTATGTCCTCCTAAATCTGTTTACAAATCGGGGGCATTTTCTAATAGAAATGCTAAAGGAATGCTTTCAGTATCACCTGTACCATCACCACCTGAGCAGCCTGCTCCTGGGTCTACAGTCTCCCCTTTTGCAACTGGAACTTCATCAAGAGGTAATGCAGGCCTTGAAGAAATCGTCCCTCTAGACATAAATAAAGAGCACGTTGACATTGGCAACTTCGAGAAAGAACTACCCAGTAAGATTGCGCACGGTGCCAAACACAAAGTAGGCAAGCAGAAAGGATGTGTTGGTGATCAGTCTGTAGATTTGCAAAGTAGTCATGTACGAAAGGCATCAGAAAATTCCAAGGGGATGGCATTAAAGGTAAATAAATGAAATTCGTAACAACTATTCTCATAAAATTTATGGAGCAATATATTTACTATCTTTTGAAATATTGTTGTTGTGATAATGAAATTTTCATGTCTTAAGTGGAAGATTAATAATACAGTCCATACCTTAGCATAATATAGGTATCATGTCATATGATATGATACAGTCAAACACAAATCTTTTCCTTTAAATTTTCTAGGGTTTAAGTTGTACATGAATACGAAGCCTCTTAACATATGGGTATTTGAATTTGCTGAATAATTATCTTATAAAATATCTGTTGCTTTATACTATTAAACATGAGGTACGTTGTTTAAGTTTTTTAATTGTAGATTTAACCTTGCTCTTTTATAAGATTACACATCCTTTATCAAAAGCAGCAAAATCTAGTTTTACCATTTACTTACCAAGTGGGACATTGTATCTCCTCAATGAACTACTGCCCTACGGACTTTTACTCGAATCGTTTTCTGATTTTCCTGTTTGCTTGCTTTCTTAGATAGGTACCTGCATATAAAGTCTACAAGATGAAAACAATGCAATAGAGAAAACAGAATAGATAGACTAGAGATAATGAACTAGAGGTAAGAGAGCTTTTTGAGAAGGAAAGATAGCTATCCAATATAAGGCGTGCTTCCGTCTGAATCATCACAATGAGTGCAGCAAAAATAAAGTGATAATTATAGCCGTAGATCTAAGCAAAATGTTACTTTGGGTTGTCCGTTTTTGTACCATTTGATGCATGGGCAAGAAAATTCAAAATTACCTGATTATTCTTTTTTCCTAAGAACTATTATATCAGCTTTAACATTATGGATTCCGTTTGAAAGGTCTGCTGGTGAGTTTAAATGGGAAGGACTCACTTCCAAATTCTTCTGGAAGTAGCCAAAATCTATTCCCGATAAGCTGACCTAAAAACTCGTTAGTTATGTTAGTAATGGATTTACTTCTCTTTTCATTTAATTCCATTTAAAAGGAAAGTTGAGTTTTTCTTGTCATTGTACGCCATTCCACCAAAGAGAAGGTGTCATCTGATTTCTCTAATCTTTTAAATTTTCTTGTATTTTGAGATCATATAAAAAAATTGGACTCTAGGTCTTTCAAAGAAATTCCATTAAATCTGAAATTTCTATGAAAATTAGAGTTCCTTGGGGTGTCATCTAAAACTGTCTACAATTTCAAGTGTTAGATGATTTTTTCACTGGAAGTTTGGTGTTTTAGTTTAATTATCAGAGACATTTCTGCTATGATTTTGGTTTGTGGAATGTGATAGCTAGCTGGTTACGGGCCATGAATGACAAGTTAAAGGATGTATTGCCTGAACTTTATCGTCTAACCTTATGGGCCAATTTAGAGAATTGCCACAAGATCTACTTGTCTTTTTGGGGGATAAGCTAGCAGTACAGAATATTTCTGCATAAAACTTGTTGATTTTGTAATTGTTTCAACAAGGACATATGCTGCTAGGCAAAGACATGAGCTGGAATATGCTGTTTCCTTATGGCTAGGGTAGTTTACGATGACCAGGTTAAACACATGACTACCATTACCATTATATGACTTTTCCCTTGTTGACTGCTAATAGATCTTCAGTATACCTTGCTCCAGCATAATTAGCATCTAGAAAATCATAAATATTCTTAGGCCTCATTTGGCAACAGGTTAACTGAGTGGTTGAGGAGAGTTAACCTCTCTTTAACTTGGCAAACACAAACAATCTATACATGGAATAAAGTGAGTAAACCCACCTTAATTTGGCGAATTAACAATTACAAAAGGGTTAACATAGCGCCTCTAGAGATATTAAAATTAGTCAAACCCTTCAAAGCGAGAGGTTTATTAATCCACTTTTTTAGAAGAACTAAGATAGAACCCTTTACTTATAAAGAAATTAGCACTAATCCTCTTTATTCTCCACACACTACAAAAGGGTATAAGAATTAAAATGAATCTTACATGACTGGCTAATCAATTTAACCCTTTGGACTGACAAATGGGTTAACTACATTAACTCATCTCCAACTAAATTAACTCATCTCCTTAATCTCTCTTGCTTAAACCTTTGCCAAACATGGCCTTTGTCTTTTAACTTAGCATGAGCTTCTTCTAGGCATCTCAATTTCTTTTCTTCTCTCCCTTTGAACTTTATGATATTCTTGAACCCACTCTCTAATTCTTGCTACAGGGTTCATGTGTTGACAACTTGCTAGAAATGTATCATCTTCTCATCTATTCTTAAGTATTAAAGACCAAAACCTTCCGCTACCTGCGACATTTTGATTCTGGCTATTTATGTAGATTCTGGTACACAGTTATTTCATTTAAAATGTGTGAAATTGGAAGCAGAATATTAGCATAGTAAAGACCAAAACCTTCCGCTACCTGCGACATTTTGATTCTGCGACATAATATTAGATTTTCCTTTGGTGTCTCTTAAGGTTAATATTATCTATAATCCTGATGTGATCCCACGTCTAGTGTATTGAATACATTTATTAGTATGACTGCTCAGCAGCAAGCAGTGAGATCTAAATACCATGAGCAAACATTTCTCAAATAGCCTTGTACATTATGCTGTGCACTTTACACAGTACATATACCAAACTCTAGAAATCATGCACAGGAAGAACTTACAGTTGGCAGATCCTGCTTGGAGCTGGAGTGCACAGATGTATGCTCTTTTCATGACTTTAGGGCAGAACATTGCCAATGAATAACCATTTAATGGAGCCTTCTATTTTTCTATTATTTTATTTATTTTATTATTTCTTTTGCTTTATTTGGTTTCACACATTGATGTAGCCCTTTCAAACTCTTTATAATATTGAATGCTTATCTTGTTTCTTCGTGCTTAGTCGTGACGTTTTTGAAAGTCAGGTGTCCTAGATATTTATATAGTTTTATAAATTTACCTGCTAAAATTTTGTCATTGATGCCTTTTGATTGCGTGATTGTATTCCAGGCATTGGAAAAGTCATCCGGAGAAATGGTTCCAAACCTTGCAACGAATAATGACAGTATGGTAAAAAATGTAAGTGTTGAATACATCTATTCCCAGTTAGTCCAGTATTGGTATTAACTTGTTTTCTTCATATTATGGTCTCCAGATTGAAGCACCAGGAAAGTATTTAAAATCAGGAGTTGGAGCAGGCAGCTCTAAGCAACGGGAATTTGAAAGCGGGAGGTGTGGTTCTTAATTCTGCTTTTATTTATTTATTTATTTATTTTGGACAGGACATCTACACAGTTATTTATCACTTATATTTAACTATGTTTCACCTTTGATACTAAAGATTTTCAGATGTCAGAAGGGTCACATTCTTTCTTAATATTCTATAAGTAGTAAAAGAAGCATATTAGGTAATATATGGTTTTCTTTTTTCCTTTTACAGTTTCAATTTTTGTCTACAGCGTCCTATTAAATATTTTATATCTGTCTATAGTTGTAGTAACTAACTTGGGTTCAGAATCATTAGTGCAACTTCTGAATTGTTTTGTTGAGGCTTCTAAATTCAGTCATGTCCCATAGCTGATCCTCTCCCATAGCTGAATTGTTTTGTAACTCAATTAAAGGAAGCAATTTTCAAAAGATTTCCTCTTTATATGGCTTGGAATTCAGTGCGACTCTTCTCTTTGTCTCTATATGATGGTCACACTTGACACTACCTATTAAAATCTTTTCCTGGCTCTAAAGGAAAATAGAAAGGTGTAAAATTCTAAATGGAGAACTCATAATAGGAACATGAATATTGACATTGGACAGTATAAAAACAACAGAATTGTGGAAAAACTCTACAAAAGCATGATCAAATGGAGTCTGATTCCAAATCACTGAAAACCACCCTGTATGATGGAATTCAGTGTGAATCTTCTCTTGGTCTCCATATGATGGTCACTTTACCTAGTAAAATCTTTTTCTGGCTCAAAGGAAAATACAAAGGTGAAAGATCCTAAATGCAGAACTCATAAAGAAACATGAAGGTTGGTATGGACAGTACAAAAAACAACAGAATTGTGGAAAAACTCTACAAAAGCGTGATCAGATGAAGTCTCTGATTCCACATCACTGACAACCACTCTGTTTTATTATCAGTAGTAAACATATGTTTTCTTTTGGATTTGTCTATTCAGAATGTCATTAGATCTTCCTCTCTGATCGTTTGGTGTAAATGATTGGTTAATTTGTGTAAAGATTTATGGTTATGTTTGAATTAGGCTAGCAGCTTTCTCAACACATCTGTTGATTATGTCCACAAATGCTTCACCATACGTCTACATTCTTACAATATTGTTTGTCTGTTTAACGTTTATTTTCCTTCCCGAAATAATAATTATTTTACTATATTCATCTACTATTGGTTGGTGAATTTTTATGTAATGTTTAGCAACTTTGTATTTAATATTTTGATTTTGTTGAATCTTTACCACTCGCCATATGGTTGGAATAAATAGTTTCCTGAGCACTAGTTTCTTCGTTATCTTTAGTAGTGAGTTCTCTGGTGGACCTGCATTATACTCCATACTATTTTTTTGGTCAATGAAAATATTATATTCATTCACCAAATAGAGCGTTGCAGGTACATCTTGATACCCATAGGCCATATCAGACATATACTCCGTACTATTGCTCAATGGCAAACTGCCTTTTTCTCTCTAATACCCGACTTTCCTTGCAGTTCACCTGAGAGCGCACATGATATTGCATCGGCAATAGAATCAATCTTTGGTGACAACGCTGATGAAGATTTTGACCGACAGGCTCAGCCGAGTTCAAACACAGTGGAAGAAGATGATCCCTTTGAGAAGATTGATATAATGAATGATAACCCAGATCCATTCACCAATGCTGATAAAAATATCATCAATGATATTGAAGGGAAAACAAGCTCAAGTGACAGTGGAAGTGGCAGTGATAGTGAAAGTGATAGCAGCGACAGCGACAGTGGAAGTGACAGTGAGAGTCAAAGTAGAAGCAGAAGCAAAAGCAGAAGCCCTGTGGGAAGTGCTAGTGCAAGTAGCAGCGACAGTGACAGTGATGGATCTTCCACCAGCAAGGACGTATCTGATGTAGATGTTGATATCATGAGCGAAGATGAAAAACAAGGGCTTGAGCCTAAAGCAGAGGCAGCTTATTTGAAGTTATCTTCTTCGCCTCGGTCCAGGGCATCTGATGGTGAACAGGAGCAAATTGACATCCTAGGAGTTCAGGAGGAGCAAATTGCATCATTACCCATGGATTTGAATGGAAGGGCTGTTGAGATGGCAAACCCAGTTGAAGGCGCTAAAAACTTCCCAAGTAGTACCAGTATCAACACTTCTGAAAACCCTGAAATAAATGATAGCAGAACCATAGGTTCAAATTTGCAGAGAGAAAGTTCTAGATTTCCTGGGGTGGCTTTATCTCCAGATCGATACAAGCATTCTGAGGACCTACACCCTCAGTTTGTTAAATTATCGAGCAATATAAATGATGAAGTCATAAAGAAGGCTGTTAGTGAGCAACAACCTAAACTCGATGGTTTTCCTGCTCATGCGCAAACAGAAATTAAGAAGACAAAGACTAAAAGGGATAAACCGGAGTACTTCAAAGAGAAACCAGAGAGTGCAAAGGGGTCTAAAGGTGGAAGAGCAGCTGAAGGCGTGCCTTACGGAAAAAGTAAGCATGCTTCTCTCTCAGTGAATTCTAGCTATGTTTCTCCTGAAAAGACTAGACAGGATCAATCTAAGTCAAATAACATTGAATGGAGTGGTACTAAGGAGGCTGATCATCAGGGACACAGTCTGCCTGATCGTGGCAGGTCTCTAGCTGTTGGAAATATGCAAAAAGTACATCAGGGTCCTGAAGTTTGGTGTTCATCGGGTACAGGAGCAGAGCAGCCAGGTCCCAGAAGTGGTGATATCAGTGAAAGGAGGAAGTCCATGGATAGATCTAATAAAACTTCAGAAAGAATACCTGTTCGCCCTGATGCCACGCTGAAAGATAAAACGTATAAAGGTACACAAGACGAGGTCAATATTGGTGAAAAACTCTCAATCCTTCCTGAATACAATAGAAAATCTGTTGACCATGGTGGATTGAATGACAGTGGACCTTTATTACAAATAGGGAAATATGATGGGAATAAATCTCCTCTTATCGGTGGAAAGAGAAGTGTTCTCAGTAGAGAGCTTTCAGATTTGGAGTTAGGTGAATTACGTGAACCTTCTGCCAGTGGTGAGACTGGTGGGGTTAAAAGACAAACTGATGGGAAAAAATGCTTCAAGTCATCAGAGAGTAAAGCTTATTCTACTGATTGCCCAAATCCGGATATAAGCAAGGGTAGAAGTGGTTCCCATCTACTTCCTGAATCAATGAAGCACTCACCCCAGAGTGTGAGAGGTGAAGTTCATGGGAACCTAGAAGGATTTCATAGAAGTATGCCTTCAGATGATCCAGCGGGCACCGCTCCGGGGCCACAAAGAACAATACTTCAAGGTAAGCACCCTTCAAGGGTTGATCATACTGATTCTGAGATCAAATCACATCTGGATAACCCATCAGAGTTAGCTCGTAGAGGTGAGACAGGAGCAAACCAAGGAATAGGTCTGGAAAACCACGCAGACTCCCTTAAGAGAGATCCTACCAGCTTGCCAGCCCAGCATAGTATTAAAAATGGTGGTCAGAAGGGTTACAAAAAGGCTAAAGAGTTAAAGCAGCAAAAACCAAGTACACTGGGACATTCTGCTGGTCAGAGCAACAATGGTGTATCTATGGAAAATGATAGTAATAGCAGGAAAAGAAGAGAATCTTCTTCTGAGGTTGATAATTCCTTATACTCTAAATATGACAAGGAGGCACCAGAGCTCAGAGATTCAATCAAGAACTTCTTGCAGTAAGTTTCTTTTGCTTTATATGTAATATATAAGTAGCTGATTGCTCTGGATCAAGCATCACACAGGCAGGTTTATGGCCCTCAGATTTAAAAGGAATACTGACCACAAAACTTTTCACTTTCTTCTACCCCGTCATAGTTGTTGAAGATCTATGGGATCTTACTAATATTCTAAATGTCAACAATCAATGGCCAAATATACAACAACATCAAAGCCTTTATCTCAAATGTTTGGGGTCGGCTTCAATCAATAACCAAATATGAACTTCCTAAACAAGTGCAGATGGATTTTAATGTGATATGCCAAATTGGACCAGATCAAATGTCCACGAAGGCTCCTTCATTACAACAAAAGCTTCAAATTAATTATCAGTTTTTACCCGCAAGCGATCTATCTAATTGATGATGCAAAGTTGCAAAATCGTAAGAGAATTGACATCACGAGCTCATATGGTCATTGCCATGTATAATGAATCCATGAGCTGACCTGACTAAAACATGCTTATCAATGTTGTATTGTATTACTCAAGAACCCATGTATGAATAAGGGAAAATAAGATGACATCAAACTCGTGGATTCATACTACCCATTCATTGTTGACAGAGTATTACAAACAAATTTCAGTTATTTGTATTTTTCTACAAGGTTCTTATTGACTGCTAATTAAGATCATATAAATACATTTGCACTTTGCTTTTAATTGTGTAAACTAATACAGGTTTCATGGACATGCATGAAATTAACCTATTCACTTCTATTGTATTGCAGGTATAAAGATTATGTGCAAGAATACCGTGAGAAGTATACCTGTTACATCTCCTTGAATAAGAATCTGGAGAAAATTAGGTACAGACAACATCTCTTATTTATTACCCAATATCTGTTCAGTTGATATCAGAAACCTGCTTCATAGGTGATGCATGTGTATTGGAAGCTTATTCAAGTAGGTGTTAACTTAAGTTGTGAGTAAATTTAAACATTATTTGTTCATGTACAAACTCCATTGCATACTTTGTAGAAAACCAGCTGCAGATTACTGTAGCTTATACCTAGTTTCCAAATTGTATTACCATCCAGTTGATATTAGAAGTTTCTTTAAGTAGGCGCAATTCAGTTGTGAGTACTTTTGAGCCTGATCTTTCTCATGTACAAACTCCATGCAGAAATGACTTTCTCAAGGTAGGGGTGGAACTTGAGATTGCAAAAGGAAGGGGCTCTGAAGAATACTATAAAGTTGTAGGTGACTTGAAGGAAATGTATCACCAACATGGGGAGGTATGATTCTCATTGAAATTGTGTTGCTAGATAATGATAAATTGTCTTTTAAAAAGTAAGATGTAACTTCATCTTTTGTCGACTAGTGAAACCACTGACATCAGGTTCTTCCTCCATAGTGAGATTTATAACCTAGTATGTCTTATCCATGACCAACATCTGCGCCTAGCTGACACCAGATCACCTGACATAGTTACATTCATAACCTTGTACGTGTTATGTACTATCTATGACAAACATCTGTGCCTTTGTACCTAGCTGACATGAGATCACCATCAGCCCTTGAGGCATCATGCCTTACAGATACCTCAAAAGTTTATAAACCTCAAGTATACAGAATTGAATACATGATCTTAACCAGCATACGTACCAATCACAATCTAATTAAACTTTGAGTAGTCTGTGACGCTGTTAAGTCACGTATCCAGTAAATTCGTTCTCAAATTTCCACTATTGATGGTTATCAATTTGTGCTACAGGAATCACAAAGCCTAACTGAACTATTCTGTTAGCATGCATATAACTAAACTGGTACCACATACTCGTGTTGTTCAAGACCCAACATAATCCAATGCTGATTTCAGCTTGATACAGAGGGGGGGGCTAGTTTGGTTTGTGTTAGAATATAAAAAATATAATTCTTAACCCTCACCACAACTTTGGAGTTTTGGTGTAATGGTCCAGTCATTTAATTTAAAATGGTATCAGAGTAACCCCGGTTTAAGTCCCTCTGGCTATAAATTTATAGCGAATTTTTAAAAAATTTACACCGCTGTGTGAGTCTAGGTTTCGACCGATAAAAATGGTGCTCAACTTGCGGGGTCATGTTAAAATATACAAATATAATCCTTAACCTTCACCATAATTTTGGAGTTTTTGGGTAATGGTTGGGTCATATAAGATGATATGAGAGCAACCAAGGTTGCATAGGTACGGGTATGGACACGGGTACGGGTACGGGACACGACTAATTTGTAAAAAGTAGGGTAAGGA
>NC_033796.1:45615919-45626343 GCF_001876935.1 Asparagus officinalis
AGCACATATATATATATATATATATATATATATATATATATTAAAAATTAACAATTATATTAACTATAACAATTTTACTATGTTTAATTTCAAATTGAGAAATAAGCTCATTTCCTTAAAAAAAACCCTACAAATTGACTTCATATCATCAAGTTGGTGGACTCTCAACTCAAAAAATATTGTGTCACCCACACCAAGATTATGTGAGATGAACAAGGTTCAAGGGTCTATCTGAAAAAACACCAGTCTAGAGCGAGGTGGGCTTTCATGAGTAAACCAAAAAGCTAGTTGAGCCCAATTAAACAGCCCGAATGATACCCTGAATAAACGTTCCCACAACAAATCAACGGTCCAGATCTTCCAACCCTAGAACGAACGCCTCAGATCCACCCTCATCCCATTCCCACTCCCTATAAATGCCCTCCCCTCATTCCTCACCCCAAACCCTAGAAAACTCTCCTCCCTTCAAATCCTCCCCTCAAAACCCTAATCTCCCCTCCCCCGCCGGCGCCCTCCCTTGCCGGAGCCCCTCAAACCGCCGCCGCTCGTCAACACTTCCCCGACCTCGTCTTCGATCTCCAAGCTTCCCCAACACGTGGGAAATGAGCTGCTCCCGTGTCCCCTCCGTTTGGGTGCGGAAACGTACCCAAACCACACCCGACGCGGGTACGGCGCCAAAATTGCCATGTTGGGTTATCATAGAGAGCAACCCAAGTTCGAATCTTGCTGGCCATAAATTTTTAAGCAGTACTTTAAAAAAATTGATACCGCTATGTTAGTCCAAATCCCCCCCCCCCTAAAAGGGTCAATTTGCGGAGACATGTTAGAATATAGAATTATAATCCTCAACTCTCCCACAACTTTGAAGTTTTGGTGTAATGCAGTTTTGGAGTTTTGTTAAGGCTGGGTGGGTTGGATACTTGGATGCATCCAAAGTTACAGCTTCCCTTTGTATTTATTTCCCCTTTTTTTATAGTTGGCATTTAAATGAATTTGATCCATTGGATTTTTGCAAAGCTTTATTTTCTGGCAGTTGTAATGTTAAGAAATTTTCAATCAAATGAACTCGGTCAGTTGGTGAAGAAGATAAATGTTGCAATACTTGATTTCAAGTGTTTTTGATTTTATGTAGTTGGATATGGGAATTGCAGAAAAGGCTGATATCTGAAATTGCTAAAATGGCAGCATAATTTTGTTTATGATGTCAAACCTGTTTTAAAGATGTTTGTTACTTCTTACTGTATCCTCTGATTTCGTAAAAAAAAACTATAGAATTTCCGCCAAGCTTGAAATGAATTGGATGCTTAGGTGCTGTTGTGTTATTCAGAAAATTTTAATTAGATGAACTTGGTTGGTTCGTGAAGGAGTTAAATGTTGCAATTACTGTAGATTTCGATAGTGGTTTTGGATGTTTGTACAGTTTGGATTTGGATATGGGAATTGTGGAAAGCTAACAGTTAAAATTGCTAAAATGGATGCGTAATTTTATTTATGATGCCAACCCTTATGACATTGGTCGCTTTCTAACTGTATCCTCCAATTTCATAAATTTTAAGTGCAGAATTTCCTTCTCGCATGTTCAGTGAAATTTCTAATCCATCTAACAACACATTTTTTCCCCTTGTGATTCAGAGGAATAAACAGATGAAGAGGGTTTTCACCGTATTGCACGAAGAACTGAAGGTGTAGTGATGCTAACACACTGGGACCATTTCAAAAATTATATAAATATGATTCACCATAACTAATTAAAACCTTTCAGTAGTTATTTACTCTGTTTACATATATTTGCAGACACTAAAACAGAGAATTCAGGACTTCGTTGAGATACATAGTAGAGAATGAACAATTCATTTTGTAAGCTTTTGTCTCATCAACATTTTCCCCCCTCACTATTTGAGACTTATTTGTTGTTCACTCCAACACTTTCTACATGCAGCATGCAGATACATTTAGAAACAATGTCACGAATAAAGTCATTGTACGTAAGGAATCATCTAGCTGAGGAGCTATGCTCAAGAAAATGGAAAAAGGAGCAACTAATGCTGACATCTTTTGATTCCTGAAGAATTTGTTGAGGACCGGTGGAATGGAAAAATTGATTATTTCGACATGAAGGGAATGAAGTTTGACACATCACACATGGACTGTAAAGTACCAAGCTTCTAGATTAGCTTGGATGTAAAATACTTGCAATCTTTCTCAATAGCTTACATCAGTTAGGCTGTAAAAATTTTGTAGCTATTGTTTTAGCAAATGTAGGTGCTTGTAGAAGCTAACATGAAAACGAGTTCGTGAAGAGGTGAAGAGAGAGAGAGGTTTTGGTGTCATGCGTAGCTAGTGCTTAGAAATTTATTCCCTCTGTTTTCTTGTTTTCTATTGTTTCCTGCTTTTCTTTCCATTTTTCATTCAATTGTAATAAAATCATTGGAAATATGAAATACGTAATCAATTTTAGATGGTCTCAAGCATTCAACATGAAATATTATTTTCCAAAATCTCGTGGTTGGTTCCATAAAGAGCACCTCTTTTTGGAAGTATGAAATAGGTTTTCAAGTTGAAAAGATGCAGGTTCTATTTGGTACGGTCCTTCAGACCATTACCGGTCGGCATCATTGACGTTCTTAGTGCAGTTACTGCTAGACGCCTGCACCCCTTGCAAAAGAAACAATGACCTGACGTGGTCATCAGTTTGTGTTAGCAGACGCTTCAATGTCCCGTCTCGGCTGGTGCTGTCACGTTTATAAATCGATCAACAAATCCTTCGTGGCAAAATACAAGATAGCCAACTCCATCCTTAGCAAGCATGAAGATGCGAGTAGCTCTCGCTTTGTACTTGAAGTCTTTAGGTTAAGCATTATCTGCATATTGCTAGCTTTGGCGCTGCAAGAGATTTGGTCGGGACCATGCCCCAGTCTCTCTGGCGTATGTGCTCCTACCCTTACTAGAGTTCTGCTCGTGCGATGGGTCTGGTCGAATTCTCTCAAGAAGTTTCTCATTTCCCATTCCAACAATTCAGCATTATCATTTTCAACTTTATTTGCTCATTCAGGTTTTGCTGCTTGAATCTTGTTTCACATGACCACGAAGATACCGTGTTGTCTTAAGGGTCAATCTGAAAGCTCTCAGTTAAATTAGTTTTGACCTAAATCAGTTTAGTTCCGAATGAGCACATGACCTATCAGATCTCATAATATTTATGAGTGGTTGGTGGATTAGTTTGAAAATTTTAGCTGTTCTATCTATGACGCAAACTACCGTATTACTATTGGAGTGGTGCTGACAGTCTGGACCAGAGAAAGTGGAATAAGTAACACAAACTCAATTTTTGAAGACCAAAAGCCGACTTCTCACCCGAAATACCAACGAAACTACATCCAAAATATAGCACGGATCGAATCTCAGCTTATTCTCACCCGAACCCGATATCAAGCGAATACCGAGGGCAAGGTTGGTTCGAGAAGCGAAGAGATGACGACAGCAGGAGCTGGGGTTGGAAAACCGCAGAGTAGCCGTGTGTCACCACACTCTCTCTCTCTACCGTCACCAAAACCGGCATAAGTCTAGAGAGAGCGAGAGAGAGAGAGAGAGAGAGAGAATTAGAGGGGGGCGAGAGAGAGATATACAACTAGGGTTCGCGATTTCTTGAAGGATTCATCAGCAATGGAGCCTTGGAGTTACGCCGATGGCAATATCACGACGTTACTGGAGTCTCGCCGGTTCGACCCTCTTCAGGTAATCTCTCTTCAGGTAATCTAATTCATTGACCTTCAGCTCTATTTCCAGTTATCTCATCAAAATTTCTGTTCTTTTTGCTGTGTCAACGATTCGCTAACGAAATGGGAATTGAGGAGCTTAGCGTCATATAGAGCAAATTTGATATAGTTTGTAATTGTTGTTAGGAAAACTGCAAATTTTCAGCTGTGACAAGCTTTGAAGTTCCTGAGGGGTTTAGTTATGATAGTGGGATTAGTCATACGAAGAAAAGATAATCAGATATCGGCACTCATAGGGTCATGTGCGGATAAGTGTTAAAGAATTGGAGGATGGCTACAATTTTTGTAAATATGAAGCTGGGAGTTGAGAAAGGGGCGCAAAAGGTAATTTCAGGAACCTTTTGTGGTGCACAATGTACTCAAAAGAGAATTCTATGAACCTTTAGATCCAATCAGTGCTTGTTTCATCAGACTTTCTAACGGTGAATACTTGAGTAGAGACAAGATAAACTTTTTTTTTGTATTTCATCCATTGAAGAATATATGGGTAGTGCCTTCGTTCTATTTAATCAATTTCACTGGTCAAATCAGACGGATGAAACAATAGGAGTGTTAACTGTTAAGTGGTGGACACCGGAGATACTTGAAAAAAATTGCCCGTGGTATTTTTCTTTTTAAGATTATATTTTCCTTTTTAAAAATTAAACTATAAACTTTTTCATGCTTTTTGATGTGGTGCTCCAAGGCTGGTGTTTCCAAGGCCTTTCTTTTGCTTCATCGGACATCAGTAAGATCTTCTCTTTCAAATTTTGTTCTTGTTGACAAATTCACATGCTTTTGGTCATCGATTGTCTTTTGATTATCCACACAAATGTGAGATACTTATTGAATTATGCGTACAGAAGAGAAAGGACCAAAGAATTGGTAAGAATCGGTGACATAAGATTAAAAGGATGTTGACCGTGAGAATCACATTGGATACAGAGCCAAAATTTTGGATTGTTTGAGCGTAATGACCGTGAATAGAGAGTTAGGCCTCAATGTTCTTATGCAGATGACATGGGTGATAGACGTGAAACTGATACAATAACATGTATTTCCATGAACATGGCCATTATGCAAGTGGGAATAAGCCAGCATGGAGAGTCAAATGGGAGGTCTTTCTGAGTCAAAAGGATGTCCCGTTCGGAGCACATAAGGAACAAAGGACATTCAAACTACAAGTCATTTAACCTTATATGTACTATTCAATCTTGCATATCACTTAATATCTCTTGACCTATGTTTCTTGTGGGTTGAGTTTCTGTTTCTTGCTTTAGGCCATAGAGTGAACTTGATGAGATCTGTGCCCTTACTATATTGTCCTCAACTTCAATTTCATCATATATGCT
Source organism: Asparagus officinalis (assembly GCF_001876935.1). Classification (NCBI taxonomy): domain Eukaryota; kingdom Viridiplantae; phylum Streptophyta; class Magnoliopsida; order Asparagales; family Asparagaceae; genus Asparagus; species Asparagus officinalis. The sequence goes on from NC_033796.1 coordinate 45,621,027, forward strand.
CGATTTCTGGATGGCAATTGAACGTTGGTGTAGCTTGAGCTGGGTCACAAACATCGCTTATGTTGCCCAAATGATTTCAATAAAGAATGGGTCAGCTTTGAGTCAGGGGCAGTTCCAAATTGATTAGAAGTTTTATTTGGCGGAGATGAAGGATGAGCTGCTTGAGAAGCAAGTAACGGGGAATTAAAAGCCAAGGTTTGCATGAAAATAGCATATGAACTGGGGTAGCTGGTAGTTTCTTCATGTTGGCCACCATTTCCCTTATAGAATTTCAATTATCTCTGACATTGGGATGACGCTTACAAAGTTGAGATACAAATCGGCTCCTGATGATTTGTCTGACTGTTTCCTCATGGTTTCTAATATTTTTCTCAAAATTATGTCTAACATTCAGCCTGGAAATTGTGATATCAAACATTAGTTCTTTTAGTAGTTTTATCTTGGAGACTTGGATCTAATTTTATTTGATTTTATTTTTTTATAGAATTTGCATGATATATAACTTATTTTATCTTATGCAGGATGTGAATCGGAGGTTACAAATGCATTCATCTCTGGTACAACGGCTGGCACTTGAGAAGGAAATGAAGGTCTGTGTTCTAAATCCATTGATATGCTTATATGCACTGAAATGTTTAGAATGATGCATAAGTAATTGTGCAAGTCTGTTTTGTCCCTTCCTTCTGTTTCTTTTAATTGTAACTATCCTCTTCGTACTCAAAGATAAGCCGAAAACAACTTCTTCATTCTCTTCCCTCTTGTTTTTAAGCCAATATTTACCTTGTTAATTACTTTCTTTTTTGCTGAAGGGTTATGTTATTCCTTTCCCACTCAAAGATGAATCCCCAAAAAAGATATTTTTCCTTCACTTCTCTTAACTTGTTTCTGACCTTGAGTAACCTTGAACTACCTGTTCACTCTTATATCTTTTGTCTTCTGCTCAATTCAATTTTTGTGTTGATGGATGGAATTTTGAAATCGTCCAGGATATTTGTTTGTTCTTATCTTCTGTTTTGTACTTTATTTAATAAAAAGAATTTTGAGAACATTGCTAGGCAAGGTTTTAGCTTCTGAGCCTTTATGCATTTTTGGGTGCCACTTCTCAGAAAATAAGAATAGAAAGTTTGGACTTGTAATGCAGTGAAATTGATTTCTGATAATGCCTTTTCCTGTTGTTTTTCTTGGTGTTCTGTTAAAAATTCTGGAGCTTAACATAGTTGTTTCAGTGGTCCAGCTGTTATTTATCAAAACAGTTTGAGGGTGTAAATTATTGTGACTTCCAGGTATCTACAGTTTCCAAAATAACTATGGCCTGAAAATGACATTTTGTTGCATTTACCTGATAATGGTAGAATAGTTTCTGTAGTTCTTGTTTAAAATTTTGGACTTAAAAGTGGAAATTCTTTTATACTATAAATTTGGTCATGCCTTTGCCAGGTAAATATACCCGCCTTGCAACCATGAGTTTTGTGTGTGTTGGCCATTCACTCTTTCATATCCAAACCAGAATCTCGAGGAGGGAGAAGGCTAATTTTATTTTAATACTAAGGCATAAAGTCAAAAAATTATTTTATGGATCATAAGAAAACATCTATTATGATTGTGTGTGGCACTTGTAACCTGATAATGTTCTTAGAAAGCATGATTATGGAGTGGTCGCAGGTAACGAGACTTGATAGTCATGGTTCTCTTTGTGGACAGGGTGAGTGCCATTAATAAATTAATATAACCCTTATGGATTTTGATTATGAGCTAATGATCTGAACAAGAGGCCCATCATGTACTCATCTATGACTTTTGTCAATGTTAACAATAGAAGATATGGAATAATTTTGCTGCACATAAAGGGAGTGCTTATTATCGTAATTTGGAAGAGATGATTGGTGTTTACAATTTGGTTGAAAGAGAAGATTAGGGTACCTATAATTTATATATTGGGACTCAGTGGTATCCTTGGCACAATAGTAAGAGTTGTTGCCATGTGACCTAGTGTGCAAAGGTTCGAGTGGTGGAACAACCTTTTGGAAAAATAAAATTCAAGGTGAAACTACGTACAATAGAAAGCGGTTCGACCATGTGTCAGACCTCAGGCATGGCGGGAGCTTCATGCACTGGGCTGCCCTTTTTATTTGATTATTGATTTCTACTGTTCCCAATTAATATAGGATTTATGTTTCATACGTGAGAAGAGTGGACATTCAAATTTTTCTTGGAGTTTTTATGCTTTGAATTTTGAGCTGCTCCAAAGTTTTGTATTACAAGAACTTCGGATAGCAGATGGAAAAACAATTCAGAAGTGAATACTGATGCAGAAAGACAAGATAGAGATTTCTTGAGAGATCTTATTGGGATAAAATAAAACAATAAACAAATATTATTGAAAATGCACTCCCCAGAATAAATGATACAAATGCTTGATCTTCAAGCCCGAAGCCTGAGCGCTTCATATGCTGGCAATTCATATGCCTAATATTACCTGGCAGAGTTTCTTACAAACATTCTTCTCCTCCTCTCAAATGAAAGCACATATAATTCAGATAAGAAAAATCCTAGCTAAAAACAAGACAACATAAAATAACATCCTAACTAAGAAGCGATAATATCGGATAAGATTCTAACCAAATGAGATGATAGAATTAAATAAAACTATAACTAATTTATCTAATCTTAATTGAATTAAGTCAAATTCAACATTCTTCAAATCTTTTCCAGATTCAGATCTGGGTCTGTCCATCACTTTCCTCCCACTATCAAAAAGTTTCTCTTATATTTCTAAGTAGGAAAAACTTCTATCTCGTTGTACGCCAGCCATGATTCTTAGTCATAGTATTGTATGTAATTTTTACTCGGCCAAAGTATAGGGAATCTGGATTATTGTTTAATTGGGGTATAATTAGGCACAATTCTGTCTTGTAACCCCCATTTGGCCTATAAGGAACCATAATTTGGAGATGAGCCTCATATCAAGAACCAAATTTTGGGTAGGCTCAGATATGGATCTCATACATCCAAGGCTGACCTGAAAGACACAAAGCGGATTTGACCTGAGCCTTACTAGGAGGAACTACCACTTACTAAATTGTTTAATCTGGTAAAAATTATGGACTTTAGTCCTCTTTATCTGCTTCTGCTCCTGAGGACCATGTGAGTCTAGACTAACTTACAACCATACGTTTGTTTTGATAATATAATGAAGAAAATCCAACGAAGATTGCAGATATTCTCACATCATAGGCATCAAAGTTCCTCACAAAGAAACAAATTTGAGACTATATAAATACCCTTACCTTATTCAAAAAGGTAAACCCTAGAGGGGTTTTAACTATAGTTATCTTTTGTAGAACAATTGGTGAACTCCTGAGCCTAAATCCAGCATTGCGGGTTGACACCCTTTTGTGTTCATAGTGTTGGCTACACAGATAGAGCCACCTAGACAGCTACCTGTTCACTCTCAGTCATGCACCTATATACCTACCTGTTCAATATCATCCATGCAACTAAAAGAATGAAATATGCGTTCATATCTTTGTTTTAGAATCATCTTAAGTAGTACCAATACATTCAAATCATGCTTTTCCTAATATTAATGATACTCAGAAGAATGCATATAGATCGTCGTTTTACTAATATAAACAAGGTGAACCATCCATTTTAGGTCTGAGATGTTTAGTTGAATAAGTTGTCTTTTTAGGCAATCTGCTGCTCTATAACTTTTTAGAGCATGTACAAAGTGTGTTCTCATCTTGAATCAATCAATATTGACTGCTTACTGTTCATAGAAAAAATTATTCTGTTCGTGGCACTTCGTTCTTTCTTTCTTTCGTTTGCATACTCTGGTGAATTTTGCTATTTTTGTTGCTTTGCTAGTTGAAGTTCTTGTGCAATTGACTGCTTCTACTGACAGGGCCATGAAGGTTGTGTGAATACAATTGCATGGAACTCAAAAGGAACACTTCTGATATCTGGTTCAGATGACATGAGAGTATGTTTATGTACTTGCCCTTAAAGTAGACTATACCACGTTCCCCCATGCCATTCTGTTCTGCTTGGATTGCCCTCTATGTTTTCTCATTTACTTATCCACATTGTATATAAAAGGCAAGATAAGAAGAGGAAAACAGTTGATATAATTGTCATATTGATTGCACAGTATCAGTGTAAAGCTTTTCAATGTACACATTGACTGCTAAGAATTATTATTGTGTCTACATCAGTGATGGTTACAGTGTGGGTTGTGTTTCATCTTTTTAACATGTTCCCGTTAAGAATTGAGAAATTGGTTTCCTGATGATAAATGGATTGGTCCAAATTCGGCTATCCTCCTTTTAACTTTGATGTACTTCTTATATTTGACTGGATTGGATACTTAACAAGTTTGGACTGTGTTTCTTCTTTTTTACATGTTCCCATTAAGAACTGAGAAATTGGTTTCTTGATGATAAATGGATTGGTCCAAATTCAGCTATCCTGCTTAACTTTGATAGATTTCTTATATTTGACTGGAATGAATTCTTACAGCTGAACATTTCAGTGTTAGAATATTAAGTTATGCCGAAAATTATAATACAGCTTTTATAAATATCATGCCAGCAAAACTGTTAGCACACCTTTTATTACCAGGCACTTCCGTGTGTATTTGCATGGAGGCGCTTGCGATGCTTGCTTGTGCATTTCTGTGTGTGCACTTTTGTGTTTGCTATGAGTGGATGCCGAACTTATTTCACTGTGATATGTACTTGATTTTAGTTGTGCTTTGCACTCAAATATATACCTACTGTGGTATGAAGCCTGCACAGTTGGACTCTATACAGAAGAAAAATTGTTGTATTTTTTTGAAACAAGGAGACTTTTTACTCTCTCCCATTATAGGGGAGAAAGTATCCTTGCCACTCATTGATAATGCCGTGATTTGAACAATACATTGTCATCAGTCCTACTTTATCCACTTTTATCAGGTTTCCTCTTAAGGATGAAACAATATTGTTCCTTTGGTCACATCATATTATTACTACTACTTGTGAATTTGAAGTTGGCACCAGTTTAATATCTGACTAAAATTAGCTAAATCCTCCATGGAGTTTTCTTACCTCAGAGTTGTGCTCTATTTACAGCTCCATAAATGGTCAACCAGTATTTATTCACATACTACTTGCTTTATACTGGTGTTTTATCCTTAATTTCTTCTTTTTTAGATTTTTATTTAGGCAAATTTTTTGAACTACGTTGTTACTTTGTCTCTGTGTGTGTATGTGCGTGTTTCTGTTTTTTGTTGTTTTTGTTTTTGTTTTTTGTTTTTTTTTGGGTGGGGGGGGGGGGG
>NC_033796.1:45627305-45654862 GCF_001876935.1 Asparagus officinalis
TTCTTGCTGTATAGGAAGCTTGGATACTACTATTGTGAAGCTGTCTTGTGTCGGTCAGCATATGGAACGGCACTTCCGGCCTTGTCTTTGATTTTTGTTTGTGTGTGATAGAGTATTATCTCTTTCTGTTTCATGTCTCACCTGTGTTCACATTTCTGTCTCAACAAAACATAGCTTGCTTTCACTTTTATAACCAAGTATTGCATGTGTCTTTATAATATACTACGTGGAGAATGGGTCTTGATGTACTCTATTAATTTGCTGCTTGATGTCTTTTGTATTTTATTTTACAGATAAATATATGGAGTTACTCTGATCGGAAACTAATTCACAGTATAGATACTGGTCATTCTTCTAATATATTTTGCACGAAATTTGTCCCAGAGACTTGTGATGAACTGGTGGTCTCAGGAGCTGGAGATGCTGAGGTGGCATTCTCACTAGAAAAAGAACTGTTTTATCCCTGAGAGCCATAAAATATTGTTCTCTTTCTAGGATATGGTGTTAATTGATTCTTTTGTTTCTCTTTCTATTCCATTTTCAGGTTCGACTTTTCAATCTATCTCGATCAAGAAGGAGAGGATGTGATGAGACCTTTGTCGAACCATCAGCTGTATTCCAATGTCACTCAAGAAGAGTCAAGAAGTTAGCTGTAAGACCAAATTATTAAATGATGCCATAAGTCATGTTGAAATACTGCTAAGTCATTCTAATCTTTAGTAACTCGTACGAGGAAAATGTCATCTTTTGATAGTGAAAGTTATTTCTGACATAAAAGATGAGAGTCTTAACATGCAATTCTTGCTAGTTCTTAGCCAGTTTTTGTTGACTGAATATCTGATTTTGTTTCTTCCTGTCAAGGTTGAAGTTGGAAATCCCAACGTAGTATGGAGTGCAAGTGAGGATGGAACTGTCAGACAACATGACTTCCGTGAGGGTTCTTCTTGCCCTCCACCAGCAGGATCTTCCAATCAGGAGTGTCGCAATGTTCTTGTAAGTTGCTGTAAATTCCATATTCTGCGTGACATAGATGTTCACAGTAGATGTATCCAACATAATTTTTTTGATAAGTGTACCCAACATAATTTGTAGTATAATAAATATATTTATCTATCATAAGGACGATATGGATCTGTACCGTAGAACAATATTTATCTCCAAGTAATAACTTAAGTGATTAGATTAGCAAATGCTAGCATGATAAAGACAGAGCAATGATTTCCCTAGAGAGGAAGAAACCCTGCTATCCTTTGATTATCAGATGAAACTTGTGATTTCACCTGGTATTATTATGAAGAGATGCGAAGGAAATAAATTTAGTAGCTTCAAGGATGTGGTGATTTCATTTTCAGTGCGTGAGAGGGCTGAGAGTGTGATTACTAGACTACATTAATCATGCCCATAGATAGATAATAGTTCCACTCGCCTCAGGACATGGATACCACTTATCTATCTGAAGTTTGACAAATGCGGATAAAATAGGAGGCTGTAGATAACAGTTGAGGACATTTTGATGAGAGAAAATCAATGATTTCCATACTCTTAAAGGAACACGGGAAGTTGATAGCATGCAATTTACATAATTTATAGCAAAATATATAATAACACTACTACATGTATAGGGCAGCTCAGTTGTTTATTCATGTTGTTGCGTACAACATTCTAAAACACTGTTTCATTATGCAGTCCAATCGGGAGTTATGCTTATATATATATATATATATATATATACCTATATATATATATATAAGAGAGATAGAGATAGAGAGAGAGAGAGAGAGAGAAAAACTTGTGTCAACTTAAGTGGATAGCAAAAAGTTATCCACCAAACTTTTTTGCCATTGATGTTGCCTAGGGATCCATAAAAGATATGAAGAGGTTTTTTTATATATATAAATGAGTGGCTAAAAAGTTTGGTGGACATCCACTTAAGTTGACATAAGATCAACTCTCTCTCTCTCTCTATATATATATATATATATATATATATATATACACACACACACACACATTATTTATCATATATAAAAATATAATAATTCATGAAAGATATGCAACATTCCAAGCAACAGACTAACAATAACACCCCAAGCTATTTAAATTAAAGTTGTTATACACTTAAAAATAAAACTACTAAGAGTTAATAATGTAAAACACTCCTATAAGTCATAGCACTTTAACATATTGATAAACTTCTCATCTAGTGTTCCTCATTGTCTTCATAGTGAATGTTCAGTTCCATTTCTTCAATTCTTCCTTAGAAGGAGCTTCAAATTGATAATCATTACCCTCATGTAAATCATCTCTAATAGGCCCTTCCTCAATCCCCTCATCAGTCAATGCACTAGAAGATTCTTCATGTTATGTCCTTGCCCTTGCAGTATGCCTCCTAAGTTTTCTGTTGCTCGTGTTTTGTCATTTGCCCCTAGTGATGGTGGAGATAAAGGCTGCATGGGGGTAACTAGGTCTAGGGTTTTGAAGCAGTATTTTTAGGATCCTTTGAGGCAGTGATGGGGAGAATTTAGGGTAATTAAGCGCAGGTGGGGCAGGTATATTATGAGCCCGCATAATTTCATTATGCAGAAGAATACTTTTTTACCGCTTAATTATGCGGTCTAACTGCATAATCGAGCGGGTATCAGCTACTTAACAACTGTGATTGTTGGGTAGGAGTACTCGGATGAGTACTCAGCTGGGTAGAGTGTGTTTTTGAACACGCTGTGTTTTTGAACATTGGGTGCTTATAAATGCATATGGTAAAATTTCGTTCCTATGTGCTATGTATGCGAATCACAAGCTTATGTTGTGAGAGTAAATTAGGAATGTGTATCTTCATGTACCAGTTGCATGAAGAATTTTAGGTGTCCTTGGCAAAATTGTCTTTGAAACTGTCCAATTAGAAATGCGTATCTTCAGGTACAAGTTTATCATCCGGGGTGTTCTCGTTAGTCCTCTAGCGGCTAAGTAAGTTGTGTGGCATTAGGTTATTGTTGAATCTTGTATCATTTGAAACACTGAAACTGTGGGATTATTTTTTATTGATAGGTTATAAATTTATCATTGTCTCAAATTTGACTTTGATATCTATCTTGTTGAAGAAAGCAAAGGTCAGAAGAGCGAGGAATAGTACTTTAGCAACACACTAGGTGTTGTGTTCCTCCAGCTCCTTAAACTGGTCTATTGCTGAAGTTATAGATATCCAACTTGTTAATTTTATCTAGATTTTTCATGTTGTGGATTAGTATTGATGTGTGATGCACTGCTGCGTCACCGATAAACTAGCCAATGACTGGAGTGGGACACCAGTTACCATGTATATTTATTTGTGTATATGTATATGCACATACATATATACACATGCACACACTTGGATATTCTTTTAAGGATTTGAAGACGGGCTTCCTGTAAAATTCGAGGTTAGGTCATATCCTCTAGATTAAAGTTTCATCCGCAGTTCCATATTATTTTAAATGATAAATTTTGTTTGGTAGCAAAATAACCAACTTCCATAACTTAATGAAGAAGAGTTTACATCCATTGAAAGTATAGAGGCAAGAAATGATGGAGGATCCCCAAATCAATGAGATATCCTTGTGATTTTAGCACCCTCCTTAGCAAGCAAGTGTGCTATCTCATTTGCCTTCCTATTGAAAAGTGGGTTATTTTGCAAGGGATATTGGATGTCCTCCACAATAGTGTCATAAATGAAGAGAAGGAATTTATTGCCTTAAACACTACACTTGGGTACGTTTCCATCTCAAATATTGTAATTCAGTGTCCATTGCAAAGTGAATACTTTTAAGAATTGAGATTGTTTCTGCGGTGTGGACTGAATCACAATAACTGCCATGTCTCGCCTGCTACAATATATTCTTTGTCATGGTTTCAAATGATGCATCCATAACTTGGCTCCGCACTGTTAACCTTAAGACCCGATTCGCAATTCAATTTTATTTTTGGATAGAGAGGTCTCTGCCAGTAGTGTCTCCCAATTATGAGTTGCTGTCTTGATTTTTGGGCTTCTATGAACTCAGTTAAATAGGACTTAGATAAATTGGGCAATATGCTTTGATTTTTTTGCTATTGTCACCATTTCAATTTGATTTTTTTACTATTTTGTTCTGACCATAAAGCCCATATCCAATGCTTTAAAAAGCTCATGTCTAGCCCGCATAGGCTCCTACCTAGGCCTAGGCAGTGCTTAGGCCGCCTGGCTAGGTCTTAAGGATGCCTAGGGGAGCGAAGATCACTTACGCGGACTGCTTAGGTCTTGGTTGTGATTTTTTTCTGTTGTTGCTTCCACATTCTCTAACCTCTTTTGAACTCCTCTGGCCACCTCCGTCGACTGTAAACACCCCCATTCAAGTCCTCCGACCTTTAGCAAAACCTCCTCCGTCGCTACTTAAACAAAAAAATGATATCCTTCTAGGCCTAGTGTGTAGGCGCTAGGCGCCAGTTTGACATCTAACAGTGCCTAGTGCTTTTGATAACATTGATTGCAATTAAAATATAAAAAATAGGAAAATACTTAGGCTCTGCCTAAGCTCCTGGATAGAAGCATAGGCTTCAGGCTCTAGGTCCGATGCCTACGCTGCCTAGCACTTTCTGTACCCTTGTTCATATAATAACATCAACCAATTCTAGCTCATTAGCTGCCGTTAGGTCATGGATCTTTCCCCATCACTCTCAGAAACACCAAACCTATAGGATGTGTGATAAGCAATTAAGATGTATTTTCTCCCATACTTTGGCTACAAAAATACACTACTTAAGCATATGCATAGTATCCTCGCTGTTATAGCCATGACAACTTCATTATCTACCAATTTCCATTATCTACCAAATGCCTCTTACATAACAATGATTTTGTACAAATAATATAATGCAGCACCCTCAAAAGAAAACTTTTATTTTATTTGGGCTTTTATTTTCCAAATTGTCGCCCAAGTGTTGTCTCTTGGATCCATGGAAATTGCGTTAGCATTAATGGTAGGCTGATCGTACTAAGAACAATTACTGCTGTCGTAGTTTTCTAGATCAATCTATCCTTGTGCTCCATTGCTCCATTGAGCTTCTTGCTATGCTTAAAAGTTAAAATTGCCCGTGCATCCTCAGAGTATGCAAAATAAGAGACTTATTCCAAACCCCTCCCTGTCCCAACAGATCTTCTTCCACCTTAGCATTTTTTTAGAGGATCGACACTTGATACGTTACTTTATAAGGCCAATGTTTAGGAAGCCATTTATCTTGCCAAATCTTTACACAACTTCCATTCCTGACTCGTCATCTTGTATTATTTTTCAATACTTCATTTTTATGATGCTTCTGCATACAATAGAGGGGTTATAACCCAAGCGAGCGTTGGTAATTTGAAACATCAAGTAGTTTCCTTTTGAGTTTTGACCATGATTCGCACTAAATGAACATCTAATAATGAGTTGGTTATTTGGTTCATATTGTCTGGGAGCAACATAAGTTAGTTTATAAATTTTATTGAATGCTTAGGTCGATATCAAATATTTTGGTTGGGTGGGATTCTATTTTGTGATGCTCCTAAATTACCGCCAATGCATCATTATGGTAAGATGGATTTGAGTTTAAAATATTTTCTTATATAGGAGGCAAAAAGAGGCAATGAGAATGAGCCTAAATTAGGTTTGATTCTCTCTAAATTACAAATTTAAACGTATCTTTAAACAACTGTGAACATGGAACATACACGAGAAAGACATGGTTTCTAATCTAACAGCGCGACTTCAAGAAGATGGATCACTTAATTCCTTTATCATTTCCTCTAAGCACTACATAGTACATATGTGTGGCTATCCGAAGCTCCTTCTTGGATTCCATAATGCACTTATTCTACAGTGGCGGAGGCATGATTAAACGGCCAATGCATGGATTAGCCTCAGAATGTCTAGGATGTCTTGTCAATGATACATTTGTGGATAAGTTTTTCATAGGTGTGGTGTGTGAAAGTTGAGAGAGAATATTAGATGGAACTCTAGAGCAGCTGCTACAATCTTCAATAAAGGACTATTAGACAATCTACGTGTAGAATTGCATTGATAGTAACACGGGGCAAGGTTAAAGGGCATTGTGTTCATGTAAGTGCTAGCACTTACTGGAAGTAGCTAAAAAAGCCTCTTTAGCTAAGCTTCTTCTACTAAAGACTGCATAAGCTATCAACCGGACCAGACCAATTTAGGAGGTACATGTGGGGATTTTTACCATTTATTATTTTTTAAGATGCCGATTGCTCACAGACACAGAAACATTCATATGTCCTAAGTGTGGTTCGTAAAAGCAAATGCTCATCAGCATCTATATTGTTGTGTATATCATGGGTTTATCTTGTTTTGTTACTAAATTGTACATTGAACTTGAGAGAATATTTATTAATGTTGCTAATTGCGGAAAATAAGGATGGTCTAGCGTATTTTGTAGCCTCCATATATGTTGGTTCCAATACATGGCTGCGATTGGTAGAATAAAATGTGGATTGGCATATCATTTTGGATTGAAGGATTATGTCTGTTATTCTACATTGTGGACCGGAGATATTTTTTCATGTTGCTGTATATTTATTTTCTTTTTATTACTACAGGGCCTATGCATTTTTCTTGTATTTTTTCTTCCTATATCTCCATACATTGTATGCTCTGTTGCTGCTTCTAAAATCTGCATTTTGTGACAGCTTGATCTCCGAAGTGGGGCGAAAAGGTCTCTTAGTTCTCCTCCAATACAATATTTGGCTCTGAAATCCTTGGACATAAGCTCTACTCGCCCCCATCAAATTCTTGTAGGAGGGAGGTAACTACTTTAGGTTTATTCAACTTCTAGAAGATATTGTGAACATTTTATTCGCGTTGCTAATTAATCTGTGTAACATTTTTCCTTAATCTTTATACAGTGATGCATTTGCTCGGTTATACGATAGAAGAATGCTTCCGCCCTTGAGCTCTTGTCGGACAAAAATGAAACCTTCTCCTTGTATTAGTTATTTCTGTCCAATGCACCTTTCTGAGCGTGTAAGTTGAGGAGATTTCCTTAATATCAGAACTACTTGGTATTTACTATCATGCTTATCTTGGTTTAGATGTGAGATAGTAACTCCACTATCAAGTTGCTATGATACCTTGTTTTTCTTTGTTATCATGATGTTCAATGCTATACATATCAGATGACCAAAATCCATATCGGATTGTGGATATCAGGGAAATTTCAAGGATATCTTGTAAATACATAGCATCATATTGGATGACGTGCATGTATAACATAACATCCGAAACTGTAATCTAAATATACTTGACAAAATCTAAGCATACAAAATGTAAATAATATATATTTAGGATCACTAACCTATCTTTTAACCGATTTTTTGAAGCCGAAATATCACTTGATATATTGGGAAAATTGTGATACATTATCAAAAAATTATCAAAATCAATATATTGTTTTGCAACAAGCCATCTAAAAGGACATATCAGCCATAATATCGGCTGATATATCGGCATACTGGTGATGTATCGCCCAAAATTACCAAAAAAGGTTTAGGATATTGAGACCATGTCGTTTTGCGGAGAGGCTTATAAAAGGATATATCGGCTGATATCTTGGGCCATGTCAGGATATTTAAAACAACGATGATGTTACCTTTTCTATTTGTAGTTCACTTAGGTTGTCACTACAATATTTATGTTGTCATGATCCATCTTAAGGTTTAATCTCGAACTTTATTTTGGTTTCAAAAAAGATAGACTAAGGGCATATTTTTCCATGTACCTGTTGGAAACTACTTCCCAATCATATTGCTCTTAAACTGAAATTTACTTTAAAATAGAAGAATTTGAATAATATCTTAGTGGTTATGAATTTGAATAATATCTTATTGGTTATGTTGTACTTGCATATAGAATTTCCTACATTGGAAGTGTAATTTATTGGTTTGATAATCAATCTTGGGATCTATTTTTTGCCAAGCGCATTAGTATCCTAAGATACTAAGGTGCAGAACATGCTTTAATAAGGAATATTAGGAAAGCTAGTTTGCTGCCAGCAAAGAGGAATTTCCTTGATGCATTCTTCAGATTATTAAAATAGATGTACAAAGCAACATGCATGGAAAAAAAAAATACCTGGAATGTAATTTTAGTAAAACTATGAAAAGGAATGAGGGTATAGTGCATATTGACTTTCAGTAAACAAAGAGTAATCGTTTTTGTCATTTAGGATCTATTATTAGTCTCATTAAATCAATGATTTAATCATAGTGGTTAAAATGGAACAGTACTTCGGAAGTTTTATGTGACTGTAGATACCTACGAGATTGAGGGAAATTCTGTATTATGTTTATAAGACCAACAATGATTTATGGATCAGACTGCTAGGAAAATAAAACAGTATTGCAGAAAATTAATGTAGTAGCAATGAGAATGTTACAATGCTCATGCTCATATTAATATACATTAAAATATGGGATAAGATTAAAGGTTCGTCCTACTGAGGGTAAATGAGAGAACCAACTAAGATGGTTTGGTGATGTTCAGTAGAGGCCATTAAATGCACCAATTTGGAGAAGTGATAAGACTATTGATGAGCAACAAACATTGTTTTAATGGGGGCAAAGAAGTTTGGAGGCATGCCTAAAAGAACTTGGTTGAAGCAATAAAAAATATGATAATAGTTGTTTGATAAAGATGGCCCATAATTGGAATCAATGAAAGAACAAGATTCATGTAGCTGGTCCAAAAAAATTGTCGTCTGAAGCATCATATATACACCATAAATTATATCTAACCAGTGTGAATCTTTGTGGTTAGTGGATGTGTGCAGCTAATATGGTGCCATCAAATTATGAATTTTGCTGCTGATCAAGGTTTTAAATGTCGGCCGACATGTCCGACATGTCGGCCCACATATCGGTTTGAGGGCTTGACCGACACGACATGGACGTTTTTAAACTCGTATGTCGGTTTTCAGGGCAAAATCGGAAATATCAGGGTCATATCGGGCATATCGGCTTATTTTTTAGCTTTGAAAAATCGGCCGATATAGTACTTTTTTTTAAGTTCTGTTTTTTGTTATCCGGTTTGAGGTTTAGTGATAAATACCCAAACACGTTTGACCCGTTCTCATGTTTAAGGGTTTCTTATGAACCCGATAGAAAGAATTTATAAACCCAAATGCATATATTATTTACCTTTTTATATGTTTAGTCTATAGAATTTATAAAATATGCTTATATTGAATTTATAAATGCTTAGATTACATTCAGGACATGATATTATACATATGCGCACTACTCGATATGACAATCCGGTATTTAGTCAATGTCCCCCGATATATCCTCGATTTTCGCTATCCGACATGGATTTCAGCCATCCGACATGAACCCGACATCCGACATTTAAAACCTTGCTGCTGATGTTATCTTTATTTAGGAACAGCTGGAATATTATGTAATATATCAATTATCTTAACCGTTTGTCATCAGAATTTGGTTAAGCTATCAGTTACATCTCTGAATCGAGATGGCTCTGTTGATAGATCAAGAAAATCCTGGTTAACCAAAATTACAGTTGTACACTTTATTTGTACCAATAGATTTTTAACTTCTTTTTCCATCAAAAAGGGGAAAAAAGCTTCTTTTATTCTTTCAGAGAAAGTGTATTCTATTCTATCTAGCATATTGAGGAATCAATTCTACTTCTGATGTTTAGTTCTATAATCAAGATGTTATTTGGTGGCATGAGTATGTCAGATACACCGTCTAGTGTCATATCATACTTAAAAATATTTTTGGAAGACATGGCATGATTATTTATTGTTTTGATTTCACCAGTGTATTTTTAATTGATAAGATATGTGTCATCAACTATAATGGGTTTTCAGAAGTGGATCTGCATCTGCAATGTTTTTCAGGATAATGTCTGTTACCATATCAACCTAAGCTTATTCATATGTTACAATTCTTCAGGCCTAATTATTTATTTGTCTATTGTTTACAGCGACGGTCAAGCTTGCATCTAACACATGTTACGTTTAGCCCCAATGGAGAGGAAGTGCTATTAAGTTACAGTGGAGAGCATGTGTATTTAATGGATGTAAATTTTGGTATGCTTCTCAGGATATGATGAATACTTTAAGGTTCTTCAATATCAGATGAAAATAAATGAAGATCTTTTCTTCTGTTCTTTTAAATTCATAATGTAGTTTATACACTTTAGTTTTTACTAAATATAATTGAAACTCCATTGCATTTGGATCAAAGATGTGAACGGTACAAATATATACGAGTGATCACAATTGGACCTGCATCCTTAGGCAAGCCTAAGCATGTGTTTTTGTTTTTTCCCAACACATTTTTTTTGACCTCTTAACACACATTCTTTAGTCAACAGTCTTTTCATATAAGATTTTCTGTACCTGTTAGGTTTGCTAAAGCAGCTCAAGTAACTCTTTTTAAGGATTTATTTATTTATTTATTATTATTATTTTACAATACAATAAGATGGTTTCAAATTTTCCCTCTTTTATCAACAGATATATTTCCCTTTTTTTTCATGTGGTGCAACGTTGATGTCAACTATTGTTTCCCCAGATAAGTGTCCCCTCTACCTTAGAGCTGGTAACTTTAGTATGAACATATAATGTAAGGGCTTGGTGAAGATCTCGACTTTGGTAGCTCAATCTTTTTTCAAACTATATTGGAAAACGCGTATCTTGCACATATGTAGATCCATTATTATAAAAAAAGGCTTCTTAACTACTTAATTTTTTGAGTCTAATATTGTATTAAACTGTGACATTGAAGAAGTCCATTCAATATTGCAATTCCTTCATCTTCATGGCTTCTTCATGGTGTAGAAGACACCAACAATAGAAAGAAAAAGCTAATTTCTCAGAGATATACTCTCTAGATTTGTATAGTTTGAACGATGTTGGGAATCTCTTATCATAGTATGAAACATTTGTTTAGATTCCACGGAAATCTATCATCCTTCCATTAGTTTCAGAGACCACTATCCACCTCTAGCCTGTAGCTCTGGGTTGCATGTTTGCGCATTATTTCATCTGACATGATAACTTATATCTCCCAAATTTCCTTGTCCTTGAGTTATATGCTGGTAGTTCACTAGGAATATGTCCTGACACTCTATTTTTGTCCAATTAGCTTTCAGATTTTGGAAGGTCATGAAAGAGCAGAACTTGGAATTGGTTCTTTCTATGCGATGTTGGTTATTGGAACAGATTCTTGTTCATTTTGTCATCTCAAGGAGTAACCTGATGTATTGTGTCTGTGTTACCATAGTGCCTGACTGCCCGGGGTAAAGGAGGTTAAACTGTTTTTCTATCTCATAAGGCGGGTTATTGTAGTCTACTGAAAAATGCTAAAGATATTGGAGGTTCTCAAAATCTTCAATTATTAACTGAATTGAGTTAAAAAAAGGAATACAAAACAGAAAAAACTGAGGCAGACATTTACTTTACCTATGCTGGTAGTTCAGGAAAAACAGAGTCAGCCATTTACTTCATGGTTTTCATCTAGCCTAGTCTCAACAGGCAGATTTTACCCTAGGAGTATGTCCTGGTACTCTATTTTTGTCCAATTAGCTTTCAGATTATGGAAATTGATGAAAGAGCAGAACTTGGAACAGGTTCTTTTTATGCCATGTTGATCATTGGAGCAGATTCTTGTTCACTTTGTCATCTCAAGGAGTAACCTGATGTATAGTGTCTATGTTACCATAGTGCCCGGGGTAAAGGAGGTTAAACTGTTTTCCTATCTCATAACGGGCTGGAAAAAGATGCTAGAGATATTAGTAAGTTCTCATAGTCTTCAGTTATAAACTCAGAATTAAGTTTATAAAAAAAAAGATTTTCTGTGCTGCATTTTAACTTTCTTCGTTATCATTTTACGCTCCTTTAATAATTGTACATGTGTTAATATTTAGGAATGCTACTTGCTCTGTTCATTTGCCCCTTTATGTCGCCTACTTACTGTTTACACTTGTATTTTATCAGGTAACCAGAGTATCGGATACACTGCTGATGATGTTCCAATGCAGATATATTTATCTCCTACATCCAAAGAATCAGAAGGATCTTCACCGCCTTCAGCTTCTTCAACTTACTTCACTGCAAGCAAAAACAATTTGAGAAGGGTGTGTAAACTAAATTGTTTCTAACTAAATAAATATATTCAAAAAAATTTCATAATCATGTGTGTTAACAGTCATACTAACAGCTATTAGTTAACTGTAGTTTGACATGTATAAGAAACTGGTTCAAGCGGCGGAAAAAATTCTGAATGAAGGCTCCAACTTTCTGTATGGAATTGAAGCATGTAATGAAGTGTTGGATGGGAAAGGTCCTGAAATTGGCAACGCACTGAGGCATGAGTGCTTATGTATTCGAGCAGCATTGCTTCTTAAGGTTCCCATTATCTCATCACTTTTGATTGTAAAAAGCTAGATTTTATTTGAAAACAAACATGGCCTCTCAATTTCAGAGAAAATGGAAGAATGATGCTCATATGGCGATAAGGGATTGCAACATTGCTCGAAGGATCGCTCCTTCATCATTTAAGGCACATTATTACATGTCGAAAGCTCTTTCACAGGTACATTCTCTTATGTTGTAAATTTTTGACTTGTAGACCGTAGGTTAACTTGTTCCTTTGAGCAAATTCTAATTGAATATTTGACATCCCAGCCTTTTATTGATACACACTTGGAACTTTTGCAGCTAAGAAAACATAAAGAAGCTTTAGATTATGCAATGGCAGCGCATAATATAGCTCCATCGAATCCTGAGGCCTCAGAAAGGATATTGAATATAAAAGCGGATATTGCTGCAGGTCAATTTCTCTATTGTGTGTAAGATTTCCTTGTTGTTTGTTATATGCATTGAGAACTTGAATTCTGACACCAGGTATCTCTCTCTGCTGCACTGATTCTCCCTGTTGCCAGCAAGATGATGTATGACTAAAAATAGCTTTGTTTTCTTTCCTGTCTATCAGTGTAGAAAGGAAGTTTCACCAAATGTCTAGTTGATCATCTTTTGTGATATCCATTTATAGCTTGCTTAGATCCTGTAAGCAATGTAAACCATCCTGCCAACAGAAAGGTGGGATAGACCTCTTGGACAGTCTAGAGCCAGCTGGAGCTAAAGGGCTGTTTGGCAAATGGAAAGTGACTTGTTGAAAGTGTGAAAGTCACTCTTTTTTTAAGTGAGAAAATATATCCACATCAGCATGCAAGCGTAATACATTGTTTGTTTGCTGTTGAAAGAGTTGTTTATTCCTTATTGTTTAGTTCCACATGGGTTAGGGACAAACTTCGTTTCTCAAAACACTATTAATAACATTCAAGAGAGCTAATAATCTCGGTAGGGTTTCACAATTACATGGTATTAGAGTCATCCTCTCTCCAATTTTCTAAATCCTAACCGCCACCCTCTCTAGCCCTTAGTCGCTACCTTCTACCTCTCTCAAACCCTAGCCGCAACCCTCTCAAACCCTAGCCACCACCTTTTACCCCTCTCAAACCTTAGCCGCCACCCACCATCATCGAACCCTAATCCTCAGCCCTTAGCCACCAACCTTAACCCTCATTTGTGGGTATTGTTCTAATGGAAGACGCTGTTTATCGTGGTATTGTTCATCCACGGTATTGTTCAACGCAAGTTGTTCATTCGAACAAAGCCTTATTCGATCAAGCTAATCAGTTAGCTTAACCAACTATATCTTTATAGATCTTAAGTTAACCATTTGGCTTAACCAACTAGATCTTTATAGATCTTAAGCTAGTAATTTAGCTTAACCAATTCGATCAAGCTAATTCTTGACGATCCGCCGTTAAAAGATCACTTTAAGAAAAGCGATAAGTTGTTTTTTTCTTTCGAAGAAATCAACCATGTAGGGTGGTTTTACTTGATGGATTGATTGCTTATTGTGAGGGTGATTGCTTATTGATGATTTGATTATTGGAGATTGATTTGTTATTAGGTGAGGGTGATAATTATTTGTCGGGAGATTACTGGTTGAAAGATTTATATGTTGTGGTAATGGCGTCCTCTAGTGATTCTGCTATTTTGGTAGGCGAGAGTTGAGACGAAAAAACCAACACGAAGGTGTTATCTAGCAAGATCACTGATCAGAAATTGAATGGGTGCAATTAACTATTTTGAAAGTAACTTGTTTATGTTTTAGGTCGGAGAAAGGATCATCTTACAGATGACCCCCTTTACTAGTTGCTATCTCCTGGAAATAGGATGACATTGGTCTACTTCATCAAATTTAGAATAGCATGGAATCGTAGGTCCTTTAGCTTGTAATTTACTGTAATACAGTGAAACGTGTGGAAGTTCTTATAGCAATTGTTCTTGGGCCGTGGGCATGGGCTGGTGGGAACTATTAGACCATTGGATTGTTAGTCGGCTTATTCAAATGGGTATTCAGAAAAACCAACAGAGTGAAGGTCTTACTATGGCAATCGAAAGTCGGTTAGCACATCAAAAAATGCACCACCAATCAATCCAACATCAGATGGAAAGCATGCCAATCGAGCGTATGATATCATTCATGAATTATTTAGGAGCAAGATGGGCAAGCAGAGTCAGAGTTTTGAAGAGCACTATGACAACTTCAATCACCTCAGAGAGGAGCTGAGGCAGATTCTCCTCCTTATGGAGTTTGTTCTGGAGATGCAAGACTAGTAGGATTAAATAATAGTATTCGCTTTTTTTAGTTCTCTTCTAGTCTTATAATTCAGAATGACTACAAGATATTAGGAGCTCTGCTATATGCTTTTTAACAGACATTATTGTAGATAGTTCACGAGGTGATGGTTGACCAGTCGAGGGGGTGGTCGTGGAGCTCGCTTTGGTCATCCTAGAGGGCGCTTTGAAGCACGTGGGGGACGCGGTGATAGTTCATGAGTTGTAGGGGAGGGTTCATCTGGTTCCTCTATCCATTGTCATTATTGTAAGGACCATGGTCACATGAAATTTTATTGTCCTCAGTTACATGGAAAGCAACCTTGGAGTGCACATATGGCTACACAGAAGTCACATAGATGACATCTGTCGCCAGCTTCAGCAATTTTAGCTCCAATTGTTCTAACAATGTAAGAATACAATCCTCCCCGGCTACAACTATACTTGTCTAGTCAGGTAAGCTTACTGCTTGCTTTACATCGTCATCGTGTCGTACTTGGGTTATCGATTCTGAGGCAACTGATTATATGATTGGGAACTGATGTATGTTATCCTCCGGCACACCAACCACCTTCATTTCTTCAGTAGTATTGGTTGATGGATCCACTACACTTATGCAAGGTGTTGAATCTACCAACATTAGTACTATTCCATTTTCATTCGTGTTACATCTCTCGTTTTTTATTGAATATTTTATATGTCAGTAGGATTACTAAAGCATTAAACTGCACAGTAATATTTTTACCTACTATATTTTTCAAGCACCTGGCCGAGGAAGACGATTGGCACTAGACGTGAGCGGAACAGCTTGTATGAGCTGGACTTTGCCTCTACTTAGGTGGCTTGTATTAGCTCCACACTAGCCTTTGATGTGCATTATCAGTGTGGTCATCCCTCACTTTGATTCTTGAAATTTTAGTTTTAGATTTGAATCATGTCGAGCCCTTAGATTGTGAGTCATATTAACTCGAAAAACACCAATGAGTGTCTTATCCGAGCCGTGCAATAAGATGGTTAGTAACTATTTAAATTAGTGCATTCAGACGTATGGTGTCCTTGTTCTGTTCCATCCAAACTCAATTTTTAATATTTTGTTAGTTTTATGGACTTTTCTCGCATGACTTGGATTTGTTTGCTAAAAAGCCATTCTGAAGTGTTTTACATTTTAAAAGTTCTCCATGCTGAGGTTAAAAATCAATATTATAATACCATTAAAACCTTAAGAACAGATAAAAAGAACAGATAAAAGCTGAGCAATATGTTGATAGCTTTCACAAAACTTTTGAAAGAATATGAGATTTTAGATCAGTCTTCTTGTACTTACTCCCCAACAAAATCGGGTGGCTGAGCATAAGAGCAGATACTTGCTAGAAATTACTGGGACTTTGTTATTTCATTGCATGGTTGTTGATAGAGGATAGCGGCGCGTCGCGATGAGGTACCGCTAACGCTATTTGGGGCTATTACGGCAAAATAGCGGCAAATAGTGTACAGTTAAATAACGATCAAATATAAATATATTTAAATTTAAATATTCTAAATAATAAGAAAAATCATATAAAAATTCTATAAATGCATACTTGATGCCTACACATACATGTGTAATAGTTACATAATATTAACAAAGTACTATAATTATAAAGATTAAAGAATAAAAAACGTACATGTTTATAAAAAAGATCATTATTTATCCTATTTCTTTAACTTTCAAGTCTCTAATATAAAAATGCTCAATAATAAAAAAACATTGATTAGTAACATCATCATTATATTAACTACTAGAAATTTGACATAAAAAATAAAATATTTAAGTATAGATAAATGACTAAATGAGCAAAGCAATAATATCATGATAGATAATAACAGTCTATAGATACTAAACAAGCAATAAAGATCAAATTCCAAACACATGACATGTTCAAACTCCGAACTCAAAACTCAAAAGTCTAAATCAAAGCAAAATAAAAACTAGAAGTCTTAAAAGTGAAGTGACTAAAGTCTGAATTCGAGCAGTGAGATGTTGCTGCTGGTCGCCGGAGGGAGCTGCTGTTAGTCGTCGAAGGGAAGGTTTGGACCTTCTGCTGTCGTCGGAGGAATTGAGAGGGAGAAAGGTGAGACTGTGAGACTTGAGAGAGAGATGGGCTTGACCGGAGATGACCGGAGGGAGATGGACCTTCTGTTGTTGTCGACGGGAGATGTTGCCGACGGCTGCGCTGATAGTCGTCGTCGGAGGACGTGAAAGAGATAGGCACAAGAGGGAGAGGACCGGAGGCGGCTAGAGCATTCGGGAGTCAGAGAGAGGAAGATGAGTTTTAAGATATGGGTTCGGGTCGGGTTCGGGTCGAGTTCGGGGGGTTTTAAGTTTTAACAGATAGGTTTAGCGTTTTTAAGCAATTTTTAGCGCTAAAACCTACGATTTCGCGCTTTTGACCGCATTTCGAGCAAAAGGTGGTTTTTTTCCACCAAAACACCCTGCTATCCCCTATATCGGCACAGTGAAGCCCCACAACCGTAAAAAGCACCGCGATAGCGCCGCTATTTGCTGCTTTTTACAACACTATTTCATTGTCAAGTTTCAAAATGATTTTGGGGGAATGCTATTTTGATAGCATGCTATCTGATCAATAGACTATCCTCATCTGTCTTACAATACATAATTTTGTTTTTTTATATCCAGCTGAAGACGCTTTTCATTTACTTATAGATTTTTGGGTCTTTATGCTTTATTCACATTCATAGTTATCAATGGTTGAAATTAGATTTGAAATCTCTTAGGTGTATTTTTCTTGGATATTCTAGGACTCAAAAGGTTACATATTTTATTGCCACTCCTTGAACCAGTATATTGCTTTAGTCGATGTTACCTTCTTTGAGAACAAATCATGACATGTCTTTGATAAATTCTTAGACCCTTAGTATAATTATGACTATATTATTCGGGAAACCAATGTCAATGATCCTTAGAAGATTGCTGTACAAATTGATCTACCATCTACGTTTGTGGAATCAATTTAGGTTTATACAAGATGTACTACTACGTAACCTGAGTCATCGTCCAAATCCACCCAAGAGCTTAATGTACTAGCAAGTCAAACTATGACTGTTCCGCCAAGTGCTTAGCCTACTGATGGTCTTTTCATTGCCTTCCGAAAGGGTAAGATATTTTGATCTTCGTATCCTCTTACACATTCTCTTACTCTGTTATATCCAACTATTCTTTCGAATCTTCTTTGGATTCTTACCTGGTTGCCAAGAATTTGTCACAAGCTCTATCTAGGTCAGATTGGACGGCGGCAATGCAAGAAGAGATGATAGTCGTAGACTGAAATGATAATTAGGATATTGTTTCACTACTACTAGGGAAGAGAGCAACTGGCTGCAAATGAGTTTATACTGTCAAAGTAAATCGAGATGGCTCTCTAGCTCGACTAGTTGTGAGGGGATATTTGTAGATCTATGGCTTTGATTATATTGATATCTTCTCTCTTGTAGCTAACATGACATTTGTTCGCATTCTTATTTCGCTTGCCGCTCGCCATCACTTGCCACGATATCAGTTAGGCGCAGTGTTTTCAAAAGAGCGAGCCTCATTGCGCCTCATATGCCTTGTAATGAGGGGCAATTGTGAAGCGCCCCGCATCTGATGTAGCAGCGCCTTCTGCGCCTTGCAAGCATCCTGACTTCACGCAGGGTTCATTTAACATATAGCATCATTTATTTTTTTAACGTTTCAATCGAGTCTTTATACTTGATAACCTATATCCCAAAAAACAAAATAAATCCATTAGACCTTTTTAGTAACGTTCAATTGAGGACCCTAACTAATCCTTGTTTGCTATTTGATTTTTTTTGGATATTAGTCTTGATTTGACATTTGATTTGATAAATTGTGAACTTTGCATGTGTTAGCATTAAAAATTAAGACCTTGTATTGTGATTTGGTAGCAAGATATCGTATATGATGACATATTTTTTATGTGAATTCCTAAACATGTTCATTCGTGCTTGACTATCTTAAAAATTATGTGTGCACTGTGCGCCTCACATCACTCGTGCGCGCACATTGTGTTGCGCCTTGCACATGTGCTCGTAAAGTTACTTTGCGTCCCGCACTACGCCTCACGCATTAACAACACTTGTTGGATGTTAAGAATGTATTCTTTAAAGACATTCTTGAGAAGGAGGTTTATATGAAGCAACCTCCATATTTCATTGCTGGGTGTAGCGAAGTTTGCAGGTTGAATTATTTTTTCTACAACTTGAAGTAATCTTCGGGGTCTTGATTTGGACGTTTTGCAGCAAATGTCTAGACCTTTGGTCTTCATCGAGTTCAAAAGGATCACTTGGTTTTCTAGAGATTTCTTAGTGGGAAGTGGATTTTTTTAGTTGTATATGTGGACGACATTGTGATCACCGGCGACAATGCATATGCATTAATCATTTGAAGAAGTATCTACAACAACAATTTCAAACCAAGGAATGTGGATCCTTGAAATGTTTTCTGGGTATCAAGGTTGCTATATTGAAGAAGAGAATTATCTCAGAGAAAATGTGTTTGATATGTTGCTAAATGCTGGAATGTCAGAATGCAAGGGCATTAACTCACCTATGGATGCCAAGTTCAAACTACTACCAACTTACAGGGAGTTGCTGGAGGATACTGAATGATACCTATTTAACATTCACAAGATCAAATATTGCATTTTTCGTTAGTGTAGTTAGTTTCTCTTGGTACCCAAAAAACCTCATGTAAAAGCTGTGAAGAGGATTCTTAGGTATCTTAAGAGAACTCCAGGAAATGGAATACTCTATTCAGTTAATGGTCACATGAGAGTTGCAAGATTTTCAGATGCAGATTGGGTAGAAGATGAGATCAGACTGTAAATTACTAGGTATTATGTGTTTCTTCGAGGAAATCTAATATTATAGAGCAAAGTAGTTTCTCGATCTATAGTTGAGTCTGAGTATCGTGCCATAGCAAATTTGACTTGCGAGTTGATATGAGTTTGAAATATATTAACAGAGATTGGTTATCTTCCGGAGTGTCTCATGAGCTTGTATGGAGATAATAATGTCGTCATTCACATAGCTGAGAATCCAGTATTTCATGAGAGGACACAACACATAGAGATTGATTGTCACTTGACTCCTTCGTGAGAAGATGGAGAAGGGAATCATTAGAGCCAAACACATACCATCAATACATCAACTTGCGGACATTCTCACAAAACCTAAAACCTCGTGGGAGAACACGAGTGAATTTTATTTGTAACAAACTGTGCATGTACGATATGTATGCTCAGCTTGAGGGCGAGTGTTGAGAGAGTTGTCTATTCCTTATTATTTAGTCCCACATTAGTTAGGGACAAACTCCTTTATTTCCCACAACACTATTAGTGTTGAGAGAGCTAATAATCTCTTTTGGGTTTCACATTATCTTGTTGAAAGTCGTAAGTATGATGGGGGCAATATCATATTATTTTTCATTTAACTTTTTTAAAAAATAAATATTATATAACAGGTAAAAGTATTCCATTTAAAAAAAATTCTTTTGAACAGAACTTTACTTGTGATATTATCATCCATAACTCATTCTATTTTTTAAAATTTAATTTATTACGTAATTAGTTCATAATTATTTTTAATAATATAATAGTTATAGATATTTGCATTGAATCCATTGATTTATATAGAGTGCAACATTATAACAAGCTTGTTGTTATTCATAGAATTTCAGACATAAAGAATGCATTATTTTTTACCTCAACTTTGCTGGACATTTGTCAGGGAGGAGATGAAGAGGGAAATATGAAGGTAACAATAACAATTGATTAAGATTAATTGTGCACGAGTGACTGATAAAAGCAATTAAATAAGATTAATGCATAAATGAAAATGGTAAGAAGATGGGACATCCTAGTTTTGTCCGAAGCTGGAAACAGTGAGGCGTTCTGTTACCCACCAAATTGAAGGAAAAGAGGAGAGAGATAATAAAGAACTAGATAGTTTTTAGTTAAAAATGGTCTCCACTTTTCCACTTCCATTTGATATCCCCACATAGGGGAAGTTGAATGTGCATTAAATCAAATGTGGCAGATTTTTAGCGTTTTACCTCCACATCCTCTTTCAAGGAAGCAAGGACCTAAAGTGACGAATGTGAGTCACTTTCACACTTACGTTTTCACTTTCAGGTAAACAAACAGCCCGAGTGCATTATGAGCTCATAATTTTGTTTGAAAATCATTTCATGAGCATATTTTTGAATTTTAGTAAGTTATTTGGACTAAAACATATGATGATCACCAAGTTGATTGCAACACGAGTAAAGGTAATATTTCTTTGTATTTAAGGTACATGATATATGAACAGCTGAACAGGTGACTATAGGTTATGAAATTGTGTTGTTTCTCACTGTTTTTAATTTAACACTTCTGCTATTATAACACATTATGATGAATGTCTTCCATTTGTACTCATTTGTAAATTCATCGCACACATTTATTTATTTATTTATTTATTTTTGTCTATTGGTTTGGTCATTTTTTGATAGGTTCCCCTAATGTCGTTCTAATGCAGCTGAAGCTGAAAAGCATAAGGATAATGGGGGAACAAGAAGGCAAGGGAGGATAAGATCCTTGAATCTCAAGAACGTCCATTTGACAGAGAAGATTCTGATTATGATGGGGAAATGGAATTTGATCTTGAAGCATCAGTTTCTGGAGATGAGGACCATGATACTGAATCTCCTATTCTTCGTAGAAGCTTAAATTTGCGATTTCACCGAAGCGATGATCCAAGTAAAGAAAATTGTAAGACAAATGGTTCACAGGGTTCGCCTCCATCGCTATCTCATGAAAATTCTACTTCTCAGGTTTCATGTTTTAACTTTTAGCGTTTTCAGAAACTGGAATATTAGTAATGATGTGTGTTCGGTTTTAAATATTATTGCACATTGTTCTTATTTGTCCTTGAATTCTTCTTAATTTGGAGATGAAGTAGATTTCCAAACATATTTGTTTTGTTCTTCCTTCTTTCCTTTTATTTGTTGATTTGCTTGCAAATGTTGTCAAAGAATCCTAATGATGCTGCATGCAGTTTAAACTGTTAGCTTAGTGGTGGTTCTTGTGAGAACTATTTCTGTGAACTCACCGTCATTTATGTGGTTCATATTTCGACCATCTTTCTACTGTAGCAGTTAATATTAGGAATATTTTTTTGCGAAGATTGGTAACTTAAATTTAAAATTTTTAATGAATTTAGCTAACGATTTGAATGTTTTCATTTTATGTGTCTCATTATATTCTATAATATGGTTGAGAATGGAAATATTTGTCCATAGATTTCTAATATTTTATGTTTCAATGTGTTCGGCTAAAACTAGACTTTCTTCTCTCAATTCTAAGTGATATAATCCTAGTTTTCAATGGAAGTTTTGATATTGAATTAAATCTCAGTACATTATGTAGTTTCCATTTTCAGTACTTCCTTTTTGTTACATTTATTTCCCACAGTAAAAATTATTCAGCTCCATGTGAAATTTCCTTTTGTCATGTATATGTGCAGACTGAAGTTGCCATTGATTTGAAGCAAAGATATGTTGGTCACTGCAATGTGGGAACAGATATAAAGCAGGCTAGCTTTCTTGGCCAGCAAGGTACACTACATGCGAGTTGAGTTTCTCATTGGATGGAAGCAATTATCGTAACAGTATAATAACTATTATATAATATAGTCTTGATTTCTAATTTGCTTTAGATAATTTGTCTGGTAAAGATGTATTAGCGTTTGAGAGAATTTAACTAGCGGTTATGTTAGTTAAAAGTAAGGTGATCTGCATATAAAATCAGCATCAGTTGATTAGTTGAAAGTGAAATGTGCATTTCCACAGGTTTGATTTCGAAACTTCCCTTCAGTTGAGCCTTCTATATTAATATCGTCCATCAATTATAGTATACTCGTCAAATATCTACTTGTTTTAATTACCTCATAAATGCGGATCTGATGATAGTTTCATCTCATGGTCATGCCTCTTTTAACAGGACAGTTTGTGGCCAGTGGAAGTGATGATGGAAGATGGTTTATTTGGGAGAAAAAGACAGGAAGATTAATAAAAATGTTAGCTGGAGATGACGCTGGTAGTGAACCTTTCTTTTATGTGTTTGATGCATAAAGTCGTTGCCGCACATTGCTAATGACATTTTGTGTATCATCCAGTTGTGAACTGTGTACAGTGCCATCCATTTGATTGTGCTGTTGCAACAAGTGGAATTGACAACACAATCAAGGTTTGTATGAGAAACTAGTTATCCGAGAAGTGCAATTGCAATTACTTGTGCAAGTTTCAAAATTTAAATTCTAGTGTTAATTGTGTGCAGATATGGACCCCTCATGCGGAAGTTCCATCAATGGTTGCAGGGGGTACAGCAGGTCCAGAGACTGCAGATGTAGTGAGTGTAGTTGAAAGCAATCAACGAAAATTGCGTCGTAATCGTGACGCAATATTGTAAGTTCATGTTTTTATTGATTCCTTGCAATTCATATGTTTTTTTGACAGTTGTGTTTCAAAGATGTAGTACCTCTACAACAGCAAAGCCATTATCCCAAAATTTTGCCTCAATGTATTTACTTGTCATATGCAGGCCTCTTGAAATCTTGGAGCCACTTAGGATGCATGAGGTTGAGTTTGCTGAAGGAACTTTACAACCTTTCGAGTGTGCACAGAGCTAAACATTATCCTGCTGCCAGGTATTGTAATTTCAGTTAGTTCTTAGACATATTGGATCCAGTTATTTCATGTATAAAATAATCAGTTATCCAAAGTCAAGTCCGACCTTGAATCTGCCTTGAACTCTATGGTAGTATGGAGCATGTCAAAACTGTATTGTATGGGAAATTATCATGTTGAAAGACGCTGGAGGGTTGTCAAGGATCAAGGATGTTCTTCCCCTTTTGCTTGTGTGCGTCATCATGTGCTATTTTCCCTTTGAACTTCTATGGTGTTCTCTTGTGGTCTTAAGAAGTTTTTAAGTATAAGAACAGCGGTGCACTATGAGGTCAATAGCATGACATAACTGGTGGTTATATGAACAGGAGGCCAGTGATAAATCTCACTCACCTTTTGCTGAGTCCCTTTTGCTGAGTCCTTAAGCTAGCTTGATAGCAGACCCGATGATGTGGAATTTCGTCTGTGCTTTTGCTCTGTATGAATCCTTGCAATAAACCATCATTTACTAACTTGTATCTGCCACTCACAAGCTATAACTTTATTTGCCAGCCCAGTGCTTTTCTCAGACGGTGAAAATCTTACCAATTTGTATGCTTTTGAATCTAGAAGGTGTTTGCCAGCAAGATCTAGAGGTTGATGCAAGAGATATTCCTTGGGTACTGTAGAGCAGATCTCAGCAGACACTGGGTCAATAATAACGGTTTCTTGTATAAACGTGTGATAAACATTCTCATTATATAAACGTGAGGCTTGTAAATGTAAACTGAGTTTAATTGTCCATATTTCTTGTAATGAACTTTCATATATTGATGTCTTGCAGGCATCCTGGTTGTTAGTTTCTTGTATGTAGCGGCACGTGCTTGCGAAACCATCACTGCAGTATTCTAAGTTGCCTTCATCGTTCCCAAATTTGGGATAGGACAATGTCAACCCGCGTCATAGAATTATACGGCCATTGTTGATGTTTGTCAGTTACATGCTACTTCAAGCTGTTTTGAAGGCAGACAAGCTTTTAACTTTTGCAAACTCTGGTCTTATTTGATGAACAAATGAAAAATGGGGGAGCAAGTTTCATCCCCTAAATCAAATTTAGCGGGGAAAAGTGGATATTTAGGTTTTATACCCCTAATTCAAGCTAAACCAATGCAAGGAGGAGAGAGCTGAAATAATGAATCGGTAGCGTAAGGGATGAGAAACACCTAGTAAAGTATTTTCCGAAGTGCTTAGAAGTTGAGTAGGCGTCTAGCCACATTGAGAAAGATTTTAGAGGCTGGTATTTATGAAAGTGTTGAGAAAAGGGCCAAAAACATTGTTTATGGTAAAAGATGATAGAGCTTAGCTTTCAAGAATGAACTATTTTAAAGACTCCCTTCTTCTAGCCAACCTTTGGAAGTTAAATATTTGATCTTGTATCTGTGGTGGGATCCAAAACCATTAGTTTAGTGCAGAGAATTCTGATATGCGATCAAAATTGCAAGCCTAAGAGGCGATTTACAATGGTGTTTGGTAAAAATTATTTTGCATGCTTAATGAAATTATTTTTGCTTTAGGAGGGTGCTTTCAGAATCAACTTTAGGATGCTTTTAAAAGCAGTTTTTTTAATAGTTTATTTATTGTGACCTTCATCTTTTGACAATGATTTTTAAGCATAGTTTTCCCAAACACCTAAACTACTTTTGGGAACCGTTTTTATATGATATCAAACAAACTATTTTCAGCAGCTTATGTAAGTTGCTTTTTTATAAGCTAACTTTTATAAACAACTTGTTATAAACTCCGAATAGTCCTTAGCCTTATTGAATTCTTTTTTTTTCTAGCGGAACACATAATAGCATAGAATCTCTCATAACCATTTCAAGAAGCAACTTATAAGATACTGCATCAATGAATTTTCCAATATGTTTGACTTGTGTAGCAAAAGGCTTTATTTACTAACGCAACGCGAAAGAAAGTGATAAACATCGAAATCTATTAAGGGGTGCTTTTTGAATCCACAAAGAACAATCTCCGAATCTACGAAAAATTTTGAATCCATGAAGAAAATATTGGAAGAGTATTAATTCTGATAATTTTAGAGTTGCATGTTTCTTCTTAAATAGAAAATAAAATAGACTCCTAATAGGACTAGAACTATAAAGAAATAAAAAAAATTAAATCCTACCTTAAAAAGACTTCCTATAATAGAGGAAATAAGTCAATCTAACATAAATCAAAATTAAATATAAATCAAAATTAAATTTATGTCTAATCCAAATTGACTTCAACCTTATTACTAAAAATAAATAAGGGTTGTCAGATTCTACCAAAAACTGGTGATACTGATGTAATTTTAGGAATCTATCAATCCAAATGGCGTCATCTCGTTGAGATAGATGATTAGGGGTGAGCATAGTTCAGCTCAAACAGAACAAACTAATCAAACTGACCGAAATTTGACAGTTTGGTTCGATTTTTACTAGAGTTCGATTCGGATCGGGTTGAAGTTTTTTCAACCGAACTGCCCAAACCGACCTAATTGTATTACCCATTCTAATTACTATCCGCATCCGCTTTAACCCGATCCATTATAGTTCATATAGAGTTGCTTCGCTGCAGCTTGATATTTTTTTCTCTCAAGCGACCTGGCAGTGATGAAATACCCCAACAAATGGTGTCCTCTCTAATACTAGGGCTTTTCATCATCTCTAGTTCTCTACCTCTCTCTATTATCTATTCGCTTCTTCTACTTTGGACCAATCCACATTGGAGGTAAGAAACGAAACCATAATGTTGATTCTAACATTTTCTTGATTTTTCTTCTCGATTGATACACATAATGCAATGGAATCTTTGGATCCGACTTCTCTTTAGATCATACTTATAATTTTATATAAACTATACCCAACATCTAAATTATTACATATTTTTATTTACTTTGTCTATCAGATTGAGATCACTTTAATTCTTAATGTAAGCTTTCCTTAAAAAAAAACTTATGTAAGCTTTGGCAGGAATAAGATTTTAATTTCTACATCTAATATTCAGTAGCATTTGATATTTCATGAATTTTAATAAATTGAAGGGTGAGAGACTTCTTTTTTCGTCAACAAATTAGAGGTGAAATTGAATTTAGACATAATATTTGTACCCAAGTAAAACCGAGCAAACCGATCGGAACCGAACCGAACTGAACCGACTTGAATCGGTTCGGTTTGGTTTTGAATGATAGGTAGTTCAGTTCGGTTTGGTCAAGTTTGGCAAAAAACTAAACCGACTGACCGATTGCACATCCCTATAGATGATTTTCATATATAGTATGTTAGAATCTACCTTTCAGATTAGGAAATATGGTTGTTTTTTTATGAGCAAGTCATATTTCATCCGTATTTGCATTAGTCTAGCTCCCCTTGTTGAAAGGAGTCTGATCCAATCTTATATTTGCTCAAATAGTAGTTTCCTCTATAAATATTTTTCTTCTCCTGCGTTGATCAACATTCATGTTATACTTAACATTTATTTTTTTTCCATATGTTCTTTTACCTCCTTGGCTAGGAATTCTTCTGTATTAAACTTTTGTATGAATATTTCCCACACCATATGTATGTAATTGGGGGCATGTGGATCTGTGATTGATTTAAAGAACTACTGTAAATATGTTCCCTTTTTCTTCCCATATTTTAGTGCCCACATTGTTGAAATTGACAATCATTGCTTTCAAAGAAGAATTTTCATCATGTTCCATCCATAATTCTTTCATCTCCTTTTCTATGAATCCTCCGCTAACCAAGTTACACATATCATCAACCGTCTTGCTCTCTCTTCTAACTTTCTCCTCCATCGAAATAACATCAATCGATATAACATCATCTACAATATCTTCTTGAATATCACGTGTAATATCCATCTTCACTAACATATAATAATCAGTGTTAGTAATATTATGCACTATGAGAGTACGTACCTCAAGAGGAACCTTAATGGTGACATAATTTTCCTTTTCGATTGAAATTGTCTCGCTGCCCACAAGTAGAAAGGCCTTCTTCTTAACAATCTCTTTCTTAGATGCCTTGAGTTCTATGATTGAAAAAATTGATAAAGTCTTCTTTGTTTCTTCTTTGTTAATAAATCTAAA
>NC_033796.1:45654872-45706800 GCF_001876935.1 Asparagus officinalis
TAGAGATGAATTGAGGTTTCTTAGCTTTACCACAATCATTACTAGTGTGAGAAATCTCTGAGAACATCCATGATGATGGTCCTTTATTGTTATGCTCAAGTTCTTGCTCTACCTTCTTTGCTAGATGAACCATGTCGGCTAAGGTAAAATTATTTTGTAAAGAGACCCGACACTATTTGTCGTTAGAAGGCATGAAATGATCTATCAATAATTTCTTTATCTTCACCCATGTTCAAATGGATCTCTTCCTTGATGATATCAATTCATCAAGAATTCATCCCACCATGTAGAATGGATCTCTTCCTTGATGATATCGATTCATCAAAATTTGTCCCACCATGCAGATGCTTTTCCCTTTAGTCTATAATCTATTAACTTGACTTTTTAATCTTTTGCGATCATCTCATACTCGAAGTATCTATCCACCTCATTAATCCAATCAAGAAAATCCTCAACACGAAGTCTTTCGTTGAATGATAGTATCGTTAATCCTCTATCTTTAATCCTCTAGCATCATAGTTCTCCGTCTTTAATAGCTTCTGTAATCATCGTTGTTAGATTTATCACACAGAGTTAGATCTCATCTCTGATGACCATTAACGCGAACTCTAACTCGTCTCAAATTCAGATGCTCCACTGCCAGTGCAACTTAGTCCACAGGAGTCTTCATATGACTCCCATCTTCAACTCATTGAATAGTTTGACTCTCTGTGAACTCAATTTGGGTAACATGGGTCTCGTAGTATGCCATCGAATTGGAGAAACAGGGCTCTGATACTAATTAATGCAGTGTAAAAGTGATAAACCTTGGAATCCACCAAGGGATGTTCTTTAAGTCTACAAAGAACAATCTCCGAATCCACAAAGAACTTTGCATCCATGAAAAAAATTTGAAAAAAGAAATTTTATTAATAAAAGTGATCTAATAATTCTAGAGTTATATGTCTCTTCCTAAATAGAAAAATAAAATAGGCTCTTTTCAAATTTTCTTCATAAAAGTGATCTGATAATTCTAGAGGCCATTTTATTAAATTTGTTTCTAATCTAATTTGCCTCTAACTTTATTACTAAAAATAAATAAAAGCCAATTAATTTTGCTTTTCTACCAAAAACTGGTGATACTAATACAATTTCGTGAATCTATCAATCCAGATGGCTTCATCTCATCGAGATAGATATAATACATTAGAATCCACATTCTATATTAGGAGATATGATTGTTTCTTTGTAGGCAAGTTAATAATTCATCCATATTCGCATTTGACTTGTGAATGTCTTATTTCTCCATAAATTTCCTTGTTATGTATCCTACATCATTTACCGATTTGGTAGTTGGCATAATTCTAGCATCATTTTGGTACTTAAAGTTTGGCAAAAGGATTTATAAAATTAACTCTAAAATTATACACGTGTCAAATTATATTTAAATTTGATGGATCAGTCTTTCTCTTAAAATTTTATTGATTGATTTGTTAATTTTGTTATATTTATTGATTTAATATCCAATCTTTGCTGATTTTTATAAAAAAAGCTTATTGGTTCACCCTTATCTACAATATTATTGTGTTTTTACGCCCTTCTTAGTCTAATCTAATTACCTCCCACACTTTCTCTCTTCTCTTTCTCCTTCTTTTCAATCACTCTCAAATGTCTTCTCCCTGCTAATGTCAACTTCTTCTATAGAAGATCTAAAGCATATTATCTTTTATTTTTTTACTAAAGATTAAAGATAAAAAATATTTTGTGGTGTTTGGAGGATTGAACTAAAGAGTGAAAGCATCATCACATCGATACTTATTTGTTTTTGAAATGAGATTATGGAGTTATTGGAGTGCATGTTGGGAAATTATCAAATAATTAAGATTATAGCATGCAGATAAATCCGAAAAATTAAACAATTAAAACTGGCCTGAACGGGAGCAGTCGTGTATTCACTGCCCTAGAAGATTGAGGACCCGCCTATCGCCCTGGCGCAGATGATCCCTTCTCCCCTAGCGGTAAAAACCCCCGGAAACGGCCCGGCCTCTGCACTCGGGCGAGAGTGCAGAGCTTCAGCTCAGATGAAGAAGTTGCCCATAAAGTAAAACTAAAGTATAGATGAAAATGATATGTAGAGGAGAAAAGAAAACAAGATAAGTTTTCCACATTTTTCTTCATGTTTCTTGAGCTCAACATATGTTGTTTATATAGGGGTTGAAAAGAGCCGTTACAAAATCCCTCAATAAATTTCGTAACATTCGTCATAATGTATAGTCATTATGCCCATTTTAATTACAAATTAAAACACATTAAAACATATTTTAATTACATATTTTAATTACAAAAATTTATTAGAATTCATTACGGCAAATTGCCTTTTCTTTAAAAATATCCAACAGTCCCCCCCAAAAGGCAATATTGACTGAAAACTTAAAAATCAATAAATAAATTAATAAATCACAAAATGAAAATAGGTTGGGCAACCTTTCGTATCGTGAATTCGGGAGAGGTAGCTTTCGGCTTTGAACCTTTCCTTAGTGAGTTCATCGCCACCTGAGGGACATAATGGACTAGGCCTTGAATTAGGCCCCTTTAATCAGGTATTGATGAAAACACACACAATACGCTTCATCTATTGAGCAAAGCGGGTTGAGCGTTAAAGGCCATGCTCACAATAAACCGACTCATGAGAGTTTCTAGGGGTTAGCCCAGCCCCCCCTAACCGCGGCCATCACGGTTCCTCTCACGTAGGTAAGTCCTCAAAGGGTACTACAGCTGTTTATTTAATACCCCCCACAATACACGCGTTGGACTTATTAAGAGTAAAACTCAGCCTAGCCAGCTGTATCATAAGAGCATCGTCATCATAGAGAAGGGGTAGTAGCAAATGCTACATAATGATATATAAATATATCTAGGTCGATGCTCCACACGAGTGTCACTAGTCCAGCTTGTTTCTACCACATTGAACCGACATTGGGACTACGTCTCCAAATAAGGGTTGGGTTGCCGCTGTCAGTGACCTCATCTATGGGCTTAACCCCATCTCCCTCGATGAATCCAGAACCACACTCCTGGATAATCCCTTAGTCAAAGGGTCATCAAGATTCTTTTCACAGACTTTACAAAGTCTAGAATCATAACTTTGCCTAGCAGGCGTTGTATTTATTTATCAAGTTCTTATTTTGTAATTAGTCCATCATATTGTTTGAAATTGATATTAGGTCATGATTTATGATCATAAAAGATCATAGTCTTTGTCTGAAGAGATTGACCTTAATATCTGAACATTTCAAACTAATGTGGAACTAAAATTCTGCAGTTATGCATATGCACATACATGAATAAAATTAATAATAAATACATGCAGAGCATAATAGGATTTCGTATCTTAAAATATATTTTCGTATCTTAAAATATATTTCATACTTCATAATTCAAATGCATAAAATTTTTAAAATTCTTCTATTATAAGAGGTTACAAATTGGTTGCCTACAAAGGAGACCGTCCAAATTTAAATCGGTTGCCTACAAATGAGACCTTCCAAATTTAAATTGGTTGTCTACAAAGGAGACCTTCCAAATTTATGTTGTCATTTTCTAGTACCACCTCTTATACAAATAATAATAATAATAATATTTGTACATACGTGCTTTAAATTTTACAAGTGCATTCTTGCATAAAACCTTGTAATTAATCATGTAAAAAATGCAAGTTATCTAAAAAGATATATGAGCATTTATTGCAATATTCATCAAAATGCAATAAAAATGATGAACTTTACATTTGAATATAAAATAGAATTTTAAAAGATGCACCTCTTTGATTTGGTTCGCTCATATATTGATCATTTATCATTAGGCAATATATGATGCAAGAAGCGTAATTAAATAAATGCATATGAATTATTCTCATAATTCCGGTCCTCTTATTCCAAAAACTCCTAAAGTGAAAAGATTAAAGTTTTACCTGGGTAGTTAGCCAGGTAAGGATAGTAATAGAGGTTGATCAAAGATCAATTAAGTACCTCGTTCCTTGCAGAGTGCGTTACGCAACCCTTAAACCTTGCCTTAGACACCAACTAATCCAAGAAAACTTGAATCGGTTCACTCAATGAGTTTTTGTTCCTTAACAGTATATAGAAACTTTAAATTATTTCATGCAAGCATTTAATTTGCCTAGCAACTATACTGCAAACATATGTTGGATAAGGCCGAGGAGGGGTTTACCTATTGATGTTCGAACCTCATGATTTTCATGTCTTGAGAGTAAAAACTCATCTGCTGC
Source organism: Asparagus officinalis (assembly GCF_001876935.1). Lineage (NCBI taxonomy): Eukaryota > Viridiplantae > Streptophyta > Magnoliopsida > Asparagales > Asparagaceae > Asparagus > Asparagus officinalis. Next base: position 45,659,140 of record NC_033796.1, read on the forward strand.
AGACAACTGCCACTTAAGTTGCTGAACAAATCTGCATTCACTTTTACCACCTTCTGTACTAAGCTTATTAGATGCATAAACACTCCAAAATATGGAATTATTAATGGAAGGCACCATATTGATAGATTAAAGAAATGAAAGTATTAAACCATGAACAAATTTAAATACTTCCATATATATATCCAGATTTTGTTCACTTGTCAAAACCATGTATATGGGACTTTCAAGAATAAATATGTACACTGCTGCAAATTTTATACTGCAAATTTATAGCATGTTTCAAATGCGTGCATATTTCAAATTATTTTCCAATTAAGATCAACTATATATCTATATGAGCATCACTCAGATCTGACTTAATGAATGTACATGGCAGAAGCTAATTAATGACCCAATAGATTATGTTCAAAACAAATCAAATCAGGAAACTGATTTGATCAAGAGTTCAAGAAACATAAGGTGAAATCAAATATACGAACTTGAACATGGAGGTAAGAAAAATTATTCTATTATGTACAACTGCAAAGGAGAGTGGAGCAACAAAGGAAACCATCCTTCAATTATTGTAAAGTTACAGCCAAGGCAATTGTACTTATACAATTTAGTTATTATGCAATCATGACATTTCTAATGATATTTTTAGATATTTTTTGATAAGCATAGAAAACAAACTTTAGCTTCTAATAAGTTTCACTGGTCATATTATATAAATCTTCCTCATACAACAACAGAAAGATATACCAAGGTTGATTGACCTAAAAAGAGTTGATTAAAAGGTCGGTTAACAAGAAACTTACACGCTTTTGTAATTAATTACAGTTAGTTTTTAATTATAATCAAATAAAAGCAATTAAAGCAATTTAAACGATTAATTAGCAGTTAATTAAATTAACAGAAACATTAACTACAAAATGTATTTATTTTTAATAATGAATCAGAAACATTTTTCAATAAAACGAACAGTAACAGTTACAGTTTTTGTGAACAGTAAAATTTTTTTTTATGAACAGTAATTTCATTTTATAATGAGCAGCAATTTCTGATTAAATTGCCAACAGTAATAGCAAAATTTTTTTATTTTTTTTAAATCGGATGAACAGTACTTTCTCGAATGAACAGTAACTTTAAAATTATTTTTCAGGATTTAAATCGAAAGCTATAAACACATCAATCTTCTAGATTGTTGGGAAATTATCAAATAATTAAGATTATAGCATGCAGATAAATCCGAAAAATTAAACAATTAAAACTGGCCTGAACGGGAGCAGTCGTGTATTCACTGCCCTAGAAGATTGAGGACCCGCCTATCGCCCTAGCGCAGATGGTTCCCTCCCCCCTAGCGGTAAAAACCCCCGGAAACGGCCCGGCCTCTGCACTCGGGCGAGAGTGCAGAGCTTCAGCTCAGATGAAGAAGTTGCCCATAAAGTAAAACTAAAGTATAGATGAAAATGATATGTAGAGGAGAAAAGAAAACAAGATAAGTTTTCCACATTTTTCTTCATGTTTCTTGAGCTCAACATATGTTGTTTATATAGGGGTTGAAAAGAGCCGTTACAAAATCCCTCAATAAATTTCGTAACATTCGTCATAATGTATAGTCATTATGCCCATTTTAATTACAAATTAAAACACATTAAAACATATTTTAATTACATATTTTTTCAAGTTTTGACTAAGAAGAAATATTTCGAGTTAACTTCGTTGCTTCCCTTCCTCAAATTTCAATGATAGATCAACAATAGATAAAAATGAGATCACATTATTTACACATTGCTTGCGCAGCTGCGCTAAGCTGGAATATCAATTAACAATACCATTAAGACTCAAATAATAGACAATATCTATAGAACAGTATTCATGCAATCTGTAAACCAATGAGAAATATCATAATAATTGACAGTCACAAGAGTCATATGTTGACGATCTTAATCATTACAAGAGAAAATGTTATGTTTCAATAGAGAAACAAAGAACTATACAATTGCAACCTGTACACTTCTCATATCTCTTCACTAATCACAGCGTGTAGTTTTTCTTTCAGTAAACCTATCTCTTCTCATGCTCCCAAAACTGTACGATCAAAAAGAGATGTTATCAGATATCGTACACTACAACATAGGCCAATAACAGATTATGTTACTTCTAGTTATAATTTTGTCAACACTCTATTTTTAATAATCAACCCCTTGTTTGGATTAAGTTTTAAGTTTGAATTAGGAGAGATTGAAGGAGAGAGAGCTCTATAAATGAAAGAGAAAGAGAACTCGAAGAAGAATCCTATTGGGTAAACGAGTAGAAGAAATTAGAGTTTGGGGAGACTTAAAGAGGAGAAGAGAATAAAATACAATAACTTGAAGAGGTTAGGGGTGTGGAAGAAAATTTTCCACTAGAAAATTCATCGCCGATGAGATTTGGTACCCTCTAGTCCCTTTGCTAAATATAAATACCAAAAATATATTGGAGTTATTTTAAATACCAAAGTGGTAAATAAAGAATATTTTAAATTTTACCAATCTCGTAATTTAGCTAAAGAATATTTCATACTACCTTTAAAAATGAAGTTGTGGAAAAACATTCCATGGACTATATTGTCCCTAGTATTTTTTTGATATTATATTCTAATCTAAACTAAATTAAATTAATTATTATTGTTAATTAATTATATTATATGTTGCTTCAAATTTGTATAACTTAGCCCCTAAAACTTCTAACACTACTATAGAACTCTGCATCATATTAATTGTTAGTAATGTATAATAATATATTAATAGACAGTTGCATGTTAATAAACTATTTATGTAAAGAGAACAAAATATAGAATTGTTCTAAAATGACACTGTAACACTCATATAGGGAAATTATAGAGTATTCTTACGTCTAGGTAATAGGGCAGAAGGTACAGACGTCCAATTCTAGAAAATATTAGGATACTTAAGTGAAGCAAAATACAATTGGAGATATATACGTGCAACTTTGGTAAACTATAAGTTATTTGAGTTCAATTAATCCTATAAAAATTTGAAACCTTTGTTAACCACAAACAATAATATGTGATCCCATTGATAAATAATATTCATTATATAGTATGAGGCTAGATGTTTAGCTTATATTTGTGTAGTAGGCTAGGTGTGTAAAGCATCATATTTTGAAGAAGTCTCATGATTTTGGGTTATCTCTTGCAATTATGTACATTGCTTCGAATTCTGAAGATAAATCCTAGCCGTGTGATACAGCTGGATCCAACGGTTCGAATTCTGACAGCTGTAAAGTTGACAGTCTCTATATAGATATATATATAGGAACAAGGCTATTAGAGGCGGCTATTGTCTTTTGAAATCCTTTCTAGAGTAATTGTTCATCTTCTCCATTCATCACTTTATCCTTTGCTTTTTTTCTTCTAGAGATCAATTCTCCGATCTTCCATGGCTTTCGAACCAGTTGATCGCCGGGTTCTCTTGGAAGACATTCACTCTAAAGTGACTTTGTTACAAATGAAGACAATGTCCAAGAGGTTTGATAGTCCCGAAGCGTATGATCTGTTCACTCCGACAAGGTCAGAAGCCATATTCGACCATGGGCCGAAAAGGAATCCACTCTATGTAAGGCATCTGGAGTGGGTTTGAGTTTACCCTTACATCCTTTTCTAAACAGATGTTTGAGGCGTTAGGAGTATCACCCACACAGATGAAACCAAATGTTATTGCTATCTCGGTGGCATTCATGGTGATCTGCTATTGCTTGGGGATCAAGCCCTCTCTGAATGTCTTCGGCTAGTAAGTGGTCATAAAAGTGAATCAAAAGGAGTCTCACTTCCATTTTCAGATGGTGGGAAAATTCAAGCTAGTTACAGGCCTTCTAGATCCACATAAGGATTGGAAGGAAAATTTTGTGTGGGTCGTAGGAGACGACTTAGAGATGGGATGCTCTGACTGGCCCAAAATAAAGAAGAACGCGTTCATGGGGTGTGCGCTGTCTGACAATGAGAGGGCCAAACTCAATCTGATCAAGACGTACACACGCTCCCACCGATTTGAAGAGCTGCTCGACAAATCAGTCCTGCGGGTCACCAAGGTGTCAAATAAGTCTTTCACTGACTCAAATTATGACAGAGCCTCGGTCCTTATCATAAGGTTAGGGGAGGCAACCGCGACACATTCGGTTCCTCTAGTTTACCCACAGGAAGAGTTGCCTGCTAGGCTAGCCAAGCGCCTTCATTGAGACGTTCCTCCTGTGGAGGCCGAAATAACTGAAGAGGAGGTTGTCCCCCCCCCCATCTATAGGAGGAAGAGAAGGGATGCGGAAATGGTGCCTCAGAAGATGGCAAAAATGACCGAAGCCCATGTCGTCCATTCGGACGAACCAGGGGATGGGCCGTCCTTTAGAGAATCAGTCGAGGCTACTCAAGGAGAGGGAGCTGAGGCAAGAGTGTAAGGTGGAGGTGAGTCATCTCATGGCTGCTGTGAGTCGATTCACCAGGGAGAAGGAACCGGTTCAAGAGGATGAGACGGAGCCTTCCGTCGGATCGAAATATCCTTTTTCCCTTAAAATTAGCGATGTGGGGGAGGCAGAATGGGACAAAATGAGTATGTGCCTCATCGGGCTCTCCTCCGTTGATGCTCGATGTGGGTGGGAGCCCGAGCCAAAATTCCATTTTAAGGCCGGACGCCATATCGACACTCGAGGGACCATTCTTGGGTCTCACCGAACCCAATCAAGGGCCGTCGATCAATTTCTTCTCCCTAGAAATGAGAAATATCTCGAGGGAGTTCCTGACATTAGTCTCCACCATGCCCTTTGTAGCTATTTCATCCAGGGTGCTTTGCTAAAGAATAAATTATATGGTCGGATGGAGCGTGTTTGGGACGGATATCATAAGCTTGTTTAGGAAGTTATTGTTTTGAGGACCAGTGGAGTAGTCGACTCACGTCAGGCTACTGAAGAGTCGGCCCTAAGTGCTCCTGAAGTCGACAGGCTTAGACAGGAGTTGGAGGAGGCTCTTCAAGTGAGAGATCGCACTGAGGCGTTAGCCAGAGCAGAGAAGGAGACGGCGGTGCATGCAAGGCATCAATTAGGTGAGGAATAAGCAACGCTCGCTAAGCTCCAAGAAGAGATCGTCCACCTCAAGTCTAAGCCTTATCACCAAGAGATTATTGATGACTATCGCCAAAGCTTAACTGGAAGAACCAAAGTGGCGTTAGCTTGCAAAGCCGGATATGATTATCTGTCGGCCCAACTTCCAGCCGAGATAAAGAACCTGCCTGATCACTTTCACTATCTCTCAATGGTTGCCAACTGCCTGGATGAGCTGAAGGAAATGGAAGCTCTCTGGGGGGGGGATTTGATCTGGATGAGGACGAAGACGACTCAGACGAAGGACGAGATTGTTCAACTCCTCCGCCGACTACATCTAGAAGCTCTCCGCCCCTAACTCCGGTAGCTGGAATGGACTTTCCATAGGCCTGTTAGGAATCTATTGCTTTTATTTTTGTTGTATATATCAGATATTTTGTGACCTGTAAGATACTTTATCAATGAATGAAAAAGCATTTTTTGAACTTGGAATGGTATTTTTATATTTTTTAATGTTGCAAAATCTCGAAGTATTTTACCAAATAAACTCTAAATTTCTAGTGTTTCTTCTTCTTAAAACTTCTAAATTTCCTACAACCAAAAACTTTTCATGGCTTCTAAAAGTTTTACCGATGGTCGCAACAATGAGAGAATAAATCTTCTCAGTCATATCCATTCGAGGGTCACGATTGGGAGTCTGGGAGAGTACTATGGCTCTACGACATCCCAAGGGTCTTCACACTGGCGGCGTCGAATGAAAATGATCCAGTATACCATCATAGTCATAATCGAGCGCTATTGTATTTGGCCCACCTCGAACATGGGCTCTGATTGCCGCTCCATCCTTTCGTAAGGAACGCGTTCATGCTATGGGATTTCCCCTTCTCAATTTGCCCCCAATGCAATAAGGATCCTGATGGCTTTCATAGTCATCTGTTACCGAGTCGGTGTCCTGCCAGCATGAAGTTACTTGAACATTTGGTCGGCATCAAGTCGACGAAAAAGTACCCGTACTATTTCTTTCATTGCACGAGCAATTTCAAATTTGTTTCAGACGCTCCGGAGTCCAATAAGGACTAGAAGGAGCACTTCGTCTGGGTTTTTGGTGCCGACGGCGTTCTCTCATGCCCCAAGTGGCCTGAGAAAAATAATTTATGATTCAAACATGATTTATTGTGGTTTAAATCATGATTTATAATTTCATTTGATTGTTAACCTTTATTTGATTTTCATTTGGACTTTCATGATTTTCATGACTTTCATGATTTGCTTTCATTTGAAAATATCTTTTTATGATTTATACTTTTTTGCTTTCATGAGTTTCATAATTTTCATGATCTATATATATAAAAATATATATATATTACTTTTTATTTATGTTTGTTTTAAATCTATGTCTTGAGACATCATTTTTCATAATGATATATCTATATGTGTTCTTTTGTCTCTTTAAATGTGAGTTGTCATAATTTTTATATATCCACTTTCTCACATATTTCCTTATTTTTTATATGCTTTAAGGCTTTTTGATAAGGAGAGTCTTTCCTATCTCTTTCTATGTTTATACTCACCGTGCCTTTTTGATAGGGGGAGCTTTCGCTCTCTTATTCTTATTGTTTTTCCCTATTTAGATGTTGATAAAGGGGGAGAAATAAGTCCATTGTGAGTATTTCATTTGTTTGCTTTCTATTGGTTTCATACATGAGTTATAAATCGTATATTCATTTGTTTCATGCATGTTTATATACTTTTTGTGTAGATTGTTTGTCTTCATCAAAAAAGGGGGAGATTGTTAGGTCTCATATTTATGAGCCTATTTTCTAATCTAGTTTTGATAATTAACAAATAATTCCTAACATCGTTTTTCGAGTGCTTGTGTTTACTTGTTAGGAATCCTACACAAAGATCCTCCATTGGAGGTTGGTTGGACTTGCACCTTCACTATGATATCTAAAGGAGTTTGGAGGAAATTGGAATGAAGTCGTCGCAATTCAAGTCAAGATTCATCATCGCTTCATCCCGCTACCAAGATCGAGCTTCACGAAGATTATATGCTTGGTATAGTGTTTATAGTTTAGGAGTTATACTTTGTGTGTTTATGCCTTAAGCTCAATTTCATACACACACACACACACACACACACACACGTATTATTTTATATTTTGATTTTTTGGATTATAGACTAAACAATATCATTTTACATCATTTCAAAAGTCTATTAATCCACTAAAAAGGATTCCAAATTTTGATTGAAATTGTTTTGTCAAAATTAAGTGTTTAAATGAACTCGTATTTTTGAGATTTTACAAAATGTTAAATTTTAACAAATGGAAAATGATATTTTAAAAATTTCTTCTCTAACATGTTTATCTTCATGTATATAAAAATTTTCCTAAGTTTCATAATTTTTAGAATTTATTTGCTATTTTTAAACACACTTTGAAAATCAAGTTTACTGTGCATATAAGGGATGTGCATGTTTTTCAGTCGACCAACACTGTTTATCAGTCAACTGATAAACTTCTCTGCAATCATCAATTTTGTTTTTGTTCAATCGACTGGTCTTTATCAGTCGACCGAAGCAGCCTATCAGTCGACCGATGATGATCATTAGTCGACCGATAGAGTCTTGGATGCTGCCAACGGTCGGCTCATCGGTCGACCGATATCTTTATCGGTCGACCGATAAGACTGTAATGACTAGTTTTGGCAGCCTCTTTTTGAGGGGTTATATATATCCCTAAATGCTCATTTTTGAGTCAAGTTTTTTAAGTGTTTCATCAGTTTGTTTAAGCCATTTTGGCTATTCATTTTTAAAGAGATCAAGTGTTTGTTTGTTTGCAAAAAGAGTTTACAAAAAGGAGAATCAAATTTTCATTTTTGAGGAGTTCAACATTAATCATCATCTATAACTCTTTATTTTCATTAGAGAAGTTTTCTAAACTCATTTATCTAGCTTATTCTTATTTTGATTATTATATATATATATATATATATTTTGCTACATTAAATTTGAATTTAGTTTCATTATTACTCATTGCTTTCACACTCAACTACTTGAGCTTAAGTTATTTCACATATTGTATATTTTTGGGTTGTGAGAGTGTAACAATTGAGTGAGCTTTCATTTTCGTTCTGATTTGTATTAGAGAACAAAATCATTTACTTGAGCTTAATTGTTAAGAACATGTTATAATATACAAGGACACTTAGATGAGTGGTTGGGAGAAGAACGGGGTCAATTCCAAGAGGAGTGGTTTGGTAGTAAAGTCTAGGGAGAGGTAGTAAATCTAAACACTTGAGGAAGGTGATACGGGTCGGCCAACACTTAGAGAAGTGTATTGTGTGATTATCAATGTGTGATTTGTAAAAGTTTTTAGTGAACTTTTAAAAACCAATCGTGTAGTTATTTTCGTGATATAGAAGAGAATCTCCTCGAGGTGAGGAGCAGAGACGTAGATCGAGGGTTGACCAAACTACGTGATCATTTCCTTTGTGTTTGCGATTGTCTTAGCACACTATTATTATTGTTATATCTTGTGCATATTTATATCGCCTATTGTGTTATATTGTTTATCCTTGCATATATTGTTTGCGGAGAAAATTGATTGTTTCATTGCGGTGTTCATTACAAACTTCAGACGTTTACAACGAAAACAAAAATTAGTCTTTTTATAAGACCTTTACACAATGAAAACAAAAAAAATACAATACTCTTCAAATAGCGCAGAGATCGTTTATCGGTCTTCTGCTTGCGTAGGATCTTGGCCTGTGATGGGGATGTTGATATCCGTGGACAACCGTCGATCAGATCTGATTGCTGAAAAATTAGGTAGAGCTTCGTTGATTCGCGAAGGAATCAAGAAACCGTAGCGCTTATCTCGGCAATAGCGAGATAATTGCTCTTCTTAAGATTACCTCAACGGGGTAATCTTAAGGGACGGACACGAGAATTGCAGATCTGACGAGCTCTTCTTCTTTATGCCGACGAACTCGATCAGATCTCTACTCCTCCTCCTATCTGAAGTTCATGAACTTTTGATCTTTAATCCGGCAGGGCTTCGCCAATGCTCGAGAATTCCAGATCCCAAAAAAAGGCTCCAGGGGCTGTATTTATAGGCTTCAAGGAGATCCGGGCGGTTAAAACCGCATAACAGGCACTTTTAGGGGCTGGAGACATCCCAGAGCGTCTCAGCGAGGCCGAGACACCCTTGGGTGTCTCGGCCTTAGCCGAGACACCTTATCTCGGCCTTGGCCGAGACACCTTGGGGTGTCTCGGTTGGGCCGAGACACCTCGGGGTGTCTCAACTCATGCTGAGACATTTTGTTATGTATACTTGTTCGTTTCCGCCGTAACTTTTTCGTCCGAACTCAGATTTGAGTGATTCAAAGTGCGTTGGAAAGCCGACAAGGAGATCTACAAGCTCCAATGATTAGATCATTGTGGATTCAACTAGGACACGAGGGGCGTAGCGCCTTTTGTAGGCGACGCAGGGCTCCCGATCAAGTCGTATCCTCGTTATTCTGAAACTCCGGTGCTTCACGTAGTTCGTCGATTCACTTCAAGTGTTTGTCGACGTCAATCAAGCTTCTGTAAACTGGATAGTGACATTCATCATCTTTTCTTAGCACTGAGCCGTTCGTGGAGACCTATAGGCAATTTTTGATGCCTACAGATACCCCCTCCAAAGCGTTCCAGACTCGTTTCTTTTGTAGAAGAGGCTAGAATACTTTGGATATGATTGGTCTAGCCTTCAGTCGGCGTGAAGGACCTGTAGTTAGCTTCGATTCTTGACTCCTTCGATTTTCAGTCTATTCGATGCTTTGACGAATAGCTGAAATCCTTCCGGCGCTACGTTTATCGTCTGACCGTCGTCGAAGTCTCAAATCTAAAACTGATGAGTTGAGTTTGGCTCGTGTCATCGAGTTGACTTTGAATTGACTATCCCCGTCATGATATATTGACTCGTGTTGACTTTTTGATCGCAACGCGTTGACTGGCGTTGACCTTAGGGTTTTGAACGTCGTACGTTGACTTTTTAACTGCAACGCGTTGACTGGCGTTGACCTAGGGTTACACGGTGACCGGCGTTGACCTTAGGGTTTTGAACGTCGTACGTTGACTTTTTGACCGTAACGCGTTGACTAGCGTTGACCTAGAGTTACGCGCTGACCGGCGTTGACCTTAGGGTTTTGAATGTCGTACGTTGACTTTTTGACCACAACGCGTTGACTGGCATTGACCTAGGGTTACGCGCTGACCGGGGTTACCCTTAGGGTTTTGAACGTCGTACGTTGACTTTTTGATCACAACGCGTTGACTGGCGTTGACCTAGGATTACGCGCTGACTGGTGTTGACCTTAGGGTTTTAAACGTCGTACGTTAACTTTTGGTCGCAACGCGTTGACTGGCGTTGACCTAGGGTTACGCGCTGACCGACGTTGACCTAGGGTTTCAGATCACCCGACATTAACTTTTGATCACAACGCGTTGACTGGCGTTGACCTAGGGTTATACGTTGACCGGTGTTGACCTAAGGTTTCGGATCACTTGACGTTGACACAGTTTATACTCATACGTTTGCTGGAGCATACACAGTTTAAGCTCTTAAGGTATTGGAGCATAGTGATCCCAAATGTCGGAGCTACAGGACCAACTGTTAAAGCTGATTCATCTGCATGTATAGATCTTATCCTGAAGTTGTTGGTTGCTCAAGTCATGAGACCAACTAATAGAGCTGGTGCATCAATGACTCGCATTTATAGAATTTTTGGCAAATTCTCAGCCATCAACGGGTTTGATGAGCCTTTACCGACCACCGTTTGAGTCGGGCTAGCATGCAGATTGTTTAGATCCGTTCTGCACATAACGTTGTGCTAAAGCAGATTGTTTAGATCCGTTCTGCACATAACGTTGTGCTAAAAGAGTTAACTCTTTTAGTGCTATGACATCGAATACGTAGACTTTGTCTTTCTCACGGGAATAGACTACCCGGCAACGTGTGTTAGACGTAGTGTAATACCCCAACCCTTGAGAGGGTGATGTGATTAGTATTGATAGATTTGATTAGAATACTCATACCACCAAGATGCATCTTCTTTTCGGAAACCTAACTCCTAGAAACTCTAAAGTTAAGCGTGCTTGGCCTGGAGAAATTCTAGGATGGGTGACCCCCTGGAAAGTTTTCCGGAGAGCGCGTGAGTGAGGACAAAACGTGCTGAAAAGACATGTGGTGGTTTATGAGGCCAGTCTATCAGATCTAATAACGTACCGACTCCGGGATTCCGGGGCGGAGCGTTACATGTAGACTTAGGATTTTTGGCAAATCCTCAGCCATCAACGGATTTGATGTGCCTTTACCGACTACCGTTTGAGTCGGGCTAGCAAGCGGATTGTTTACTTCCGTTCCAAATGTGACGTTGTGCTAAAGAAATGAACTCCCTTAGACTTGATGCTACGACTTCGACTACGTAGACTTCGCCATTGTTACGGGAATAGGCTACCCGGCAACGCGTGTTAGGCGCTGACTTATCCTTACTTAGGATTCAGGATAAAAGTCCCCAGACTCGGATTCTGGTGTCTTCTTCAATCGGTAAAAGACAAAACCGGCAACGAGTATTAGGCGTTGGCTTATCCCTGCTTAGGCTTCGGGATAAAATTCCCCATGCGTGTGAAGCACGAATTTTGGCGTTATTAATAACAACCTGCCACAATATTGAATATGTGGGCTTTTGTCCTTTTTACAGTTAAGGACTAACCGACAACATGTATTAGGCGTTGACTTATCCCTTCTTAGGATTCGGGATAAAATTCCCAAACTGGAATTCTGGTGTCTTCTTCAATCGGTGAAAGACTAAACCGGTAACGTGTGTTAGACGTAGGCTTATCTCTATTTAGGAGTCGAGATAAAGTTCCCCGTGCATAGGATGTACGAATTTGAAGTTGAGAATTGTGTTTTTTCTCAGGGTAAAGACGAACCCAAAATGGAAGAGGAAGAATTTATATTCTATCTCCCAGCACCGAAGAGGAAGAATTTTATATTCTATCTCCAGTTGGAAAGGAAACTCGAAGTGGGATCTCCACCCCCAGAATCCGGAAAGATGAAACTAGGAGTGGGATCTCCACTCCGAGAATTGGAAAGATTCAAGTAACCCTAACTTTTATAGGATTGGTTGCTTGATCTAATAAAAGAGTTCCTCATTTATTGAGGGGAAATTCCGATTTCGACCCTAACTTTTATAGGTTTGGCTGAAAAAGGAAAAGACAGAAGTCTTTCGTTTATCGAAAGGGATAACTCAATCTCAGTCTTAACTATCTGCAGGTTTGACTAAGTAAAGTTGGAGACAATCCTAACTTTTAGAGGTTTGATTGCTCAATTTAAAAGTGGACCTCTCGTTCATGGAAGGAATCGAGAGGGGAATCTGGCTTTGGCCCTAACTTTTATAGGTTTGACCTGAAAGCAAAGGGAGTGGAATACAAGTAGCAGTAGAAATATTGGTTTGTACTAGCCACTCGATGGAGGATTTTGATGTTAAGTGATCAGGACTTAATACGTCAAGCTTTGAAAATTGCCATGAATTGACGGATAGAAATTTTAGTGGACCCACCGCCAATTGATTTGATCAGTGAGGGATTTTGTGAGGAAGATTGATCTGTCGTCAAACACCAATAGGAGTTTTGTGAGGAAAGATTGATCCAACGAAGCGATCGAATCTCGTCTCAGCAAAAGAGTGTTCGGAAATCACAGTGAGGGTTTAGTGTTAATCACTTTGTTTGTAATGATCGGGTTATCCCTAAGAAAATTACATATAGTATTTTTCCGGGAACTTCCCGTTACATGAATCATCCACCCCCAGCTTCTTCGCGAAACTGAGTTTATCATTGCATTCGGTTACATGATCGGGTTATCCTTAAGAATATAACATATAAAAATTCTCCAGAAACTTCCCGTCAACGGTAGGAAACAGTTTAGACTCATATACCTATTGGAGTATCAGGGAGCAGTTTAACCTCTTATACCGGTCGGAGGATTGAGAAGCAGTTTATACTCTTATACTTGTCGGAGTCTTGCCGTTCTAGTTTGGCTTATCCTAGCATTATGACGCCGGCTTCAACCAAGGTTTGGATGCTATTCTTTAAAGTAAAGCAAGCCTTGGTGGGATGAAGGATCCTCCTGTGGTACGCGCAGTATTTTGGATCTGTAGTATTGTTAGCTTCCTCCTGATTCGTGATGGGTGGCAGCTTGATCTTGTTGTTTTCAAGAAGGGTTTCGAAGATGGCTGGAACGTCTTCGTCTTTGAATGAGTACCCTTTTTGGAGCCTCGGATCCGAAGTCTTCTGCTGTCTTCGGGGCTGCTGTTGCGACGTCTGATTAACATCAACAACTGGTATAGGTGCATTCCCTTCATCATGGGAAATGAGACTCGGGTTCAGAGGGTTAGCCATCGGTTGGCTTCTTTCGACCTTCCTCCTTCTGAGAAAGCGTTCGGCCTGCTCTCCGCGCATCTTCAACTCTTTCCAGGTATTGAGCGGCTCTACTCCCATAACGTCTAAGATGTTAATGGACAAATTGTTATGACAAGTCTGCAAGAAGAATTCCTCCGTGACGGGATCCTTACAGTTCATTGCCTGATTGCGGAAGCGTTTGATGAAGGCATCCACCGATTCTCCATCTTTTTGTTTCTCATCAAAGAGTGTCCTGATCGACACTTCGGCGTCATCATCGAAGAAATGAGCGAGGAACATACTCTCCAGGTCCTCCCAGCTATTGATGCTTCCGGGCTTGAGACGGCGATACCAATCGAAAGCAGGCCCACGAAGGGTGCCAACGAATGACCGCACCATCAGAGGTTCATTTCCGGAGATTATTCCTAAATGGGACTTAAAATATATTAAGTGCTGGGTAGGGGAGCCCTTCTCGTTGAACGGCGTGAAGTTGACCAGGTTGAACTTCGCCGGATACGGGATCGATTCCCATTCTCTTGGGTAAGGACACGGAATCCCGGTCTTCTTCACCTCTCGAGTAGACATCAGGGCATCAATTTTGCTCTCGAGATCCTTCATCTTTTCGTCCTCATCTATATCCTGTTTTGGACAATTTTCGAGAGGAATAATGCGGCCACCCCCAGTGTTATTATCTTTGGCGGAACCACCCCCAACATTGTTATCTGTAGGGGGTGTATTTGAACTACACCCAGTATTTTTGGGAGGTGCGTCGGCCATGATGATTTCGTCCACTTCTGGATCGCTGTCAATTGCGGCGTTCTGGGTGCGACGGCTGGATTCACCTCTGACTTGATTGGACAGAACCCGAATTTGTTGATCATGCTCTTTCCTCATTCGCATCATGGCCATTTCCATTTCGAACTTGAAGTTCTCTTTTTGTTTGGCCAAGGCATCCTCAACCATTTTAGTGACCTCTTCTGTGCTAATCATCAACACTTCGTGGGATTGACCTAGGCTGGATACCATTTTGTCAGAAGCGACTGCAGAGTTAGCATCTGATACTTTATCATTCGAGGATAATCCTTGATTCATCCTCTGATAGTCCCTTTGTCTAACGGTTCCCGACCGTAACCGAGTTATACGTTGGGATATGTCCGAAAGATGACGAGGATTGAAGTTTCACGGTGACTTCCCCTTATCAACCATATTAACTGTGACTTCTGGAAGTTCATCATCTCGCATAGTTGGACTTTTTCTACAGAAACGCCTTGGGTTGGTCTTTGGCGTTCTGGGGGAGATCCTTTCAAATATCGAGACCCTCTGTGGAGCGGTCTTGGTTTTCTACAGAAACGCATTGGCTTGGTCCTGGGCGTTCTGGGGGAGATCCTTTCAAATACTGAGACCCTTTGTGGAGTGGTCTTGGGGCAGCTACACACTGATAATACTGCCCTGATAATTTTAGTACACGGACAATGAGAGTCCGTTTCTCGGGTACCTTTCTTTCGAGATTTGTTCGTACCCCCAGCCCGATAGTACAACTCATCGGCATGATTGCCGGAGCAACGTATCGTGTGCTGGCACGACTCCTCAGGTATAACGTCGTCGTCTGACGAACATGTTTCCTTCTGAGGATTCGTCGTCTTGTCGGTGCTCTCAAGAGTCGCACATTTTGAGTCACGCTTTCGTGAGTGTGAGATCTCAACAGGCTCTTGGGCAATGACTCGCAGTCCGAGGCGGTCAGTTATAGGAGCTTTCCCATTATAGTAAGGCTCTGATTTATTGGAAGGGCGAGTGCGACCCCCAACTCGATGAGTTGCTCGGGGTTCATTCATCATACCCAAGCGTTCTTTGACTGGAGCTTCGCCTCGATCCTTGTGCAAAAGACCCAGGTGTTCCGCTATCACTTTCCTACCTCTGGATATGTCCATATTGTCGCGGAGCTTCACCGGAGGTGTGAGATTAAAAGGAACGAGATCTGAACTTGACGAAAGCTGGGAACCAGCTTTGGATCTGGAATCGACCGAGAGACACGACTGATGTCTTTTATCGGGTAGGGGCGCTGACTTAGCCTTCGGCACCAAAACCTGCTTAGATCTTGGTGATTTCTTGATCACCTCTTCCCGCTGTAATTCTCATGCCTCTCGCACAAGGATCTGGGTGTGCGCAATAAGTGCACGGCGCTTCTGGACGCACTCCTCGAGGGTAGAATGGGTTTGTTTGACCTGAACCCATTTGTTAATTAGAGGTTGGGAGGAGGGTGCCGATGCTTGTTGTGGTGATAGCTTAGTCACTTGGCGCTTTCTGAACTCCAGATCTGCTTGGTAACGGAGTCCATCCACCTGATCCAAAACCTTGGCGAATTGGCGCGCGAGGCGTTGGCGTTTCCTTTGACGTGCTCTCTTTGATAGAGTTGGCGCACCTTCAGCAGTTGGCTCCTTGATCGCGAAGGAGTTCAAATCTGGAGATCTAGTCTCATCGGATGCCGGCGGATCGTTACAAGGTGCAACCATAGCATCGACTACGGGGAGATCGACTTCTCGGGTCTTCAGATCTGGAGACCGGCGGATCTTCTGGGAGGAGGAGATCTTCCTGCGCTTATGAGGAGGAGCAGATCTGGAGGAGGAGGAGGAGATGTACTCTTTAAATTTCTGCTGGTCGAATTCGTACTCGACCTCTTCGAACACCGGGATCTTGATCGTCGGCTGCGGCACGACAGCTTCGGCAGCGAGGCTGTTGGCTCCCACTGTGGTCGCCAGCTTGTTTGCAGAGAAAATTAATTGTTTCATTGCGGTGTTCATTACAAACTTCAGACGTTTACAACGAAAACAAAAATTAGTCTTTTTATAAGACCTTTACACAATGAAAACAAAAAAAAATACAATTCTCTTCAAACAGCGCAGAGATCGTTTATCAGTCTTCTGCTTGCGTGGGATCTTGGCCTGTGATGGGGATGTTGATATCCGTAGACCACCGTCGATTAGATCTAATTGCTAAAAAATTGGGTAGAGCTTCGTTGATTCGCGAAGGAATCAAGAAACCGTAGCACTTATCTCAGCAACAGCGAGATAATTGCTCTTCTTAAGATTACCGCAACGGGGTAATCTTAAGGGACGAACACGAGAATTGCAGATCTGACGAGCTCTTCTTCTTTATGCCGACGAACTCGATCAGATCTCTACTCCTCCTCCTCTCTGAAGTTCGTGCACTTTTGATCTTCAATCCGGCAGGGCTTCGCCAACGCTCGAGAATTCCAGATCCCAAAAAAAGAGGCTCCAGGGGTTGTATTTATAGGCTTCAAGGAGATCCGGGCGGTTAAAACCGCATAACGGGCACTTTTAGGGGCTGGAGACACCCCAGAGTGTCTCAGCGAGGCCGAGACACCGCTCAAGCCGAGACACCTTTGGGTGCTCGCCTTGTGCCTGAGACACCTTGGGTCGGTTGGGCCGAGACACCTCGGGGTGTCTCAACTCATGCTGAGACATTTTGTTATGTATACTTGTTCGTTTCCGCCGTAACTTTTTCGTCCGAACTCGGATTTGAGTGATTCAAAGTGCGTTGGAAAGCCGATGAGGAGATCTACAAGCTTCGATGATTGGACCATTATGGAGTCAACTGGGACACGAGGGGCGTAGCGCCTTTTGTAGGCGATGCAGGGCTTCCGATCAATTCGTATCCTCGTTATTCTGAAACTCCGGTACTTCACGTAGTTCGTCGATTCACTTCAAGCATTTGTCAACGTCAATCAAGATTCTATAAACTGGATAGTGATATTCATCGTCTTTTCTTAGCACTGAGCTTTTCGTAGAGACCTATAGGCAATTTTCGATGCCTACATATATCTCACTGTACATCATATCACTAGGATATTGGTAGTAAGTTTTAATTTGGCATCAAAATTAGATTATATTAGCAATTATCCTATTCACCCTCCTGCCCTCTAGGATACTTTCACTTGGGAGCTGAAAAGAAAATTCTTGGCATGACAATATTTAGAGATAGGAAAGAAAAGAAGTTGTGGTTGTTATAGAAAAACTACATTGAGAAAGTCCTCACTCATTTTAATATGCATAATTCAAAACCTATTACCACTTCTCTTGCAACTCACTTCAGATTATCATCATTATTATCACCTAGCTCGGATGCAGATCGTGACTACATGTCTCAGGAACCTTATGCAAGTGCAGTTGGTAGCATCATGTATGCAATGGTTTGCAAGCAGTCGGCATTGTTAGTAAGTATATGGCAAATCCCAGAAAAGAGCACGAGCAAGCTATAAAATGGATTCTTAGATACTTGAAGGGAACTTCACGTGTTAACTTGGTATTTGGTGGAGATAGTGGCAAGGATAGTGTTGCTACGGGATATGTTCATTTAGATTTTACGAGTGATTTGGATAAGTGCACATGTTATGTTTTTACTCTTTTTGGGGATTCTATGTGATAGAGGTTAATGTTACAACCTACTATTGCATTGTCTACTATAGACACGAAGTTCATGGCAGCTATAGAAGCAGTGAAGGAAACAATATAGTTGAGAGATTTTCTTGATGAATTGGGAGTTGAGGAGAAAATTACTCTTGTTCATAATGATAGCCAAAGTGCAATTCACTTGGCTAAGCATTCAGTCTTCAATTCAAAATTGAAGCATATTGAGGTTCAATATCACTTTATTAGAGATATTTTTGAGGAAGATAAAGTAGTCTTGAAGAAGATTGCGACCAAGAATAATCTGGCAGATATGTTGACGAAGCCATTACCGGTAGCAAGGTTTAAGCTTTGCTTGGACTTGCTTCATGTCAAAGAATGTTAAGGCACCGTGAGGCCCATTTTCAAAGGCGTTGGCAGTGCACTATTGAAAAAGTTGAGAACTCATTCGAGTTGTTGAGTCAAGGTGGATATTTATTGAAATTGTGCTTCAAAACTCTCTGATTGTTTAATTCAGTCAATAGATCATCAATGATCAAGTGAACACCATCGATAGTCACTTTACTCATTGATGGTTTAAATTGAACAATCTGAGAAAAATAGAAATAAGATTTTGAATCATCAATGAACTACATGAGATCATCGATGGTCATATTTGATCATCGATGGTTACGATGCTCATTATAGTTTTCGTGGTTTAATCTTAGCTGTTTATTTTTTTATCTCCAACTTCTATCAAGTTTTGGATAACTCTTTCCTGGTCTATTGTGGTCTCCTATATACTAAAATGGAGAGAGTTTAGATTAGGATTGGATCATGAGAATAGGAGAGTTTGATAAGGAAAGTTTGAGGGTTTATGTTATTGCCTTGTTCTTTGTAGGCTATAAAAACTACCTTAACAACAAGAAGAACTAAAAAAAACTCGCCTGCATACTCGACTCGCCAGCACGAGTCAAGTTCGCTCAAATGCTGAGTTCGCCAGCATGAACGAAGCTCGCATGCATACTTGACTCGCCAACACGAGTCAAGTTCGCTCAAATGCTCAGTTCGCCAGCATGAACAAAACTCGCCAGAGCTAAATCCACTCAACGCTAAGTTATCTAGCACGAACGAAGCTCGCCTGCACGTCCAGAAAATTAGCAGCCCGCCTGCTAGTTCGCCAGCACGAACGAAACTTGCCTGCGTGTTCAGATAATCAGCAGTCTGCCTACAAGTTCGCTAAGCTCACCGTAATACTAGGTGGCTATGATGTCACGTATAGGGATGAGCCTTCTCATTTCCCACGACTTAAAAAGGGGGGAGTACAGTACTCCGTACCCTTCAAATAGCCGCCCACAACACTCAGCGCCGGTGCTCGCTTGCATACTTGACTCGCCTGCTTGAGTCAAGCGCTGAGCTCGCCTGCATGACTAGGCGATCAGCAAGGCACCTGCAAATTTTCCGAGCTCGTTAGAACACTCGGCGACGGTGCTGTCACATACAGGGATGAGCCTTCCCATTTTTCGCGATGTGAAGGGGTGGAGTACAACGCTCCGAGCCCCTCAAGCAGCCGCTCACAGTACAAGTGAGAGGCATAACATCTCTCAACAGTGTATGGTTACATCTCATGATTCAATGGAGTGACCATGTTGTCTCTTCCCTATTTAAGAACCACTCCTGACTACGTGAAAAGGCCGCTTCCTCATATGTTCGCTGAGGCTCGCTCTTTGGCTGATTAGCTCACTTCTTAGTTGGTTGGCGACCGCTCTTTGCATTGTCCTTGCACTGTAGTAGCTTCTTCCAGCTTTCGGCCTTGACAGCCATTAAGCTCGGGAACTCGAACTCGGTCGGCACGAGCTTCTACTATGTACTAAAGCTCGCCTGTAACTCTCGAACTCGGTCGGCACGAGCTTCTACTATGTACTAAAGCTCGCCTGTAACTCCATTGGAAGCAAACTCAGTTTTGACACTAAGTGAGGCGTCCTATCGCTACCAAAGACCCCACGTTAAATAAGGAGGGCATTTCCTCCGCTTCTGTTGTAACTTTGATTCATTAGTTTGTAATAAAGCTATTCTTATCAATACAAATAAGATCCTTATTTCGGGAAATCAATTTTACACCTACATTCTTGCGCTTCTTTCTCTTTAGATAGTGAAACTTCTCCGAAGTCTTTGCCATGCATGTAGCCCAAATTAGGTGAACTATGAAAATCTTTGTGTTGGTGATTGTTTGTTCTTTATTCTCGTGCTTGTTTTTTGTAATTATTTTCACTTTATTGTGCACTTGTTTTAACAAATACTTGCTAATTTTTCTTGCATCTTTCATGGAGAATACTTTTTTGATTAGGACAAAGCAGTTCAATATATTCTTTAAGGAGAACTCAGTTGGTGTTTCTTTGATAGAATTAACTTTTGTCAATGTCAATTCAAATGATTCATGAACGTTTCTGAATTTTGAGTTTATTTTCTTCACTTCTCCATTTGAAATGAAAACAACTTGATTTTTTTTGAAGGATATGTCCGAATTTTCTAATAGTTTCTTTATACATAACTTTTTGTTTTTTTACCCTATAAATATTATTAACATCAGGATTAATATTTATACATTATAATCAGTTAATGTGAAACTATTATATTATAGTCTTTTATCAGTTTTATGTAAATTAGCCTCTATCAATTAATGTCATTAGTAAAATTATATGCAGTTCTTTTAATTTATACAATGACATTAACTTTTAATCTATCATATATATTTTTAGATTTTTATTTTTTAATTGAATGTTTTTAATCTACTATTATTGCTATTTTTTACCAGCGTTAACTTAGACTACTTTTTGATGCAGAAAATGGATAAATCAGAAGTTAAATTTATATATCTTAATGAAAATCTAGAATATAAAACAATTACTCTTTTCTTTGCCAACTTTAGAAATTTTAGTCTTTTTGTGATTTTGAAGTTTTGAGGGTGTGTTTCGCAATTTTGAAAACTTTGATAATATCTTTTGAAATTTTTAAATTTTAAGTTAGATGGCTGTAATCTCCATGTTTTTTGTATTGGTGGTAAGTTTTTAAAATTTAGGATATTTCTTGCAACTCTAAAATTTTGAGGGTGTTTTTTACAATTATTAAAAGTTTTACTTTTTTTGTGCAAAATTTAAATTTTTAGTGGTTTGCTAATACTTTCCAGATTTGATGTACTGCTTATAAGTTTTGAAAATTTAGGATTTTTTATGATTTTTAACTTTTGAGGGAGTTTTTACAATTTTTATAACTTTGATGTTATTGTTTGCAAATTTTAAATTTTCAAGTGCTTGATGGTAACCCCTTGAATTCATCTATGTTGTTTGTAAGTTTTGAAATTTTAGAATTTCAGCATGCTTTTTGTGATTTGACCTAGTGGGGTTGTTTCTGCAATTTTTAAAATATTAAGGGTGTTAATTACAAATTTTAAATTCTGCTATGGGCTATTGTTAATTTCTAGATTCCATGTATTTTATTAATCTTATTTTTTTAAAAAAATTATTTAGCTATAGATAATTCACGTGACATTAGTATAAGATGTAATTAGAATTAGGACCAATTAAGATTTAAATAAAGTATTCAAAATACTAAAGAGTAATATTGATCATGAAAAGCTTTTTCTGAACTCATACATTTATATATAAAAAAAACCTTATAATATATATACACACACTTATATGTGTGTGTACCCACACATATATACGCTCATGTTTCTCTTTTGGAACGCTTTCCTTGAAAGCTTTTGTAGAGTATCTTCCTTAATTTTTTTAATGTATGGTAATTCTATATCGTTAATTTGTTCAATAATCAGTTAAAGTAGTGGATAGAAAATGGATAAATTTGTCAACGGATATTTTAAATCATTTTTTAAATTTTAATTCGAAGAAAACCGAGTTCAAGTTTATCTAAAAAGAAATGAATCAACTTTAAGTGAACCCGGTATCCCACGTTGCAACTCTTTTTAGGGGCTGTTTGGTTCGCTATTATAAGGGGTGGAAAACTCAGAAAACCCCTCCACGTCAGTTTTTTTGTTTCCGTCCATTTCTTTGTGCCGCTTTGGTTCGCTCGAATGGAAGAGGGAAAACTCTGCTGAAATCGCCGCCAACTAAGATTTTTTTCCCTCTCTGATTTCCTTCCCCAACCAAGTGAAATTGATGAAAACTCTGTCACGTCAGATTTTTTTTCCTTCTCTGCTTTGTTTACAAAAGTTTTTCTTTTTTTTTCTATGCGAACCAAACACAAGAAAAATAAATACATTGGTTTCCCACCATTTTTTATGTGCGAACCAAAACAAAACAATCTATTTCTTGGAAAAGTTTGGAAAACTCAAAACTTGTGTTTCTTTACATGGAATTGCATTTCTCTATATCAAGGAAACGAACCAAACAGCCCCTTAGTGTATGGCAGTAATAGTATAGCAATATTTAATATGGTAGATCACAAGTGAAACTCTCATCAGGTGTATATCTTTTTAGTGTAGGACAGTATTGCAATATTTAATATGGTAGATCACAAGTGAAACTCATCAGGTGTATATCTTTTTAGATGTATGAGAGGCTAAGGCCACACAAGTGCAACTTCTGCGTTATATTAGGTAAGAAGCTTGATTTTCAGTAAAACATGAAAACTTCAACCACTACCACATAAATGATCTATTGCAACAGTTAAGGCGCAACGGTTTTAACTATTGCGTTAGAGATCTATCGTAACAGTTTTCAGTGTCTAATACAACATTTAATAGAAAACCGTTGCCATAGACCTAATAATTGTTCTGGGCTTAATAATTATTAGTGGCCTTTGACCTTTAGTAAAGCCCATGTTTGACCGCACCGCTTAAACCCCACCGCTTAAAGGAAATCTCTCTCTCTCAAATCCCTAAAATCGCCGCCGCCATGGCCAAAAAATTCCGTCGCTGAATTCGTCTCTCTCTCTCAAAAATTCCGCCATGGCCTAAAATCGGCGATCTCATCGATCACTGAATTCGTCGCTGTGTTCATCGTGGATCTCATCTCCTATCTCCTCTCTGATATCATCTTCGAGCCCAGTCCTCGCCGGAAATCGAGCCCAGTCCTCGCCGGAGATTTCTAGGGTTTCAGCTGGTACTCGGTCAGATTTCTCTTCCACTCCGAACTCTTAGATTCAACCTTCTCGTTTCCCTTTTTGCATCTTATTTATCTGTAAATTTTTGACGATTGAACATATTTTTATTTGAATTTTCATGTTGTGTATACTTTAGATTCAGCTCCGTGCTATTCAATTCTGTAAATGTGACTGTAGACATAGAGGGGGCGACCACCATTGCCAATACCGATCGATCTTTCGTATGTGTGACTCTTGATTGGTGGCCTGCAGAAAAGTGCAACTAAGGGATGTGCCCTTGGCATCAATCCTCTGTTTTGAACTTGGTAATGCTTTGAAGCTTTGATATGCAATTTATCTGATCTCGTTTTTTATTGTTTTTTTTTCTATTTTATATATTGTCAGTGTACTATGAATGCATATTAGAAGAGTATAATGATTTTACCAGGTTAAGAAAGATTTGGTGAGAGTCTGGAAGAACCATAAGATAAATGCAACTATTTCATATCTTAGTTTTAATTTGTTTGAATTTTAAAGTAATATGACCCTTTTAACTTAAAAGGATGTATATGTTTGGTGAAGTTTCTGTGATATCTGATACACCAATTAGAATTTTAAATGAACTTAGTAGTTTTCTGGGTACCCTTGGAAGAAATCCAAGACGAACACCACTAGATAAGAATTGGCACGACATTGGGAAAGAAGACAAAGATAGTTTATACAGTAAGTATGAAGAATTTGATGATGGAGCATGTCAACAATATTGTGAATAATGTATCTAAATAGCAAGTACATCATGATGAATAATATGTTATTTTGTCGTGTATAATTATTTATTGTTATATCATTTCAGTGGGTTTGTATCTGTGATTAGATTTGCTCTTAAGGTATTTAGATTATTTGATGATAAATGTTAGCACGTGTCTTTTCTGTACTTCCTGAATAAGACAGTAATTTGCACAATGATGTTGAGTGAGTTATTATTTCGGACATTCAAGTCTCTGACTAGCACCTATGACTTTGATTATTTCGGACACTTTTAGACTACTAAAAAATGAATTCAATAAGTTAGACCGGTGAGACATGCCATCTTAGGTCAATAATTTTGTCTTCGTGATATTAAACTGTTTAAAAGTCCCTTCCTTTCAAGGCGAGTATAATATAAATGGTGTGATTAGTCCAGATAGAGATACGATTAGGGAGTTTAGGATAACGTGAGTGTTTATTATCAGATAAAGTAGAAGGTAATTTGTCAATGAGATAATATAGCGCAGCAATCGTAACTCTTATGTTTGGTATGGACACTTTGTTAGTAACTAGCTATTGTGTTTTTGTAGCCATAATGTGAAAATAGCATCTTTTATGCTTCTTATTTATTCAAGAGCTTGAGATTGACTAGAGGATGGGAAAATCCAAACTCTAGCATTTTGAAGTCTCGTGATTTGAGAGAATTGCTAGCTCTCATATTTCTTTTTTGTAATATGGTGATCACTTGATGCTATTAAGTGGCTCAGCAGTTTTGTTAGGTGGTATCACTTCAAAACATGATAATTTATTGTCCGACGAACCCTAACACAACGTAGTTTTGAAGTGTGGTTGTAGTACTGCACCTTTAGTTAGTCCTGCACCTTGTTAAGCTTTTATGAAGGCATCATATTTCTGGGGAAGTATATGATGTTAGTTAGGTTTGTCTTTTACTGGAGTGTACTGTTTGGACTCTGAAACTATGGGAAAAGCGGAATGCATCTTGGTGCTGTGTATTAATGGTACATAGTTCATCTTCTCGGACAAAGGCTATGCAGGTTTTAGTAGGTAAAGCCCTTTTAGTGTCATGACGCTGTTGGTTCCAGCGAAAAATATGTAGAAATCAGAAAAGTTCCGAACATTATAGTGGCTTTTTTTCCTTTTCCGGTTGATATGGGTTTAAGAAGTGAGGTAAAATTTGACCAACATATAGTGAGAAAAGTATCACATTAGTGATATTTGGTTTGTAGCAGCTGAAAATTCAATTCATCATTTTGGGTCTTTTCTTTGACGTTTGTGGTAGGTAATAACCTTGTGTGTATTCTGTAGATCATGTTATTTGTTTGTCATTTGTCTGCATAACCAGTTGTCTCTTGGTTTGTTTTGGCATGGTCCTAATATCACATCCTTTCAAGCCATTTGAAATGATGTATTGAACTCATATTGATGTTAGTAGAGGATGGCGGTAACAACATTTTTTTTACCTTCGATTATGGACTTGGGTCGGTTATTATACTGGAAATTATTATATGTGGTTATATTGTTATAATGTGCTCTATTATACTGCAATGCTTGTTCACTGCCCAAGCGGCTAAATTCTACATACTGGAAGTCTTTTAGTTTCTGTTTCTGGTTTTAAACTCTAGCGTTGACGCTTGTGCACTGGTTAGCATTACTTACACGCTTCTGATAACCTCTTGCTCCGATTTCTCACTCTTTTTGTTCTGTTAATGCATTTGTGTTTGTTGGTTTGGCATATGCCTTCTCTTCTTCATGAAATTTGTTGATGCTTGAGATGTATGTATATAACAAAGAAGGTGGTGGCCACTCAACAAGAGGAGATGAAGAGACAACAAGAAGCTCAAGCTACAAGTATGATTCAAACATTTGCAGATATGTTGAGTGAAGTAACTGGACGTCCAGTTAGTCCAAGCTTTGTTCACAGGTTTAAAGCGCGTACTAAACTTCCTGAAGAGGCTGCTAGTGGTCTAGATCATGAAGAGGCAAGTACCTTTTACACTTCGACATTTCTTAGCCTTCTTAGCTCTTGAACTGGTTTCTGTAGTTTTTTCTTGACTCGTTTCAGTTACTTCTTCTTTTTCCTCGTTGCTTTCTTCTCGCTCTCCTTTGTGTTCTAGAGAGATTTCCGGTTTACCATATTGCATGATATAGTAAGTTCAGCATATTGTGGTTATTGTCTGTAATTTTGTACACATCAGCATATTGTGGTTAGATTTTACTCACGTCAAAATAACGATCTTAGTATTTGGAACTTAAAAGCATGAGAAAAAATGAGCATTCACTGATATTGCCATACTCGATCAGAGGCTTGTAGTTAAAGCTGAAAACCTGCGCTAAGCTCTTCAGGTTTGGATGTTGTATCACCAAATTCCAATCACTATAGTTCTGAACTAAGTTGAAGTTGGTGATTGTCACTTTAACCCTCCAATACTCTTTATAGTTAGTTTTCAAGTGCCAGTGTACTCGTATCGGGCACATATGTTGAGTGCACATCACGACAGGGTCTGATTCGGTATATACATGTAAATGTTTCTCTGCTTCTATCATTGGTTTATCTCTAGCTATTATATGTTCGTAACTATTATATGCATCTGACTTGAAGTTTCTATCATTATAGGCAGGCCAAGAATCCTTCAGATCCATTACAAGATCCTATTACAGAGGAGCTGCAGGCGCACTATTAGTCTATGATATCACCAGGTATTTATTTTTTTCAGAAATGTTCCCATGTCCTGCACTTCCTCTTCTCTATAGTAATTATTTATACTTACTTTTGTGTCCAATGTCAGGAGGGATACTTTTAATCATCTGGCAGGCCAACATATCACCTTCCAATTTCAGAAGTTTCATGTTTTGTAATCAAATGTTGATGTACATTGTTTGAATGTTAGTTCGGTACGATATTTTCTGAGTTGAAATGTTGGTAGTGTGGATTTAATACTTTGTAGTTTTTATACTATACTGATGTATGTTGGCACTTATCATTATGGTTGATTATGCTCAACATAATCACTTTTATATTGCGTATTAAAATTTGACTTGGCCATGTTCTTAAAAAGATTGTCCAGGTAATTGAATACTATAATTATTTTGACGTAGGAAACCAAGAACAGCTTCGATTGAGCAGTTGCAATAGCTCGATTAAAACCGTTCCGATAGCTCGATCAAAACCGCTGCGATAGCTCGATTAGCAAAGAGATGAGCTAGAAGTAAATCACAATATTTTGTCTAATTCCTGAGATTTATGGATGTGTAACTGCAGAAAGTGAAGATGCTAGGTGCCGAAGAGCTCTCAATTGGTGACCTTGAGATTTGACCTGTGAATGCATCATGGAACCCCCTGAACTCTCTGCTGACGATGCTTTCAGGTCTATTTCTGTAGTCTCGCTGTCGCTGTCCTAGTGAGTATTTGACATTGAGGAACAAGTTTTTGGAAACAAATAGAGAATATAGTCTTTGACCGAGAAGTTTCATGTTTTGTAATCAAATGTTGATGTACATTGTTTGAATGTTAGTTCGGTACGATATTTTCTGAGTTGAAATGTTGGTAGTGTGGATTTAATACTTTGTACTTTTTATACTATACTGATGTATGTTGGCACTTATCATTATGGTTGATTATGCTCAACATAATCACTTTTATATTGCGTATTAAAATTTGACTTGGCCATGTTCTTAAAAAGATTGTCTAGGTAATTGAATACTATAATTATTTTGACGTAGGAAACCAAGAACAGCTTCGATTGAGCAGTTGCAATAGCTCGATTAAAACCGTTCCGATAGCTCGATCAAAACCGCTGCGATAGCTCGATCCAAACTGTTGCGATAGCTCGATCCAAACTGTTGCGTTAGGTCTTTTAAAACTGTTGCAATAGCTCCAACTGTCGCCGTAGCTTTATCAAAACCATACTTATAGCCTACTAAAACCGTTGCGTTAGGTCTTTTAAAACTGTTGCAATAGCTCCAACTGTTGCCGTAGCTCTATGAAAACCGTCGCAATAGCTCAATCAAAACCGCTGCAATAGCTTAAAAACCGTCGCAATAGCTCAATCAAAACCATTGCAATGGCTTAAAAACCACTTACCTTTTAAAACCGTTGCGTTAGATGCAGGGGCAACGGTTCAAAAAACCGTCGCAATAGAGTTCAAAACCGTTACGGTAGAGGTAGGGCAACGGCAGCATATGAGGCGGTTTGAGAACCGTTGCACTTGCTCAAGGGCGACGGTTCCATGGCTAGCGCAACGGTTTTGAACCGTTGCGTTAGAGCAAATATGTGATAGTAAACGTTTCAAAATCATGTTAAAATTAAGGAAAGTTATACTCGCATCTTAGTTTCTCCGACATTTTAGTGTCTCCACTAGCTCTCTTCTTTCACAAAATTATACGTAGTGTGTGTGTGTGTTTTGATTGTGATTCTCTGCCCTTCAGAAAAATTACTGTCTTCTAATTAAACTTCCCTGCGTCTATCTTTTCTTCAGGCTCTTTTTTATTACCAGTCCCTGTTTATGTGCTCCTCAAATTCCATGAGTCAACTAAAAGGGGCAAAACTTTGATGTAAATTAATAGTACGTTCTTGTTAATTTTAGAATGGAGCTCATTGACACCTTTAAGTCTTTATTCATTTATTCTATTTGAATCATGCAGGCAGGTAGGCTATCTTTTAGTCTACTCTATTTTAACATTATTTTTTTTAATTTTTTGGGATTTAAAGTTGCAGGCATAAATCTACATATTCACATATGTGTAAGTAAAATCCTATCGTCAAGAGAGTAAGCTACTAAGCTTTCAAATCACTACCACATATTTGCTCTAACGCAACGGTTCAAAACCGTTGCGCTAGCCATGGAACCGTCGCCCTTGAGCAAGTGCGACGGTTCTCAAACCGCCTCATATGCTGCCGTTGCCCTACCTCTACCGTAACGGTTTTGAACTCTATTGCGACGGTTTTTTGAACCGTTGCCCCCGCATCTAACGCAACGGTTTTAAAAGGTAAGCGGTTTTTAAGCCATTGCAACGGTTTTGATTGAGCTATTGCGACGGTTTTTAAGCTATTGCAGTGGTTTTGATTGAGCTATTGCGACGGTTTTCAAGCTACTACAGCGGGTTTTTTAGATATTACAACAGTTTTAAAAGACCAAACGCAACAGTTTTAGTAGGCTAAAGCTATTGTTTTGATAGAGCTACGACAACAGTTGGAGCTATTGCAACAGTTTTAAAAGACCTAACGCAACGGTTTTAGTAGGCCATAAGTATGGTTTTGATAAAGCTACGGTGACAGTTGGAGCTATTGCAACAATTTTAAAAGACCTAACGCAACAGTTTGGATTGAGCTATCGCAACAGTTTGGATCGGGCTATCGCAACGGTTTTGATCGAGCTATCGCAACGGTTTTAATCGAGCTATTGCAACTGCTCAATCGAAGCTGTTCTTGGTTTCCTATGTCAAAATAATTATAGTATTCAATTACCTGGACAATCTTTTTAAGAACATGGCCAAGTCAAATTTTAATACACAATATAAAAGTGATTATGTTGAGCATAATCAACCATAATGATAAGTGCCAACATACATCAGTATAGTATAAAAACTACAAAGTATTAAATCCACACTACCAACATTTCAACTCAGAAAATATCGTACCGAACTAACATTCAAACAATGTACATCAACATTTGATTACAAAACATGAAACTTCTCGGTCAAAGACTATATTCTCTATTTGTTTCCAAAAACTTGTTCCTCAATGTCAAATACTCACTAGGAACCTGTCAGTATCAATCTCAATCTTGGCTTTCATCATTTCTGTACCTGTGTAAATTTCCATGAATCAGCATAATTTTTGCAATGATGATAATAAAATTGGGGAAAAAAGATGTTTGAAAAGGAAGTTAAGAGAACAATGTACATCATGCTTGTTTGTTGCCACAACCAAATCCAACCATTTTAACAAAAAAGGCTAAAGTTATCAAGAGCATCTAATCACAGCCATATTCGTCACCCTTATCCATAATCCCAACAGGGAATGAGCGAAGGGGGTCTTTTTTAAGTCACTTAAACATGATTTCGTTCCGATTGTTTCAATCGAAGAAATACTTTCCTCGTACCTGGGATAATTAGCTCAACTGAACTAACAAATTCGAGTTTCTTACTACTCCTTTGCTATTTTCTTATTTGTCATAGTATGTTCTTCAGGATCTGCCATCGCTAAATGATTACATCGGTCAAACAAATACTAATACTAGTTCTTAATCACAAAATAAACAGATAAATGAAATTTCGTTTCTATGACAATGAAGGCAAGCAAACACATCGTGGTTCATGAGTGCTAGTGTAACCATGGAGAAGCTGAATGTTATCTGCAGCTAGATAGAAAATTAAGCTGCAAACTGATAAATTTTTGGAAATAATCGAATTATTAGAGGTATTCTACAATATAGTACATGAATTTCATGCTTTCATCCCAAATATGCTAGCTTTTAAGTTCTATTTAAAAAGTTCAGATTTCTCAACTTTTCAAAAACTAGCTCATAAATTATCTGAATAAGCTAGGCTTAACCAAGCAAATAACTATTCTACCTAGAACAGCCACCACTAGCTAACATAGCTTAAAAGCTCCCAAACTTTGTCGTACTTATTGTGCATAGAGGTTTTCTGCGTCCCAGCTCTGTCCATGTTGGAACACGTCCAGCTCTGACCGTAGCTCTGAAAGGCCATGAGCGGCCAAACATTCTCCTCCTCACATGCATCGGTCTATCGGTCTCCCCAAGCCTTCTGAAACTAGAAGGCAGCCTGATATCATCAGCTGAAGAATATCTCGGTCTATCGGTCTCCCCAAGCCTTCTGAAACTAGAAGGCAGCCTGATATCATCAGCTGAAGAATATCTTATTTCAGGATGATGGTAGCATGGCTCAAGAACATCGTAGATATTTAAATCCTTAAGCTCCTGTATGATAGTAAATCAAAAAGAAATTTAGATCGAACATCAAGGTGAAACTTTTCGCTATCAGTAGTTAACCAGTTGAATTACCTGGTCAACTTTGTTTAGCTTCTCTTCGCAGGTTTCATTTACTGGGTTCCAATAACTTCCTTGACAAGCAGACTTAACTTCCTGCAATTAGCAGCATGTAAGGACTCATGCTATGATGATTTACTTCTAATTTCTTCGAATTTAAAATTCAACCCACATCGGTTTTACACAGGATTAAACTATTGATATGGTGGTCATATGCCTATGTTACCTAATAGGAATGTCACAAACCTGAAACAAATCATTTGATATAAGACCCATTCCATGTGCAAATGGCACAAAAGCATCCCCATCGAATTGCTCATCCGTGCATCCATTTCCTATCATATAGCCCTGCCTCAAATATAGGCAAAGTTAAAAAAGGAAATGGAAAAAAAACCCTCTATTCATTTGTCATAAAAGATTGACAATGAAATGTCCTGGTGGTTTACCTTGAACTTCAGTGCAAGCTTTACACTGGCGATTATTCCTGTAGACGACATGACAAATGCTTACAGAATCATGAATGTTCAGCTCTATTAGTACATGAACATCATGGCAAATGCTTGCCTCGTCAATTATGCAACATTCTCAAGAATAGGATATTGAGAGTCATGTTTTTAAAAAGATAAAAATTATGGCAAATGCTTGCCTCGTCAATTATGCAACATTCTCAAGAATCGGATATTGAGAGTCATATTTTTAAAAAGATAAAAATTTCACGCTTCAGCTCAATCAATCAATCAATCAATACTATACCAATGAAACAAAAACCTGATTGCATATTTTTGCCTTTGGAACGAGAACGTCCACTAACTTCCCAACATGATTCATCCATGGCTGTTTTAGGATTCTGAGGAGGATATAACAGATCGTTTTATAGTTTTAACTAAAAAAACCATGAGATGCAGTAAAAAAAATAGGAGAGTACTAGCCATCAATTGACAAGGGTTTCATTAAGCCTAGAAGTCCAGATAACATTTTCCTATTCTAAAACTGAATGATGGCAATGCGCAATTGAACACAAAGAAAATAGGGGGAAAAAGAACAAATACCTCTCCTTTTCCAAAAATAAGCCTAGAAGTCCAGATAACATTTTCCCCAGTCTCTTGTAAAGCAGGAAATAGGACATCCTTTTGTTTCTTCAACCAACACTGAAGTCAAGCAAGCAATCAGAAGATGTCATCTGATATGTGATGAGCAATGAAGCATATTCAGATAGCAATATTTATCATGCTTTGTACACCAAGTACATGTTATTCAAGGGCGGTGAGATCTCTAAGAACAAGACTGAGAAATCGAGGGGAGTTTGTAGAACCTGAGACATGGCGATGGATCGGGGTCGAGATCTGCGGGAAAAACTTCGAGCGGGCGGGAGAGGAATCTTGAGGGGAGGGAAATATTTGGGGGAGGAGGTGCGGGGGCGGTCGGATTTTAGGGATTTTAGGGATTTTAGGGATTTCATATTTGAGAGAGAGAGAGAGAGAGAGAGAGAGAGAGAGAGAGAGAGAGAGAGAGATTTGGTTACGGTCAGACCGGGCTTTACAAACTCAACTCCTAAACCCACTAACAAATATTAAGCCTATGAATAATTATTTGGCCTATGGCAACGTTTTTCATTAAATGTTGTATTAGTTATTGTAAATCGTTACGATAGATATCTAACGCAACAGTTAGAACCGTTACGCCTTAACCACTGCAATAGATCAATTATGTGGTAGTGAATATTGCAAGCGTTGAGAGAGTAGTTACAGTCACACCCCAGGTTCGCGAGCCCACTGGGGTGATGCAAGCCTTAGGACTCATCGAATGCAACACACTCAATCCACTACTGAAATTGACTGGTCAATATTACACTTGACTTTTAACCCATCATTTAAACGATTTAATCACTCAACCAATAGCTGATGTGAGACTAAATCTTAGGGTATCATAGCTATATCTATGAATATCATGGAAAAAAATTGCGTAACTGCAAAGTGTTAATAGATGAATGATTGCTTTATAATCATATATAAAATCTAACTATTTGTACTGATATTGACAATAATGATGCAATAA
The DNA here is from genome assembly GCF_001876935.1 of Asparagus officinalis. Taxonomy (NCBI): domain Eukaryota; kingdom Viridiplantae; phylum Streptophyta; class Magnoliopsida; order Asparagales; family Asparagaceae; genus Asparagus; species Asparagus officinalis. Next base: position 45,691,992 of record NC_033796.1, read on the forward strand.
TGATTTCAAAAAGCAGCAAATCCTTGGGTTAGTTTATAATTTTCATTTTCAAACTTGATTCATTGTTTCTAAAAGCTAATTGTATTAATTCTAATTATACTTAAGGAGCTATTTTCATTTTTTTATTAAACAAAAAATTATTATGTATTATAAGATGAGGGAGGCCTTTGGCCTCCCCCTCATTATCCCTCCATTCACACCCCATTATGATGGTGTAACACCCCATTAAGTGGGGGTGACTCTTGGGTACTCAACCTATTCACATTGACTATCTATAAATATACATAATAGGCCTTTGGCCTATGGAAGAGTTTCAAACACGTTATCAGCACGAAGTGTTCTTGAATCACTGAGCTATAAAAAAACACTTCCTTCCTCTTTTGCGCATTGAGATCTGGTTTGTTGCAGCGGGAGCATTCGACGGATCATCGCAAGGAGGCAGCGTTCTACGGATCTTTAGTATCGATCGTCCCTAGATCTTTGATCTAGAGGTAATTACTATAATCCGTAGAATAATATATGGCAGCTGAAAATTAAAAAAAAACAAAAAAAATCCAATCATTATGCTCAAATTTCTGATATTAGAGCCAATCTTTGCACGGGTTACATGTTTTTGTTTTTTCAGTCATTCCCAGTAACTTGAACAAGATATGGCAATGTTGAATTAAAGAGCATATGATAGTTTTTTCAGACAGAGAGATAACATACGGATCAATCTTATGATTCTAATAATTACATGGCCTAATTAAAATTGATCTTACTTTTATATAAGAGCATATGAAAGTTTGCCACTTTAAGGTTATGATCTAAAACATGGTTTCCCTGTAGTCTAACTAAAACTAATCAATTTTGAAATTGTTGGAGAGGCTAGTACATACATAGGTACCTAGTTACGTTTGGAATTTACTTCTCCACTAAAAGTATCACATGACCAAAGCAAAAGTTTTTCTAGTGGGAGACCAACATATCCATTTAAAACCAGATATTTTGGCAGAGATAGCTCTCTTCAAGTTATAGCACAGTAGATCAATGAGAGATGCATTAAGCTATAGGTGCTGATATATTTGTTGTTAAAAACCCAATATACAGAGCATGTAGGCTTTGCACTGTCGCCATCATAGTCCCATGCACACGTCTCAGAGCCTATCTACCTATCCACTTGCACACATAATTATTAAATATTTAGGTTATATCTAATTATATGCCTGAGATGTTGTGCAATTGTTATGCCTGTTGCATATATTATTATTAAATTGCGTGGATGTTTAAATAAATAATGTTGTGGTTTTTGGATCAGCCTGTTTGTCACCAAATTTAAATTCCTTGCATTTTCTTTTCCTTCTGAGAGAGAAATTGTAGTGAGGATATAATTGTAAAAAGTCAAAGACCGGTGTATTCCATTGAAGACGAAGGCATTTTTGCAAAATGCAGGGAGCCCATAGGGTTTTCCAAATTGTATTTTAATTTTATGTATTTTGTTATCTTTGGACTGTATAATCGGACTTTGGACACTTTTTATTTTTTGGTGACGGGCTGATCCACGCAACATGTTTATTGCATGAATTTTTAATTCCTTATTATTAATTCATGTCTTTCAAATGCATAGATAAAATGGCTAAAATAGCGAGCGTTGATTTCAAAGTCCTTGACGCTGCTGGCAAGAATTAGAAGTTCCACTTACGTGCCCAGGGCTTATTAGCCACAATTTCAACTCCTGCTCCACCGGCTCCGGCCACTGTTACGGGTAATGCTGTAAATAATGCTGAGGTTGCTACTACAGTGATCGTCTCTGATATAGATAAGGCGAAAGCCATTATCTACATCAGGAGACATATTGATCGGACCCTGAAGGCCGAATACCTGACTGTAGAGGACCCAAAGGAATTGTGGACTGCACTTGAGGACCGATACAAACATCAGAAAGATGTGATCCTCCCACGTGCACGTTATGAGTGGGAAAACCTCCGACTTCAGGACTTTAAGTCCGTAGCTGAGTACAACTCAGCACTTCATAATATCACCTCACGCCTGAAGTTGTGTGGTGAAGAAGTTTCGGAGGAACGCATGTTGGAGAAGACTTACAAGTACGTTTGCGTAGATCTGAGATCCGGTCCTCTCGAACACCTGCCTTTTTTGGCGTTGACGATCGCTGAGCACCAGATCTGGAAGAGTGAGTCCCCGAAGTCCCAAAGCTCCAATCTTTTCTAAGTTTCGAGTCTTGAATCCGACAGAGCTTCGCCTCCAAAATTTCCAACCCCCCAAAAAATGAACCAAGTGGCCTATTCCAAGATCTGTATCTAGCGAGCCAGAAGTCTCCTGTTGAAACAAATCTGGTGGAAAAGCAGCCGTCTACTCAGTTCACTGCTGATGACTTCGAAATGGATGATCTTCTCGACTAGATCCATGTTATCTTTATATGCATTTAAATTCTCATAGTACTTTCATCTTTAGTTCTTTACTTTCCATGTAATGCAATTTACTTTTCAATAAAGATAGTTATTTTCTTTAGATTAAAATATTGCATTCATGTTATAGATGAAGTGTGAGTGCCTTGTGGACAGTGCCTCGACGCACACAATCCTTCGCGAAAGAAGCTATTTCAATAGCTTATATGATTATGACGATCCTGTAATTACGATTTCAGGACTATCTAATATAATAGAAGGATTTGGTGAAGCAATGATATTGCTCCCAAATAAAACGAGACTAATAATAAAAGATGCATTATTCTCTCCGAAATCTAATAGAAACCTCATAAGTTTCAAGGATATTCGTTTAAACAGATATCACTTAGAAACCAATGAAATAAATGAGGATGAGTATTTGTATGTAACTCGTCAAAAAGATGGTTCAAAAACTATCTTAGAACAATTCAAGGGACTCCCGTCGGGTCTCTATCATACATATATTCAACCAGTAGAAGCTAACATGATTATGCACCAGAAGTGCCATTCTTTGCCGAAATTTAAACTTTGGCATAACAGACTGGGTCACCCAGGATCAGCAATGATGCACCGCATCATGAGCCAATCAAGTGGACACAACCTGAAGAACCTGAAGATTCTTCAGAAGAGTGATTACTCATGTCTATCTTGTTTTCAAGGTAAACTGATCACGAGACCTTCCCTTCTGAAAGTGGGATTAGAGTCTCCTAGCTTCTTGGAGAGAATACATGGCGATATTTGTGGGCCTATTCACCCCGCAAGTGGACCATTTAGGTACTTTATGGTACTTATAGATGCATCAACCAAGTGGTCTTACGTGTGCCTTTTGTCCACCCGCAACTTAGCTTTTTCAAAGCTATTGGCACAAATTATTAAGTTGCGGGCTCATTTCCCCGATAATCAAATCAAGAAATTACGTCTTGATAATGCGGGAGAATTCACTTCACAAGTCTTTCAAGACTATTGCCAAGCAACTGGCATCGAAGTTGAACATCCTGTAGCACATGTTCACACCCAGAACGGGTTAGCAGAATCTCTAATTAAGAGATTGCAATGGATTGCTCGCCCATTGTTGATGCAATCATAGTTGCCTGTTGAGGCTTGGGGTCATGCCATATTGCATGCAGCATCGCTTATCAGAATACGGCCCTCTGGTGGCCATATTTTGTCACCAACGTAGCTTGCTTATGGTGCACCTCCGAATATCTCACATTTGAGAGTGTTTGGTTGTGCAGTTTACGTCCCAATTGCTCCTCCACAAAGGACCAAAATGGGTCCACAGCGTCGTTTGGGTATCTATATGGGGTTTGATTCGCCCTCTATAATAAGATACCTTGAACCCCAGACGGGTGACGCATTTAAAGCACGTCTTGATGATTGTGAATTTGTTGAGGATTCATTTCCTAAACTTGGCACACAGTCCAGGAAGCCTGACGCTTCTAAGACCATTTCTTGGAACACCAAGACTTTGTCTCATTATGATCCGCGTACTAGTCAATGTGAAGATGAGATCCTGAAGATTCTTCATCTTCAGAATACAATACATTTACTTCTGGATAAATTCACTGATAACCAGAAGATTGTCAGATCACACGTCCCTGCTGTCAACATGCCAGCTAGGATTGACATTCCCAAAGATGGATGCAATCCGCCGGCAACAGAAACGGCTGTACCTCAATTGAAAAGAGGACGCCCACCAGGTTCGAAGGACAAAATCCCTCGTAAAAGAAAAAATCTTGGAGAAATAAAAATGAACCCAACACAGGATACTGAGCTCAGACCAGCTTCCTCTCCCCTCCTAGATTCCCCTGAAGAGGAACAAATAGGAGAAACATCATTAAATTTTGTACGTACTGAGGAGGTACTGGACAGAAAAAGCACAGTCGTCGACGACGATTTTGCGTTCGATATTGCCGTTCACGTCACTGAATACGACGATGACATCGAACCACAGTCTCTAGAGGAATGTAAACGCAGAGACGATTGGCCAAAGTGGAACGAGGCAATAGGAGTAGAGCTGGACTCACTCTTGAAACGCGAAGTCTTTGGACCAGTAGTCCAAACACCTGAAGGTGTAAAACCTGTGGGATATAAGTGGGTCTTCATCAGAAAAAGAAATGAACACAACGAGGTTGTGCGCTACAAAGCACGGCTTGTAGCACAAGGTTTTTCCCAAAGACCGGGAATAGACTATGAAAAAACATATTCTCCGGTTATGGATGGGAATACCTTCCGATTCCTAATAAGCCTCTCATCTCTGGAAGGCCTAGAAATGCAGCTCATGGACGTTGTGACTGCATATCTATATGGCAATATAGATAAAGATATCTATATGAAACTCCCTGAAGGATATAAAATTCCACCAGAGATAGCAGATAGACATCGGGACGTCTATTCTGTTAGGCTTCAAAGATCATTATATGGTCTTAAGCAATCGGGGAAAATGTGGTATAACAGACTAAGTGAGTTCCTTGCTACGCAAGGATTCACAAATGATAAAGTCTGCCCGTGTATCTTTATAAAAAGATCGGGAACAGGATTCATTATAGTCGCCGTCTATGTCGACGACTTAAATCTCATTGGATCTCCTGCAGAGATCGCTGGGATATCTGAAAGCCTTAAGAATACTTTTGAAATGAAAGACCTAGGCAAAACAAAGTATTGTCTTGGCTTACAGATCGAACACCTTAAGGGTGGTATCCTGTTACACCAATCCACATATACACGGAAATTACTTAAAAATTTCCGAATGGATAAATGTCATCCTCTTAGTACACCAATGGTTGTTCGATCATTGGATGTAAAGAACGACCCCTTCCGTCCGCTGGAAGAGGGGGAGGAAATGCTAGGTCCTGAAGTACCTTACCTCAGTGCCATTGGAGCACTATTATATCTGGCTAACTGTACGCGTCCCGATATAGCGTTTTCAGTTAACCTACTAGCCAGATACAGTGCAGCGCCCACAAAGCGCCACTGGAATGGAGTTAAGCATCTTCTGCGCTACCTCCAAGGGTCTATAGACCTGGGATTATATTTCCCGAAGGGTGGGTCTCCCACCTTAATTGGTTATTCAGATGCAGGTTACAGGTCTGATCCCCACACCGAGAAATCACAAACCGGATTTGTGTTTACATTCGGTGGTACGGCCATCTCCTGGAGGTCTGTCAAGCAAACCACTGTAGCAATCTCATCCAACCATTCCGAACTCCTCGCGATCCATGAAACCAGCAAAGAATGTGTTTGGCTTCGTTCTGTCATTCAGCACATCTTAGTGTCTACCGGCCTGAAGACTGGTGACCTTGAGCCAACTACTATATTTGAAGACAATGTAGCCAGCGTTGCTCAACTTCAGTCTGGCTTCATCAAGGGTGACAAGACGAAGCACATATCTCCCAAGTTTTTCTGGACACACGATCTTCAAGAGGAGGAGCAAGTTAAAGTACAGCAGATCCAATCATGTAATAATTTAGCTGACTTGTTCACTAAGGCTCTGCCTAGATGTACTTTTGTAAAACTTGTAAAAGGAATAGGGATGAGACATCTGAAAGACCTACAAGCCTGAAGCTTGTATGGTTCAGGGGGAGTAACCTATGGGTTGTACTCTTTTTCCTTAGGCTGATGGTTTTTTTCCCACTGGGTTTTCCACAGCTAAGGTTTTAACGAGGCAAACAAATTTACTCTGGATCCAGAAGTATCCACCCCATTAGCTTTACGAACTCTGAAGTGTTCATAAACTAAACCCAAGGTAATGGATGGATAAGGGGGAGTATTATGAGATGAGGGAGGCCTTTGGCCTCCCCCTTATTACCCCTCCATTCACACCCCATTATGATGGTGTAACACCCCATTAAGTGGGGGTGACTCTTGGGTACTCAACCTATTCACATTGACTATCTATAAATATACATCATAGGCCTTTGGCCTATGGAAGAGTTTCAAACATTATGGATAATATTTTGGTTGAAGTTTCTTTTTTAAAAATAAATCTTGATATTACCCAATGTGATTATTAATGAAATTACTTTAATCTTTATGAGAGAAAAAAAGAGCACTAATTTCAAAGCTCCAATAATTCATGGTTACGCCATTCCTGAATTAGGTTAATTAATCACTGGCTAACAATTGTCCCTGTACGTCTATTTTTCTAAATTTTCGTCCTAAGCGGACCCATATATACCCCACAAAGACCCAAGAAAATGTACGTAGACATATGTGGTCCCTTTCTCTACATTACTTACATCTCTGTTTCATCCCCTCCTTCCTCTAAAACTCAGTTCTTTATCCTCCCTTCAAGTTAACTCTACCTGAACTAAAACAAAGCAAATTAAAGTATATATAGGCACTAAACTAATTTATCTCTCTCTCCCCAGGATATTCGAGATCATGGGACGCAACGATGGAGCATTGGCTAGGATTTGTTGCATGTGTGGGGATCATGGCCTCCTGACGGAGCTCTTCAGATGCAAATCCTGCCTCATTCGATCACAACACAAGTAAGACGTAATCTTTTTAATTTTACATTATTTTTTATGATTTTTACCTATGTCGTCTCTAATTGTATATGTTTTTATTTCAATTCTAACACATATGAGAATGCGCATGCGTGTTGCATACTTATATCTGCAAATTACAGGTACTGTAGTAATCTGTACCCAAAATTCCAGTCTTATCGAGCATGCAACTGGTGCTTGAGACAAGAAACAAAGGGTGGTAATTTGAACGACACCAACGACAACTACGCTATACCTTCTCCTTCTAATTACAACAATGAAGGCAGTAGCAGCGATACCTCCAGAGTGAAGTTAAAGAGAGGAGTATTTCCACAGTATCTCGACGAGGCAGTAAAGAAACAGAAAATGCAAGAAATCAAAATATCGCAGACTAAGAATGATCAATATTCAATGGGAAAAGAGGAGATCAAGTGAGAGGTATAACATCTCTCAACAGTGTATGGTCACATCTCATGATTCAATGGAGTGACCATGTTGTCTCTTCCCTATTTAAGAACCACTCCTGACTACGTGAAAAAGGTCGCTTCCTCACATGTTCGCTGAGGCTCGCTCTTCGGCTGATTAGCTCACTTCTTAGTTGGTCGACGACCGCTCTTTGCATTGTCCTTGCACTGTAGTAGCTTCTTCTAGCTTTCGGCCTTGACAACCATTAAGCTCGGGAACTCGAACTCGGTCGGCACGAGCTTCTACTATGTACTAAAGCTCGCCTGTAACTCCATTGGAAGCAAACTTAGTTTCGACACTGAGGGAGGCATCCTATCGCTATCAAAGACCTCACGTTAAATAAGGAGGGCATTCCCTCCGCTTCTGTTGTAACTTTGATTCATTAGTTTGTAATAAAACTATTCTTATCAATACAAATAAGATCCTTATTTCGGGAAATCAATTTTACACCTACATTCTTGCGCTTCTTTCTCTTTAGATAGTGAAATTTTTCCGAAGTCTTTGCCATGCATGTAGCCCAAATTAGGTGAACTATGAAAATCTTTGCGTTGGTGATTGTTTGTTCTTTATTCTTGTGCTTGTTTTTTGTAATTATTTTCACTTTATTGTGCACTTGTTTTAACAAATACTTGCTAATTTTTCTTGCATCTTTCATGGAGAATACTTTTTTGATTAGGACAAAGTAGTTCAATATATTCTTTAAGGAGAACTCGGTTGGTGTTTCTTTGATAGAATTACCTTTTGTCAATGTCAATTCAAATGATTCATGAACGTTTCTGAATTTTGAGTTTATTTTCTTCACTTCTCCATTTGAAATGAAAACAGCTTGATTTTTTTTGAAGGATATGTCTGAATTTTCTAATAGTTTCTTTATACATAACTTTTTGTTTTTTTACCCTATAAATATTATTAACATCAGGATTAATATTTATACATTATAATCAGTTAATGTGAAACTATTATATTATAGTCTTTTATCAGTTTTATGTAAATTAGCCCCTATCAATTAATGTCATTAGTAAAATTATATGCAGTTCTTTTAATTTATACAATGACGTTAATTTTTAATCTATCATATATATTTTTAGATTTTTATTTTTTAATTGAATGTTTTTAATCTATTATTATAGCTATTTTTTACCAGCGTTAACTTAGACTACTTTTTGATGCAGAAAATGGATAAATCAGAAGTTAAATTTATATATCTTAATGAAAATCTAGAATATTAAACAATTACTCTTTTCTTTGCCAACTTTAGAAATTTTAGTCTTTTTGTGATTTTGAAGTTTTGAGGGTGTGTTTCGCAATTTTGAAAACTTTGATAATATCTTTTAAAAATTTTAAATTTTAAGTTAGATGGCTGTAATCTCCATGTTTTTTGTATTGGTGGTAAGTTTTTAAAATTTAGGATATTTCTTGCAACTCTAAAATTTTGAGGGCGTTTTTTACAATTTTTAAAAGTTTTACTTTTTTTGTGCAAAATTTAAATTTTTAGTGGTTTGCTAATACTTTCCAGATTTGATGTACTGCTTATAAGTTTTGAAAATTTAGGATTTTTTGTGATTTTTAACTTTTGAGGGAGTTTTTACAATTTTTATAACTTTGATGTTATTGTTTGCAAATTTTAAATTTTCAAGTGCTTGATGGTAACCCCTTGAATTCATCTATATTGTTTGTAAGTTTTGAAATTTTAGAATTTCAGCATGCTTTTTGTGATTTGACCTAGTGGGGTTGTTTCTGCAATTTTTAAAATATTGAGGGCGTTAATTACAAATTTTAAATTCTGCTAGGGGCTATTGTTAATTTCTAGATTCCATGTGTTATATTAATCTTTTTAAAAAAAAATTATTTAGCTATAGATAATTCACGTGACATTAGTATAAGATGTAATTAGAATTAGGACCAATTAAGATTTAAATAAAGTATTCAAAATACTAAAGGGTAATATTGATCATGAAAAGCTTTTTCCGAACTCATACATTTATATATAAAAGAACCTTATAATATACATACACACACTTATATGTGTGTGTACCCACACATATATACGCTCATGTTTCTCTTTTGGAGTTAACGCTTTCCTTGAAAGCTTTTGTAGAGTATATTCCTTAATTTTTTTTAATGTATGGTAATTCTATATCGTTAATTTGTTCAATAATCAGTTAAAGTAGTGGATAGAAAATGGATAAATTTGTCTACGGATATTTTAAATCATTTTTTAAATTTTAATTCGAAGAAAACCGAGTTCAAGTTTATCTATAAAGAAATGAATCAACTTTAAGTGAACCCGGTATCCCACGTTGCAACTCTTTTTAATGTATTACAGTACAGCAATATTTAATATGAGATGTATGAGAGGCTAAGGCCACACAAGTGCAACTTCTGCGTTATATTAGGTAAGAAGCTTGATTTTCGGTAAAACATGAAAACTTCAACGTTTGAAAATCATGTTAAAATTAAGGAAAGTTATACTCGCATCTTAGTTTCTCCGACATTTTAGTGTCTCCACTAGCTCTCTTCGATCTTTCACAAAATTATACATAGTGTGTGTGTGTGTTTTGATTGTGATTCTCCGCCCTTCAGAAAAATTACTGTCTTCTAAACTTCCCTGCGTCTATCTTTTCTTCAGGCTCTTTTTTATTACCAGTCCCTGTTTATGTGCTCCTCAAATTCCATGAGTCAACTAAAAGGGGCAAAACTTTGATGTAAATTAATAGTACGTTCTTGTTAATTTTAGAATGGAGCTCATTGACACCTTTAAGTCTTATTCATTTATTCTATTTGAATCATGCAGGCAGGTAGGCTATCTTGTAGTCTACTCTATTTTAACATTATTTTTTTTAATTTTTTGGGATTTAAAGTTGCAGGCATAATTCTACATATTCACATATATGTAAGTAAAATCCTATCGTCAAGAGAGTAAGCTACTAAGCTTTCAAATATTGCAAGCGTTGAGAGAGTAGTTACTGTCACGCCCCAGGTCCGCGAGCCCACCACTGGGGTGATGCAAGCCTTAGGACTCATCGAGTGCAACACACTCAATCCACTACTGAAATTGACCGGTCAATATTACACTTGACTTTCAACCCATCATTTAAACCATTTAATCACTCAAACCAATATCTGATGTGAGACTAAATCTTGGGGTATAACAGCTTTATCTATGAATATCATGGAAAAAAAATTGTGTAACTGCAAAGTGTTAATAGATGAATGATTGCTTTATAATCATATATAAAATCTAACTATTTGTACTGATATTGACAATAATGATGCAATAATGATTTCAAAAAGCAGCAAATCCTTGGGTTAGTTTATAATTATCATTTTCAAACTTGATTCATTTTTTCTAAAAGCTAATTGTATTAATTCTAATTATACTTAAGGAGCTATTTTCATTTTTTTATTAAACAAAAATTTATCATGGATAATATTTTGGTTGAAGTTTCTTTTTTAAAAATAAATCTTGATATTACCCAATGTGATTATTGATGAAATTACTTTAATCTTTATGAGAGAAAAAAAAGAGCACTAATTTCAAAGCTCCAATAATTCATGGTTACGCCACTCCTGAATTAAGTTAATTAATTACTGGCTAACAATTGTCCCTGTGTCTATTTTTCTAAATTTTCGTCCTAAGCGGACCCATATATATATACCCCACAAAGACCCAAGAAAATGTACGTAGACATATGTGGTCCCTTTCTCTACATTACTTACATATATACCCCACAAAGACCCAAGAAAATGTACGTAGACATATGTGGTCCCTTTCTCTACATTACTTACATCTCTGTTTCATCCCCTCCTTCCTCTAAAACTCAGTTCTTTATCCTCCCTTCAACTCTACCTGAACTAAAACAAAGCAAATAAAAGTATATATAGGCACTAAACTAATTTATCTCTCTCTCCCCAGGATATTCGAGATCATGGGACGCAACGATGGAGCATTGGCTAGGATTTGTTGCATGTGTGGGGATCATGGCCTCCTGACGGAGCTCTTCCGATGCAAATCCTGCCTCATTCGATCACAACACAAGTAAGACGTAATCTTTTTAATTTTACATTATTTTTTATGATTTTTACCTGTGTCGTCTCTAATCGTGTATGTTTTTATTTCAATTCTAACACATACGAGAATGCGCATGCGTGTTGCATACTTTTATCTGCAAATTACAGGTACTGTAGTAATCTGTACCCAAAATTCCAGTCTTATCGAGCATGCAACTGGTGCTTGAGACAAGAAACAAAGGGTGGTAATTTGAACGACACCAACCACAACTACGCTATACCTTCTCCTTCTAATTACAACAATGAAGGCAGTAGCAGCGATACCTCCAGAGTGAAGTTAAAGAGAGGAGTATTTCCACAGTATCTCGACGAGGCAGTAAAGAAACAGAAAATGCAAGAAATCAAAATATCGCAGACTAAGAATGATCAATCAATGGGAAAAGAGGAGATCACAACAAGTTTGAGGGGAGAGAAGCAAGTGTTCAGAGGTAAAGTCAGAAGATACAAGCTCCTAGAAGAGGTAGCCTAATTTTCTTGTAGTTTCTATTATCTTTTCGTGTAAACTATGGAAAACTGTCTCATACTACCGAACTTTGGCAAGAGCATTTCTTGCTCGTTTAGATTATGTAATAGTCCTTCCTTGTCTGAGATATTGTGTTGCATTAAATTTTGGCAAGAATCCCAGTGAAGTTACTAATTATCTACAAATTCTTATGGAGAAAACAATGTATATTTGAAGAATTAATAGCATACATACAGTCGTGGCAGGTGTTTGCCTTGGGATTTCTAGTTTATTTGATTTTTTTTATTGGGGTTGGTTGCAATTGAAGTTGCATCATAAACATATTTGCAATTAATTAAAAAGACTGTAACTGTCAGGTGTGAAACTGATCGAAAATTTTCTTGCCCCTGCAATTATGTACAGCTACATTTTTAAATGCAGTGAAACAAACAGCTATGAGCAATCCATGATGTCTTGCTTACATGAAATTGCAATTACCATTAAATTGCATTGAACCAAAAAAACTCACCACGGTAACAGATGAGTTGGATGATGTGCGCGCACAGGCCTGCAGGTACCCACAAATGATATGATGATGGCCAATTATAAGGTAGGGTCCTCAATTTGACCAGGTTTCAGGATGGGTAGGGAACACTCAGAGAAAATACTTTCCTTGCTTGATATTTATTATGATGTGCGAGACCCAACAAACCTCCAATTCAAGCCTCTAATACTTGAGGTGTAAAGGTTGAAAGAATGATGAGAAATATCTGTTTTTAGTTGGAAGATGATGTATTTTAGGATATTAGGTGAAGGGTCGTGATTCCTTCAACAGTTTGTTCCTATGCAAATTGATTGTTGATAAAGAAAGGGATCTTCTTGATTAGTAATGTAGAAAGAGATAATTGAGAGAGCAAAAACCCTAACTTCATTGATTTATTCAGATACTAGAGAGATATATATATAGTCATACAAATAGGGGTATGGTTAACGGGTCACAGCCCATTATCCCAATACCCAATAGACTTAATCTAACACTCCCCCTCAAGCTGGAGCATAAATATTCACCATGCCCAGCTTGTCACATATAGTAGAAAACACCTTTGAAGAAGTAGCCTTGGTAAGAATATCAGCAAGTTGTTGTGAGGACGGAGTGAATGTGAGAGATACTATCTTCTTCTCCCAAGCATCTCTGACAAAATTGCAGTCAACTTCAATATGTTTTGTCCTCTCATGAAACACAGGATTCTGTGCAATATAAATGGCAGACTGGTTGTCACAATGCATTGGCATGGGTCCAGACTGAACAAAACCAAGCTCTGTCATAAACTTTCTTAGCCACACCATCTCACAAGCAGTGTGAGCCATTGCTCTATATTCGGCCTCTGCACTAGATCGTGATACTACATCTTGTTTCTTACTTCTCCAAGTCACAAGATTACCTCCAACAAAAGTACAAAATCCTGAGGTTGACTTTCGGTCTCCCATATCTCCTGCGTAGCCAGCATCAGAGAAAGCCGAAATGTGAGTATGCCCATGCTTCTTATATAACAATCCCTTGCCAGGACAACTTTTGACATATGCCAAAATCTTCAGAGCTGCTGTCCAATGAACCTCTCTAGGTTTGTGCATAAACCTGCTCAGTACACCTACTGCAAAAGTAATATCAGGTCTGGTAACTGTCAAATATATTAGCTTCCCAATTAGTCTCCTATATCGTGCAGCATCATCTAGTAGAGAGGTATCATCACGCCACAAATCAACATTTGCCTCCATTGGAGTGCTTGCAGGTTTGCATTCCAAGAGACCTGCTTCTTCTAGTAAATCTAGCACATACTTCCTTTGAGACAACAACAGACCATGTTTTTTATATGCAACTTCAATCCCAAGAAAATACTTTGGCTTTCCCATGTCCTTAGTGACAAAATGACGGTTTAGATACTCCTTAGTCTCAGCTAAGGCAACAGAGTCACTCCCAGTCAGCAGAATATCAACATATACGGCTAAAATAACCAAACCAGTTGTTGTGCGTCGAAGAAAGACAGAGTGATCAGACTGACAACGTTGAAAACCAACATTAGAAATAACCTTGCTGAACTTATCAAACCAAGCTCGAGGACTCTGCTTTAACCCATAGATGACCTTTCTCAACCTACAGATAATTTTCTTCCCCTGAGCAACATACCCAGGAGGTTGCTCCATATAAACCTCCTCGTCCAAATCACCATAAAGGAAAGCATTCTTCACATCTAGTTGGTGCATCGCCCAATCCATATTAACAGCCAGAGAGAAAAGAATTCTGATGGAGTTGAGACGAGCAACGGGAGAAAAGGTTTCAAAATAGTCAATACCATATGTCTGGGTATATCCTTTAGCAACCAGGCGAGCTTTATATCTATCAACAGACCCATCAGGACGATATTTCAAGGTATACACCCATCTGCAGCCAACCACAGTCGCTCCAGCAGGTAGAGAGACCAAATCCCAAGTCCCTCTAGAAAGCAGTGCATTCATCTCCTCATCCATAGCCTGTTTCCAGGCGGGTACTAACAAAGCTTCCTCATGTGACCTGGGTAAAGATATAGTGGACAATGACAAAGCAAACTGACGAAATGATGAGGTGAGACGGTCATAAGAGACAAAAAGAGAGATAGGATATTTTGGGCAAGACCGTTTACCTTTACGAAGAGCAATAGGAACATCTAAGTCAGAAGAGATATGAGGCTCGACATGAGATGGACCTGCAGCTGGAGAAGAAGAGTCAGCAGGAGCAGAGACAGGTGTATGTACTTTAGGACGGCGAGAGCAGAGACAGGTGTATGTACTTTAGGACGGCGAGAGCAGAGACAGGTGTATGTACTTTAGGACGGCGAGAGTATGTCAGTAGAGGCTTTGGT
>NC_033796.1:45707638-45709038 GCF_001876935.1 Asparagus officinalis
CTTATCAGAAAGATGTAAAGAGACAAAACGATCCTTTATACCTGTCATATGGGATGAGGCTCCAGAATCTAGTACCCATGGTTCATGAGGAGAAGCTATGTAAGCATCCATACCTGAAGAGGATGCATGAGTAGCCGAATGACTGTTCTGAGAGATCTCTAGCTGGCGTAACCTCTCATAATCTGCCTGAGAAATCTGAACAGTAGGAACAGTAGTAGCTGGATTACTAGAAATAGTAGTAGAAATAGGTGAGCGAGTCGACTCGGCATCGGCTACTTGGGCCCATTGAGGACGACCAAACTTCTCCCAGCATTTCTCAGAAATATGATTGGTCCTCCCACAATGACCACACTGACGTGAACCCCTATCAGAATCACCCTGTCTCCCACTAAAAGAGTCACGTCCTCCCAAAGAATCACGACCACGACCACGACCACGACCGCGGCCTCTGCCTCTACTAGAGAACATGGCAGACTGATCCACTGAAGGTGGAGACGGTGCAGAAGTATCAGAAGAAACACCAGTAGAGACCTGCATGACTCTGGAGAATGTAGCAGTCAGTGAGGGGATGGTATCTCCACCCAATATCTGTCCTCTCACCTGGGACTGCAAGTTAGGGTGCAATCCAGAAAGAAACTTGGACACTGCCAAGTCACGACGATATCCCAACAGCGTCGCCGCATCAGCTACTGCAGGCTAATGCATCTCCAGTTCGTCTATCAGTCCCTTGAACTCACCAAATAACTCCGGAACTGATTTATCTCCCTATTTGAGCGTAAACAGTCGCTCATAAATCTAAATACACGGGAAGCATTCTTCTCATTTCCGTACATAATCTTCAGGCTGTCCCACATCTCCTTCGCAGTGGTTAAGAACATAACACTGCTACTAATCTGTGGTTCCGTGCTGTTGAGGAGCCACGTCATAACACAATAATCAGACGAGAGCCAGGAACTGTAGGTGGGATCTGTGGTGGGTGGAGGAGAGGCCAGAAGATGTGGAAGTTTGCTCTGAGCGCCAATGAAGATGCGGAAAGCCTGAGCCCAGAGTAGATAGTTTGTACCATTCAATTTTATTGTAGTCCCCAAGACTACCTTGGGCGCAAAAGTCTGACCAGCAGCAACAGAGGGAGATGTAGAAGAGGAGGAGAGATCTGTTTCCGACATTGTTGCACAATAGTAGTAGGCAGATAGTAGTCAAATAATCAGGGCAGTAGTAGAGATCTGTTCTTTAAACATAGACTAAGAGCAGATAAAAAAAAATAGACAGTAGTAGATGACCGGATCGGGTCATGTGTGGCCTCGAATCACCTATTCAAGGCCATGGAAAAAGAAGGAACAAAACAAACGGCGTGACACTGTAGCGGCGCGGTTACTGTAGTGGCACGGCTAGTGGTGGCG
>NC_033796.1:45709140-45722930 GCF_001876935.1 Asparagus officinalis
TGATACCTTGTAGAAAGAGATAATTGAGAGAGCAAAAACCCTAACTTCATTGATTTATTCAGATACTAGAGAGATATATATATAGTCATACAAATAGGGGTATGGTTAACGGGTCACAGCCCATTATCCCAATACCCAATAGACTTAATCTAACAAGTATTAAACAGTTTAATAAAATAGCGGCACTGCAACAAAAGGTTGGGTATGCTCACATTTATTTGATATATGCAAAAGTGTTGTGTTAACTGATATGGATTAAACAACAATGACAAAAATAAGGGAAAATCTTTTTTTAACCCAAAGTTTTACTTCAACTTATTTTTAAACCCATCTTCTTTCATTATGATCCATACACCCAAAATACAACACCCACTTATTTATAAACCTAAAGTATCACTTATTTATAAACCCAAAGTATCAAATACACCATATTTCTGGTGCTCCTCCCACTCAAAAAAACCCTAAAACACTCAAAAACACTCGACTACTGACGCATCGTGTTTATTGGCCGATTATCCACCGCGTCGGGCTGTCCTCGTTGAATTTCGAAGCTTCAGGCAAAGTATAGCACTTTACGGGAAAGTATAGCACCTTATGGCCAAAGTATAGCACCTTATGATAAAGTATAGCACCTTATGGGCAAAGTATAGCACCTTAAGGTCAAAGTATAGCACCTTATGCTCTCTAAAAATTCTGCACATCAAGTTGTCGAGAACCATTTTAGTTTTTTTCCCCGCAACGAAAACATTCGACGATCGACGCATCGTATTTATTGGCTAATCATCTACCGCGTCGGGCGGTCCTCGCTGAATTTCGAAACTTCAGGCAAAGTATAGCACTTTATGGGGAAATATAGCACCTTATGACCAAAGTATAGCACATTATGGCAAAATATAGCACCTTATGGCAAAATATAGCACCTTATAGGCAAAGTATAGCACCTTATACCCAAAGTATAGCACCTTATCTCTCAGGCGGTCCTCGCTAAATTTCAAAGCTGCAGAATTTCCAGAGAGCATAAGGTGCTATACTTTGGGCATAAGGTGCTATACTTTGCCCATAAGGTGCTATACTTTGTCATAAGATGCTATACTTTGGCCATAAAGTGCTATACTTTCCCGTAAAGTGCTATACTTTGCCTGAAGCTTCGAAATTCAGCGAGGACCGCCCGACGCGGTAGATGATTGGCCAATAAATACGATGCGTCGATCGTCGAATGTTTTCGTTGCGGGGAAAAAAACTAAAATGGTTCTCGACAACTTGATGTGCAGAATTTTTAGAGAGCATAAGGTGCTATACTTTGACCTTAAGGTGCTATACTTTGCCCATAAGGTGCTATACTTTATCATAAGGTGCTATACTTTGGCCATAAGGTGCTATACTTTCCCGTAAAGTGCTATACTTTGCCTGAAGCTTCGAAATTCAACGAGGACAGCCCGACGTGGTGGATAATCGGCCAATAAACACGATGCGTCAGTAGTCGAGTGTTTTTTAGTGTTTTAGGGTTTTTTTGAGTGGGAGGAGCACCAGAAATATGGTGTATTTGATACTTTGGGTTTATAAATAAGTGATACTTTGGGTTTATAAATAAGTGGGTGTTGTATTTTGGGTGTATGGATCATAATGAAAGAAGGTGGGTTTAAAAATAAGTTGGAGTAAAACTTTGGGTTAAAAGAAGATTTTCCCAAAAAAGGGATAATGCAGGCCACGTTACATACTTGTGTTGTTAGATACAAAATAAAATAAATTGGAAAAGACACTTCATCTTTCACTGTAGAAAGACCCTTCCCACTAGGAGTGCAAAACGGTATGGATACCGCTCGGATATGATACTGGACTATCTGTATCCACTTACTAGTCACCAATATATATAGATACATATATGAATATGCCTTGGTAAGAAAATTTCTTATGTGGATATATGAATACATACTGATACAAAATGGATATGAGAAAACTAGATAATATTGAGAAAATACAGTTCATATGATACAAGAGAGTTCATTAGTATGTTGATTTTATTTAAAAAGCTAAGATAAGATATATTGATCATCAAAATTAACCTCAAATCCATTAATCTAAGGATTAAAACTATTGCATCAAAATTAACCTCAAATCCATAAATCTATGGATTAAAACTATTGTACCTGCATAACCAACATATATTTGGATATTTAGGATATGGATTTGGATATTTTATTGCTTATCAGTATCTTGCATGTAACCATATCCTATTAAATATTGATTTTACGCCTCATTTGGTATACAGGAATGGGTGCAAATGGAATGTCTATTCTCACTTCTCATTCATGCTTACCAAACACAATGTCTTTTTAGAAGCTAGGATGCTTATTCCCTCTTCTCATTCATTGCCAGGCAACGTGACACGATGTGAGAGAAAATTTATCACAAGTTACAACTTTTGTTATAGTGTGAGTATTTACTAGTGAAAATAAATATTGTGGTTCACAATTTTAGGAGTTTTCTTTCTTGAAAAATGTTGAAAGTTGAAGGGTTTTTTTTAGGGGGGTTTCTTATATTTTGAAAGGTATTGGAGAAAGGGTGGTTTTGTGAAATTTACATGTCAAAACTATTGTTGATCATTGCTAATCAGCCAAAGTCATGTTCACAAAATTCTTTTGATTTAGAACTGAATAATAATCTTGTAACATTTAGGCAGAAAATGTCAAATATCCCATCCAAACCCGGCCCAACATATAAAACTCAACTTTGTTTTGATCTTTAAAAGCATATATAGAATTACAAATAAACCCAGTTCAAGCTTTTTAAATTACGTTAAGCTTCACATTGTTGATCCCGACCCATATATAAATATCAAGAAATATGCATTAAACTCTAATCCTTTGAAACCTTAACATTTCTCTTTTTGGAAACCCACAATTATTTGTTCTTTGAATGTTCTTATAATATGAATTTCTAGAACTGTATTATGGACTGGTTACAATTCAATTGGAGGACTTGTAATTAGAGATAGTTAATGGATTAGTATATTACAAGGCTAAAGGATAAGGGATTCAAACAACAAGTAAAGAAAATGGCATTATCTGCAAGTGTGCATGTTATTTGGTGTGAAAGAAATGTCTACATATTCAGTCAGATTGTCAAAACACCAGAGATGATGGTCAAGACTATAAAAATCAATATCTTGACTATAGTGTTCAATAGATCTCTGCCTAAAGAGGGTAAAGAGTGGATTGTTTCTTTGTAATCTCTCTCCATAGTGTAACTAGGATCTAGCCCAAAGTGATAGCTGAGAATCATGATGTACATACATTTCTTACATTTAGTGAATGAATGAAGTTCTTCATTGATTAAAAAAAGTTTAGTAGTAGAATATAAAGAAATTATAAATGACTTATTAATTTCTATGCTTTTAGTTCTATGTATATGGAATAATTGAAGAACAATGGAACAATTATATAAAGAACATGCTACAAGTTTTTATGAAGCTACTGATATTTTATCTGGTTGTTATTACCCAAATATAACTCAAGCATTTTTACAAGTTTTTAATATTCAAAACATTTTTAATACTTATCGTGTGGATAATTATATTTTAAATATGATTATATAAACAGAAAAAAATTTAATAGGTATTTTAGATCAATTACTATTATTTTTTATTTAGGCATTCTTATGGATCCGTACTTGAAGGATATTGGGCTACAAAATTTTTTGAATTTTTTATATGAAAACATGATAATAGGTAGAACTAATGTGGGCAAGTCTATTATTGCTCTTACTCTTCATAAGACAATCAAATATTGTTTTTAAAAATTATATGAAGAGTACCACTAGTAGAAAAACCATCAATCTAGACGGCACAACGTAGACGGAATTTTTTTTCCGTCTAGGTTATATCAAACTAGACGGAAATTTTCCGTCTAGGTTGATCCGTCTAGTTTGACAAACTAGACGGAAAATTAAACCTAGACCGAATTCCGTCTAGGTTGCCTAGGGTAACTTACTGCCCTAACCTAGCTACCAGGCCCCCCTCTCTTTCTCTCTCATCCTCTCACCCCGCCGCTTCTCTCTCTCACTCGTCCCCTCCCCCAGACACCCCCCTTCCTACCGACCCCCCTCCTCCCCGCCCTCCCGACCGCCCTTCCCTTTCCCCCGACCTCCTCCCACCTTCCCATCGTCGCGGCCCCTCCCCCCCGACCCCTACCGCGCCGTCCTACCCCTCCCGCCCACCCCCCCTCCCCTCCCGAGTCCCCTCCCTACCGACCCTACCCCCTTCTCCCCCTCCACCCTCACCGAGGCCCCCTTCCTCCTCCCCCAAACTCCCTCTCCCCCTTCCCTACCCTCCCCTGAACCCTCCCCCTCCACCCGCCCCCCCCTCCCCTGCCGCCTCCCCCTCCCCCCTTGCCCCTCCCCTCTCCCCACTTTACAGCAGGCTAATCGTGATCACCGGCGTGTCCGTTGTTTCATCTCTTAAAATGTATGATTTTTCTACCGAGCTTTAGAATTTTTAATTTTATTATTATTTATTATTGAATTTAGTTTAAAGACCCTAATTTATGATAAAAAAATAAACGAGTTCAATTCTGAAAACCCTAACTCAACTACATGTTAATTCATTTGAACAACACTAGTAATCATATTTTTCTAAAACACTTATAAACCCTAACTCAATTAAGTTTCATTCGTGCTATAAGTAGGTGTTATTATTTAAGTTTGTGATGTGAAATATGTGAAATAAAATTTTTGAAAAAATAGAGTGATATATAACACATTATAATTTTTTATAACGTGTTATAATCCAATTTAGGTAAATAAAAAATAACGTTATCCCTAGACTTTCGTCCAATAATTACATCCAATTCTTTGGACTTATAATATATGATATACGACTCAGATTTGGGTAGGAGACGAAGTTTTCTCTCGGAAATGAGCGTTTATTTTATATTATACGAATAAAAAATTAGTACCAAAATTCGTAATTATTGGATCTGTCCTTCTCGGACGGGTTAAGAATATAGTAGTGCATACATCCAACTTTGTATACTTTGTATATTTTTATTCTTGAAAGTTTTGGCAGCACGTATTTGTTGTTCCCCGTGTACAATAAGCGTATGTTGTTCTGTGTTTTGGGTTATTGCTGATACGCATAATAACATCTACACAGTGTACAGGGAGAACAACGGGTAGGTGCTGCCGAAATTTTTAAGAAATGAAAATATACAAAGTATATGAAGTTGGATATAAGCACTACTATATTCTTAATAGATAGAAGCCTACCCATGACAACCGTTAGATTAGTATAATTAGTTTCTACGTATGTTTTATATATATATTTTATATAGATAAATATTCATATTGTTAAATGATATATGAACGTATGTTTGATGTGTGTTGAATGTATAAGAGTCATGGATGTACTAGTAGTTGTGAGACTAATCGTATTTAATAATTTTGATGTGTGTTGAATGTATAAGAGTCATGGATGTACTAGTAGTTGTGAGACTAATCGTATTTAATAATAAGCTATAATTTACAGATGATGATAATTCTTGACAAATCATGGATAGATATCCCACGGCATCATAGATTTCGTGACACATGATATAAGGAGGGATGTGAAGCATTCATGTGTTATGCTGAAATGAATTCGAGAAATTTAAGAAGCAATGCTTGCTATGTATTGTCCTTGTTGTAGGTATAGGAATTTGAAGCTGCTGAATAGAAATGATATACGGATCCACCTAATGAAATCAGGTTTTGATAAAAAATATAAATATTGGAACTAACATGGGGAAGGTATCACCGAAGATGAGGATCCAAATGTACGTGTTGGTACGTCCAGTGGCCAACGAATAGATGACACAGAAATAATGTTGAATGATATTTTTCCTCGACCTACAAAATATGATGTTGATGATAATATCGAGGATGATATCGGAGATAAAAGTGGGGATGATATCGAAGTTGAAGCTAAAAAGGTAGGAGATGTCGAAAGTGCTGAAAATATTAATGATATGCATTCCTCCGTAGAAATAAAACGAATAATGGAGCTACTAGAAGATAGTGAAAAAGACTTATACGAGGGATGTACCGAGTACTCCAGATTTTCATTTATGCTAAAACTCCTATATATTAAGACACTTAGAGGTATGTCAGATAATTATTTTGAATGCTTCTTAATTTTCTTCGAACTGTAATTCCTAGAGGAGAGAATAGCATACCCAAACAACTTATCAAGCTGAGAAGATTGTCTTCGCTCTGGGTCTTGATTATAATAAGATTGATGCATGTCCGAATGACTGTATTTTGTACCACAAAGCCAATAAAGAGCTTCAAGAGTGTCTGACATGTGGAGTTTCTAGGTGGAAGCAACGTACAAAATCTTCAATAAGGATTACAATGGAGACATGGATAACACAGAAGAAAATTCCACCAAGATGCTTCGACATTTTCCATTGGCTTCTAGATTGCGAAGATTGTACATGAACAAGGAAACGACAAAGAATATAAGGTAACACAAGGAAGATCGAGTAGATGATGGTAAATTGAGACATCTTGCTGATGCTTTAGTTTGGAAGCATGTTGATAAAATTTATCCTCGTTTTACCAAAGATTGCAAAAATATAAGACTGGGTCTATCAAGCGACGGATTCAATCCATTTGGGGTAATGAGCTCTGGCTGGTCTACGTGGCCAGTTGTATTAATACCATATAATTTATCTCCATTGTTTTGTATGAAACAACCGTTTATGATACTTTCATTACTGATACCTGGTAAGTATGCACCGGAAAATGATATTGATATTTACTTAGAGCCTCTAATTGATGAGATGAAACAATTATGGTCTAAGGGTATTTTAGCATATGATGCCCATTTAAAAGAATGTTTAGATTACGTGTTATTCTATTATGGACGATTAACGATTTTCTAGCTTATGCTAATCTGTCCGGGTACTCTATGAAGGGCAAGTGTGTTTGTCCTGTATGTGGTCCGGAATTTGAAGTTTTTCAATTACCACATAGCCGAAAGAGTTGTTATTGGTTAATCGAAGGTGGTTGCCCTTGAGTCATAAGTACAAGAAATTATCAGCTATGTTTGATGGCACAGTTGAGAAGAGAATGCAGCTACATCAGTTGACAGGTAATGAAATCGTAAAATTTTTGAGGTGTTTCCAGAAGTTATGTTTGGAAAAAATCGCTATTCTAAATTTAACCCGCTCAGAGTAAGAGATTACTTAAAGTCAAAAAAGCCATTGAAGCGTAAGCGAAAGGTCCGTAAAATGCAAGTTGCGGACGAAGCCTAAAAATTACCTAGAGGATGGACTAAATTTATTATCTTCTTTCAGCTACCTTACTGGCAAAATCTTAAAATCCGACACAACTTAGATGTCATACATATTGAGAAAAATATATGTGATAACATAGTATCAACTCTCCTATAAGATGCAAACAAGTCGAAGGATGACCTAGGGGCACGCCAAGATCTGACTGCTTTAAATATCCGAAATGATTTGCAAGCTCAAGATGTTGGCCTTAAAAAATTAAAGTTGCCTCCGTCTCGTGTTACAATGTTAAATGAGCAGATGCAACGATTTTGTGAAATTCTCAAACCGGTAAAGTCGCCGGATGGTTACTCTGCTAACATTTCAAATAATGTTCAGGTACAAGAGAGAAAACTCTTAGGTCTGAAGACCCATGATTATCATGTTCTTCTCCATTAATTGCTCCCTGTTGCAATCCGTAACAATATGGAGAAAGAATCATCGAAGATTATTATTGAGTATTGTGGGTTTTCAGAAAATTATGCTCTAAAGTCATACATGTAGATGAATTTAAAAAATTTGAAGCTGATGTTCGAGTTACTCTATGCAATAATGAAGTAATATTCCCTCCTTTATTTTTTACAATTATGGTCCATCTTACCCAGCATCTTGTAAGAGAGGCTAGAATCGTCGGTCCTGTTACTTATCGTTGGATGTATCCGATTGAAAGATAATTTACGGTTTTTGTTACATTCATTAATTGTATATGCGTTTTTAAAATTACCATGCTAATAATTAGCTTTTATGATTCTAAGAAACTTGGGCTCCATGAAACACAATGTTCACAATCGAGCTCGTCCCGAGGGCTTGATAGCTGAAGGATACGTGGCTAACGAATGCTTTGTGTTCGCATCACGTTACATGCACAAGAAGAAAACCACATCTCAAGCACATGATAAGGAGAGGAAGCGTGAAAAATATTCGAGATCTCTCTTAGATCAAATTCATGCATATGTGTTGGAAAACCTTGATATGTTCGCAGACTATCGAATGTAACAAATAAAATCAGTAATATAGATGAGAAATATTCATCTTACATATAGTTTATCAATACAAACTTATATATTGTTTATATAGGCGACATCTGGAGAAGCTTAAGAATGAAACAACCGGTAGGAATGTAGCGCATAATATTCGGAAAAGACATAAGAAAGAATTTTCTGATTGGTTAAGAATTGATGTAAGTGTTTTACAATTAAAAAGACATAAGAAAGAATTTTCTGATTGGTTAAGAATTGATGTAAGTGTTTTACAATTAATTATTGAATATTCATAATATAACATCACCTAAATATTCTCAAATTGTTTGTCTTAGGTTGAAAAATCACTTCTTGATGGTACTATATTACCAGATGAAATTATTATTCATGCACAACGCCCTTATCATAAAGTGAGACGTTATAATGAGCATTTGGTCAATGGATATAAATTTCAAACGCTAGAGACCGATGATAGGAGGGTAACTCAGAACAGTGGGGTCATGGGCTTGTTTGCTCAAGAATGTTTTTTAAGTATAAGAGATCAGAACCCAATTCTAGCTAACATACTATATTATGGCCAATTAGAAGATATTGTTGAGGTAATTTACGGGTTTGGTAAACCAAAACAATGGTTGAGGTAATTTACGGGTTTGGTAAACCAAAACAATGTACTTACACGATGTTCAAGGTTCAGTGGTGTCCTGCAAAAAAGCAAAAGGATCATTATGGATACAATGTACTTACACGATGTTCAAGGTTCAGTGGTGTCCTGCAAAAAAGCAAAAGGATCATTATGGATTCACACTAGTCAATCTCCACTGAGAAGTATATACGGATGAGAAACTCATTTTCGCAGAACAAGCTGATCTGTGCTTCTTCGTGAAAGATCCGAATGTCATGTCTAATTAGGTGGTTTTGTACAAGGAGCCAAGATCTGTTGTTTTTCCTAATAACAATGAAAAAAATATTGAAGAAAGTGAAGATGATTATAGTGAACCAATTGGGTCATCTGATGATGTTTGGCAAGAATTCTCTTACACACAGAATGTGGCGCTGGATGTAGGTATGAACTATATATGTTACACTGTATTACCGATTTTTAGCTTATCATAATAAAAACAATAATGCATTTCATAATAACATATCTCATGAGCATGTATATAATTTTTTTCTTAACTATGTTAATAATTAAATTTGCAGATAAGGAGGGCGAGGAGGCTCTTTGACCCGGAGGGTGATCGATCATGGAGTATCACCCTAGGTAGTGGTGCTGATGATACACTACCATCTCCGGATACAGGTATAAAAATTAATTAATATTTTAATATATTTTATAAATTATTAGTTATCTAGCTCATAGTGCTCATTTATTGCAGATGCGGGATATTCATCACCCGACCCCTTTGATGCAGCACCAGAACCATCCCCCGACGTAGGTATTCAATATTTAATAATTAATAATAGTCAATTAAAATTTATATTAATGATTCTCCTTTCTTATGTAGGTGCTTCTTGGACCCTGACATATCCATCATATACATTCCATACTGACTTGTGGCTGAAGACACAAGACTATCCCAGTTTACCCTTACCTCCGGACTCTCATAAGTCCAAGGCTAACTCAAGGAAGTACCACCCACGTGCTGTGAGAAAGTTAGAGGAAATGCTTCCTATGTTGGAGACTAGGAAAGCTGTTGCACTCGCAGCAAACGAGAGAGATAACGAATGGTAAATTGTATAAATATTTTTAATTTTCACATTTATATATTATATGATATGTTATCATGTTATTATTGTAGGCGCTAAGTGGGATCGTGTAGAGAACAGACGTGGCGGAGGTAAACCTGAATCTAAACAACCGCCAAGAGGAATGAGGGCGATAATTTGGTGGAATAGTTCTAATTTGCCCGTTGTCCTTGGTCGACCCGATTAAATGCATATATTGGGGTTCTCCTGCGTAAAGAAAACATTATCAACCCTTATTTTTATTTCTGAGAATTACCATGGACCGCATACGAGGCGATATGAACTAAGCTTATGGTAAGTGCATATTGCTTTAGATTTTATTTATTAATAATTAGTAATTGATATTAAATTATCCTTACTAAATGTGTATGTAAATCTACATGACTGCTTCTGCCTTGAGGACTTTGAAGGGGCTTAGAATTATGTGTTTAATGTCAAGGTTGAAGCAGTCCTCAAACAATGGAGGCATGAGATCAAACATGAAACTTATGATAGGTATGAGGAGGACTGACAGAGGTTTTTAAACCTTGATAACCAAGTTGACGAGATTTATTTCACGGCTCTCCTCATGTATTGGGACAACGATGCCGCCAAGGTTAGTTTCATAAAAATTACTTTATAATTTTAAGATATTATTTTATTGCATATTTACTAAATTTTTTAAAAGAATAAATCTACAAAGGGGTCAGAAAATAGAAGAAAGAAGCTGCATGACCACCACTTGGGCTCACACTCCTATGCTAATCTGGAGGATGTTTATTATCAGGATACAGTATATGTTATTTAAAGCTTTAAATGATCTTAATGATTAGTATGATTATGAGTGTGATAATTTATAATATGATAGGGAAAATCATTAATGCCGATACACTTGAGGGCAAAAGCGGCGTATGGTACTTTCCGTGATAGATATAAGGGTGATGAGAAGAATCGAGATAAGATCAAGGTAAATCTCGAGTTGGTGGTGAGACTTATACATATCTTGAGTAGTATTATTAACTCTATTTTGTTATTAATATTATGAGGAAATGAGAACACAAATAATATGGTCTTTACCTTGAATTAACTATATATTTGTGCTTTAGGAGGGATTTGAGGCTGCATCCATGGAGGCTGCATCCATGGAGGCTGCATCTGTGTACATTTCGCAGGAGAAGGAACAAACCGAGCCGGACCCTCACATGCTTTCTGCAGAGGAGAACATCACTCTTACATAGAACCTGATGGGTCATAATAGTTATGGATGGTAAACAATCGAATCAATTTGAATACTTAGTTCCTATTTATATTTTTTTACCATTATTGAATTCGAGAGCAAAATTTAATATTTATTTCTCCCTAATAATAGGAGAGGAAGATATCCTCTGCATGATGTTGGAGCTTCACCCGGCATAAGCGTGAGATCATCCACAGCATCCTCCACGCCATCTACATCAATGAGACATAAGCGTGAGATCATCCACAGCATCCTCCACGCCATCTACATCAATGAGAGCAGCCCCAAGCAGTTTTCAGGCTATGCTATTTGGCGCACGTATCTCTGCGTATTTGATTGACAAGATTAACCCGGAGCTGCATATTCAGGTGACTAATGAGATGACTAGAGTTGTGCTGACGGCGAACTCGATGGACGATATCATGGGCTATGTTATACAATATTTAGGCGGTGCGATTCCTTATAGCGCGTATGGTGGTATCATACGGATCATAAGCTCGAATTACGATAATTCCAGCGCTAGACAGAGCAGTGCTTAGGTACCTTATTTGTTCTTATATTTATAAATTCATTTTTATTTAATATGTTATCAAACACCACATAATGATTATTCAATTGAACATTCAGAGTGGAGATATTGGAGGGAGCAGCACCCGTTCTCGTAATCGGGATAGGTATACCACCGACGACAACGATAGATGAGGTTTTTTTTATTTTTAACGTAATAAACAATTTTATTTGTTATAACACTACATTTATTCATGTCGTGTATCCTATATTATTCATGTACATTGTTAGTATATATGTTGTTGGATGTATATATTAGACGGAATTGGTTGATGTATATTTTGGATTGGATGGTTGGATTTGTGCATTGTGTTGGATTTGATTATATTTGGTTTTGAATGGAATTGTTATTGTGTTGGATTTGATTATATTTGGTTTTGAATGGAATTGTTATGAATTTTGATTATATTTGGATGATTGTATGTATTCATATGTACAGTATTTATTGGATGTATTCATATATTAATTTAATTATATAGAAAAATACAAATTGTAATTAATTTTTTTTGCTGAAAAATATCAACCTAGACGGAATTTCGTCTAGGGTGAGGAAACATAGACGAAATTCCATCTAGGTTGTCATAATCAACCTAGACGGAATTCCATCTAGGTTGACTCATCCTAGGCGGATGTCCGTCTAGGATCAACCTAGATGGATTTTCGTCTAGGTTGTCAACCTAGGTGGAAATCCATCTAGGTTTTCAACCTAGACGGATTTCTTACTTCCGTCTAGGTTGACATTCGTCTAGATTGATCAACCTAGACGAAATTATGTCTAGTTTGAGTCAATATAGACGAAAGCAAAATAAACGGACCTAACTAGACAAAATTTTGTCTAGTTGAACTAATCTAGACAGGATTTGGAGTAACCTAGACGGAATTTTTCGTCTTGGTTGCTAGTTTTTCTACTAGTGTATGCAGCTAGACATGATGAAAGTTCTTAAGCTACTGCTCCTATAGCTACAAGCTCTAGACTGAATACGGGGTCGTGTTCATTTGATATGCAAATGTTAATAGATAGACTAACTGGTTGTATGGGTAGTGGCGGTATGGATGGATCACCATCCGTAAGGAAAGTTTCTGAAATTGAGCAATACTTAACTACACCTTTACTTAAAAGTCAAAATAATCTAGTATGCGACATTTTAGAATGGTGAAAAGTATAAGGAATGACTTCATATTGATGCTTATAAGATTGGTAGGCATAAAAAAAGAGACATCAAAACATCCACCGTTTTGCTAATATTATATTGAAGTATGACTTTAATATTTGACGATAACAAATGTTGTAGAACAAGAATAAATGGTTTTTGGCATTGTAAATCTATGAAAAAATATTTTGGAAAGAGTTGCAAGTGATATTAATACAGATAGGTATGTGCTAATCAAGTCGGAATGTACTCATCTATTGTTGGACAATAATTTAAAAAACTGTAATGATTAGATATTATCATATTAATTATAAAATAGAATTCGTTTATGAATTTTTAATTTCTCTAAAAATTACAAATTATATAATTCTATTCTAAATAATTTTTATTATTTAGAAATAAATTCTAAATATTTTTTATTATTTAGAAATCATTTTTATTATTCTAAATAATTCTATTCTAAAAATTAAAAATTTTAAAATAAAATTTTCTTTATTATTAATATGATAATTTTATTATTTAGAAATATTAATTTTTATTATTTAGGAATAATTTTTAAATTTTTATTATTTAGAAATAATTTTTATTATTCTAAATAATTCTATTCTAAATTTTTTTTAGAGGAATTAAAAATTTAGAAATAAATTCTATGTTATTATTAGTATGATAAATAATCATAAGATTGAATTTCTTTGCAACTATTTCACATCTTTATAAAAACTCGTGAAGTTACATCCTTTTTTGCAAAAAAAAAATCCAAATGCTTTATTTTTTGTAAAGAAAATCACAACTTTTTAAAAAAACTTTTGAAAATAAATACCCG
>NC_033796.1:45723170-45754914 GCF_001876935.1 Asparagus officinalis
AGATTAGGAGTGAATCACAAATACCCACTCCTTACTCTACTTGGACAAGGATTAACTCCGGATTATCAAAACCCTAATCGAATTCCCACTCCAACTCTATTCTCCCCTCCACCCCTCCATGATTTATGTACATGTCAAACTTCTGTTAATTAATTATAGTTAGATATTCACCACAATGAAATTAAAAGTATCTTTGTTCTCTATCTCTCTGGTCCGAATCAATAGAAGTCGTCAGCGCTCCACCTATCACCATGCTTCCAATTAAATAGTACAAATGATTCTTTCTGATGCCTTTCATTACAATCATGGACCCCATTATGACTTTTAGAGATGCATCATCTAAGATCATCCTATAGCCTGCTGCCACCAAAACTCCAAGTGAAATGATGTTCTTCGACAACTGTGGAACAAACCTCACTTCCTTCAACTCCCTAGTCACTCCGTCACACATTCTGATCCGAACTGTTCCAATACCACTAATAGGACATTCATGATCATTACCCATGAGCACGGCATCCTCTCTTTCCAACTCCTCAAAGCTGTAGAACCAATCTCTCCTAGGGCAAATATGGTATGAAGCACCTGAATCTAACATCCACTCCATAGAGTCAGCATCACAAACTGACGATAGTGCAGGACACGAGTAGCCCGAAGAATCCGAATCCGAATTGTCCCCACTAGCCTTGGTAACATTCACCTCTGAAGCTTGTATACATTTTCCATTATTCTTCCCGGCTCGATCTTTTAACTTTGGGCATTCAGACTTCTAATGTTTATCTTCTTTACAAAAAATACATTGATTCCTACCAATTGAAGGATGTGCTTCTCTAGACTGCGACCTCCTATTTCGGTTTGGACTTTTTCCTCTTGCGGTCAATGCCTCCGCTACTACATCATTAGACGAATCCTTGTCCTTCTTCCTAAGCTGATAGTTCACAAGTGCAGCGGTGACCTCACTATACGAAAGAGATGCCTTTCCATTAATTAGGGTAAGAACAAAAGTCTCATATTCCTCGTCAGGTGTAAGGAACTCAATAGCAATAATGTCTTGTCCTCATCATCGATCATAACATCCACATTCGTCAAATCCACAAGAAGCTTCGTATAGTTGTTCATGTGATCACTAATTGAGATTTCCTTTTTCAACTGGAAACGGTAAAGCCTTATTTTCAAATGCAAACGGTTATCAATATTCTTTGTCAAATACTTGCTCTCAACTATCTCCCAAATCTTCTTTGCCGAAGTCTCATTGATCATATCATACTTTAGATCTTGCGTTAAACAAGACATAATAATGTCACACGCCGTCCGATTCATATTCTTCCAAGCCTTTTTTCAATGTCGCCCGGCTTGCCGTCCAACTCCAAAGTATCTTCCAAATTTTACGCGTTCAGCACATCCAAAACTTCACATCTTCATAATCCAAAGTTATTCGTGTCATTAAACTTTTACACATCTATCTTCATAGAGTGGATATTCAAACTTTGAACGGTCTTCACGCCAGAAGAACCACTCTCAACACCTCCTTTCTCAGTCATCTTCCTCAAAACACCAACAAACCAATGCAAAACAAACTAAAAGATAGATCCAAACTACAAGAAATGTTGATTTTTACCTCTAACTGAAACCCTAATAAGAGCCTCCAAAAGATCTCACCCTCACACGACGGAAGACAAGATCCACAATAATAAAAATCACACCTTTACCTCTAACTGAAGCCGTAGACGAGCTTCCAAAGTGATCTACTCCTCCACCTAATCCTAAGCGTAGTTTGGTGCTCTGATACCACTTGTTGGGGTTCTGAGGGTAAACACAAACGCTGAGAGAGAAGGCCAAATACAATCAAAATAACGATACAAACACAAACAAACAAAATTTACGTGGTTCGACAAGTTGCCTACGTCCATGGGGCAAGAAGGGGATGAGTTTTCACTAATATAGAAGGAAAGTACAAATAAATATTACAAATTTACTCAAAATCTCTCAACAAACCTCTCAAATCTCTCAAACAAAACCCTAACCAAATTGCTCAGAAAACTCTCTATGCCTGATAACAAATCTCCAGTTCCTGATGAATATGGAGCTTCTTTTTTCAAATCTGCTTGGTCTATTGTTGGTGAGGAGGTCACACTTTCAATAGAGGAATTTTTCAAAATAGGGAAGCTGCTGGGAACAATAAATTCAACATCTATCACCCTTATCCCTAAGGTACACTGTCCAAATACTCCCTCTGATTTCAAGCCAATCTCTTGCTGCAATTGCCTATATAAAGTGATATAAAAAAAATTCTTACAAACAGATTACAATCAGTTATGGGGTGTCTCATTAGTGAAGCTCAAAGTGTTTTTGTAAAGGGTAGACATATTGCAAATAATATCCTTCTAGCACATGAATTAGTTAAAAAAACTATGGTAGAAAACATATTTCCCCTAGAGTTATGACAAACATTGATATTAAAAATGCATTTCATACCATTAGTTGGAATTTCATTGAGGAAATGTTAAAAGGCTTGGGCTTCCCTAGTTTTCTATCTAGTGGGATCATGACTTGTATATCTACTCCAAAATACTCCATCTTCCTTAATGGCTCCCTTCATGGCTACTTCAAGGGAGAAAGAGGATTAAGGAAAGGGGATCATCTCTCTCCCTATTTGTTCATCTTAGGGATGTAATATCTTTCCAGAAGCCTTAACCTTCTGAAACAGGACAGAAGCTTCAAATTTCATTCAAAATGTGGAAGGCTTAATATCACTCATTTAATCTTCGCTGATGATCTCTTGTTATTTTGCAAAGGGGATCTTAGTTCAATTCAGAAACTCTACCAATGTATTACTAGTTTCAGTGAAGTGTCTGGGCTTGAAGCAAACCCAAACAAATTTTATGGAGGAGTGACTGAGCCTGTCAAGGATAATATCAAGGAGTTTCTGGGTTTTACTGAGGGAAGTATGTCTATCAGATACGTAACTTGGGGGTCCCCTTAGTTTGCAAAAGGCTCACTTACCAGGATTGCAACCCCCTCTTTCATAGAATCACCACACAATTTCAGAATTGCTTGAAGCAAAGGAATATGTCATATGATGACCGAATATAGATAATTAAGAGTGTCATCCTTGACATTCAAATTTTTTGGACTTCCAGCTATATATTTCCAGTTAAAGTGCTTCAAAAGATAGATGAACACTGCAGGAAATTCCTCTGGGGAAAAATGATCAAGTCTTCAAGACTCCCTTGGTATCATGGGAAAAACATGCACGGGGAAAATATATGGTGGCCTGGGGATTTTCTCTTCAATCTTATGGAATTATGCAACTGCATTAAAGAAAATTTGGGATATTCATGCAAACAAGGAATGCTTATGGATCAAATGGATCCATGTCACATTTCTGAAACACATGAACATATGGCAAGCGGAAACAAAAGTGGGGGACTCTTGGATGTGGAAGCAATTATTGAAAATCAGAAACAAAGCTTTGAATATCATTATGGAGGAAAACTTAGTAGAATTAATCAGGTCATGTAGCAAAAGTTCTAAAATCAAGCTCTCGAGCCTGTATCATGCCTTATCCTCTGCCACTGTCAAAGTACCATGCATGGTGCACCACTATCTGGGGAGGATTAAACTACCCTAAGCATTCTGTCATTGCTTGGCTTGCTGTTCAAGACAGGCTTTAAACACATGATAAACTGACCAGTAGAGGATTTATCCAAGCAAACAAATGTGTTTTATGCTCAGAATCAGATGCTGAAAGTAGAAATCACATTTTCTTTGAATGCAATTACTCGAAAGAAATCTGGAACAGAATTATGGACTGGCTACACTTTAAATGGAGAAGTTGTGATTGGAACCAGTTAATAAACTGGTACAGTTCCAGATTGAGGGGGAAGTGATTCAAGCAAAGAATAAAAAGAATGACATTTTCCTCCTCAATATACAACATTTGGTTGGAAAGGAATGAGAGGATTTTCACTCTGAAATCTAGAATGATAGATAGAGCAGCTAGTTAAAATCATTAAGGTGGATTTGATGACAATCATCCTCAACAGTGATATACCTGCAGAGATTAAGGAATGGATAATTTCTTTATAAATTTTAGCGGTTCCTTCAGGTTCTGTTCTTCAGGTTTTAGTTAGTCAGGGATTTTTTTCTCTCTCTTTTGCTGTGTTTCTTTCTTTTCTTTTCTTTCAACAGCTTGTAGCATACTCAGTATAAGAGTTCCTCAGTATAAGAGTTCCTGATGTACATAACTCTTCCATACGTTAAAATGAATAGAAGTTTTCATTTACCAAAAAAAAAAAAAAAAAAAGCTGTACATAACTCTTCCATACGTTAAAATGAATAGAAGTTTTCATTTACCAAAAAAAAAAAAAAAGAAGAGCCATCCTCCAGTTTTAAAATAATTCCTGCACAGTTGTTCTTGGTGGTCACTCGTAACGTGCTATGGGACATCTAGCTAATAGGTATAAACGGATTACTTGCCTCTCAAACATTTCACTCAACACTCTTGAATCTTTCGATTCCTTGCCTCCTCTTGGCGCCCTCTCTTCCTACATTACTTAAAAAACATTTATCAACCCTTGTTAATTTCTCCTAGTCTCCTCACGTCAATTAATTAAGCCACTGTATACCTTAGCATTATCTCTCTTCTTCTTCTTCTTCTTCTTCTTCTTCTTCTTCTTCCCCCCTCTCTTTTTGCTCAGTTTCTTCCCATAACCATGCCCCGGGTATCTTTCGGGGACTCCTCACCTGAACCGCACCTCTTCAACAAGAAAGTCCAATATGTCGGAGATCGTAGTCAAGGCCCGTACGGTCCCTATGAAGACCGCCACACGCCGCCGCCGGGCCTTTTCGGAGACAAAGCCCGCCATCCCGATTATGGTCCTGGCCAATACCAGCCACCTGTGGATCCTTCCTCATCGCAACCAGGCCCCTTAGGCGACAACGCTCATCACGACGAGCGCACGCAACCGCACGCTAACAATGGAGAGAGTTTCCATAACCAAACCACACGGGAGCCCAAACGAGATGCAAATGGGCCCTACAGGTATCCCCCAATGACGGCCCCAACGGTGCGCAGAACTAGCCCATGGGCTTGGATCGCTGCCGTACTGTGCGCTATTCTGTGGGCCATTATCTTTATCGGCGGCCTCACCATTCTAATCGTGTACCTATTTTTCCGCCCCAAAAGCCCAAAATTCGAAATCTCCAGCGTCACGCTCAATGGCGCGTATCTTGACGCCGGCGCGCTTCTGAATGCTGACCTCACCATTTTGGCTAATTTCACAAACCCCAATCGCAAAATCGCCGTCACGTTTCGATACGTGGCCATCGATTTGTACTTCAAAGGGACCATGATCGCCACTCAGGGCATCGATCGGTTCTCTGAGCGGGCAGGAGAGTCGACGTTGAGGAGCATACACATGGTATCGAGCGAGGTAGCCCTGTCGACGAACCAAGCCGAGGAATGGAGTAGGGAGACGGGGGCACGAGATGGAGTGAAGATGGAGGTTAAAGGCTCGTTCGTAGCGGTATCGGATTTCGTGGGGACGTTCTTGCGTCTTAGTTACGGTTTGCGCGGACATTGCGACATTGCGGTCACCGGACCTCCTAGTGGTGTGCTGTTGTCCAGTAATTGTACAACTAAACGCACATCACTTTAATTGGAAGTTTGTGAGATCAATTTGATATGTAATTGGTTTTCGTATTTTTGGTACTAAAGGGAAAGATTGTTCTTATTTTGAAGCATAATGTTAGCAACCAAAACGTCAGATTTTTATACGGGTTGGCGTCTGGATATCTCTACATAGAGGGGGAAAAAATTCTATACATTACCGAGAACAAAACAAATAGCAATTCAAGTTTTGCAGGTTGGTTATGTTCTATATTTGACGTTGTAGCCACTATATAAAAAACTGTGAGGGCAATCAGACAATTGTATGAGTAGTGGACATTTGCTCCTTGCAATTGTGATTTAAAAGGTAAAGTTGTTATTTTGCCAAGAATATTTTCCTCTTTAATCTTTTTTCTTCAGGAGCATGCTAGATCATTTCAGTGACGTGGAAATAACGTTGTACTTGAAAGAATAAAATGGTAATTGTACAAAATAGACGCTTTCCTCTCTTTTCTTTTCTCTTTATTTGTTTCAAGAACATTGATCTAGACAACACACGCCATGAAAAGTGCATATAATTAAGCAACTTTATATTTTTAAGATATAGATTATATTAAACAGAAAATAATAATTTTATTTTACAAATTAACTTAGAATAATGAGTGGAAAAGTCTTCCTCACCTTTATGATGTTTTGGAGTATGCTATGGAGTAAAAAAAATTATAAAGATAATATTATAATAGAAGATGTAAGAAATTAGTAAAATCACCACCTAAAATTTGAAACAAAGAAGATGCATGGTGAAAAAGTAAAAAATTTAAATTCCCATGCACATGCATTTGCACGTCCAGAAATGCTAGTGTTTATGTAATTGCTTCCTCAAGGTTGATTATGTGTATTTATGTACAATTTGTCGCGCGCCTATGCGGAAGCGTTGCACGCACACACAACGAACTTGAGATCACGGAAGAAGAAAGCCACACTCTTGCACAAACCAAGCCAAATACGACAAATCAAACCAAACACAGAGATATACGTGGTTCGGCAACTTGCTTACGTCCACGGGGAGAGGATGGGGAGATTTCACTAATTCAAGGAGAGTACAAAGGGTTACAATCACACAGGGAGAGGATGGGGAGATTTCACTAATTCAAGGAGAGTACAAAGGGTTACAATCACACAAAACTCTCAATTAACTAACCCTCAACCAAAGATCTCACCTTGCTCACAATATCTCCCTCTCACAATGCTCAAAAGATTCCTCAATCTCTGATAAAAAACCCTAACAAATCGTTTCCCTATTTATATCAAAACAAAAACCTAATCAGAGTGCAAACAGGAAACCTGATTATGCAAAATACCCATCGTAAGTCGACTTAACAGTCACCACAAGTCGACTTGGCAGAGAGAAAAACAGCAACTGGAGACCACTTCATAAGTCGACTTATCAGGCCTGATAAGTCGACTTGGCAGAGCGAAAAATCATAACTCCAGTGCAGATCGTAATGAGACTCGTGCACCACTGACAAGTCGACTTACCATAAGTCGACTTAGCCTTGTGCATGAGTCGACTTATGCCAGAAAATCTGGTTTTTCTGATTTCTCCACAATTCTTCACCTCGGTGAATTTTGCCAAAACTGAGCCGACACCAAACCAAGAGCATCAATGTGTCGTCTCTCCAAATACGGCTGCACCACCATGGTTGCCTACGTACCCCCTCTCCCAAGGGATCAAGCCGCCCGTAGTTCATCCAAATGGCCGCCAACGGCCTCAACAATCACAAATATTCAACAAGTTTCTACAATGATCAAACTTGTTGCTCGGAACCACCTTTGTGAGCATATCCGCCGGATTATCCTTCGTGTGGACCTTCACAATCTCCACATCGCCATCTTCAAGAACATCCCGAACGAAGTGATAACGAACGTCAATGTGCTTCGTCCTCGCATGAAAAACCTGATTCTTCGCCAAATATATAGCACTCATGCTATCACAATGAATAGTGACGGATCGCTGCGATATACCAAGTTCTTCCAAAAGTCCTCGAAGCCAAATAGCCCCCTTCACAGCCTCCGTAACCGCCATATAACAAATCCGGCCTCGTACATACCATCGCGTACATCAAGCTCCTAACTGCGCTCGCATATGGAGTCTTCGACATCAACTCACGGTCTTCAACTGACTTCGGTGAAAGGCCAGCTGAAAGCTTCAAATGGGCTCCCAACGGTACACTAACTGGCTTTGTATCCATGCTAACATGGAATCGCTGTAGAACATTCTTCAAATAAGCCACCTGTGTCAAACAAATTCTGCCATTCTTCTTGTCTCTGCCAATCTCCATCCCTAAAATGTGCTTCGCCTCGCCCAAGTCCTTCATCTCAAACTCATTCGAAAGCTGAACTTTCAACTCATCTATAGCTGACCTGGAACTAGAGTCAACCAACATGTCATCGACATAAAGCAACAAATAAATGTACGCACCTCCTCTCAACTTGCGAAAATACACGCAAGGATCAAACTGGCTCCGAGTGTACGAATGACCAAGCATAAAACCATCGAATCGCCTATACCACTGTCGAGGAGACTGCTTCAAACCGTATAGCGATTTCTTTAACCTGCAAACCAACTTATCTTTCCCTGCAGCTCAGAATTCCAATGGTTGAGTCATATATATTTCTTCATCAAGATCACCATGAAGAAATACCGTCTTTACATCCAACTGATCTAACTCTAATCCATACTGTGCCACCAAAGCTAGCAGAATCCGAATCGAAGAGTGCTTCACCACCGGAGAGAAAACCTCATTGTAATCAATACCTTCCTCCTGTGCATAGCCCTTCGCAACCAACCTAGCCTTGAACCTCACTGGAGTGCCCTCAATGCCCTCCTTCTTCGTGTACACCCACTTGCACCCAATCGCCTTCCGCCCCTTTGGAAGCTCTACAAGCTCCCATGTATCGTTCTTATGAAGGGACTTCATCTCCTCCTGCATAGCCACCTGTCACGAATCAGCCTCCGAACTCTGCTCAGCCTCTCTGAATGTAGTAGGCACCATCTCATTGATACTCTCTACCGGAAGTGCATATGCAACTGTGTCGGCATACCGTGTTGGCACCCGTATGTCTCTCCTCTGTCTCCGTGCCGCAATAGAATCCTGAACCTGAGCCGTCGGTCCCTGATCCTGCTCATGAGTACCCGTATCCTCCGCATCACCGTCGTGCTCGCCTGGGGTCACCTCAGTCAGCATTCTAATGGATACTGCACTATCTGGACTCTGTGGAGCTGCATCAATCTCCACCACCTGTGAAATCTCCTCGGTCGGGTCGCTCTCCACCTGATGAGAGCTGGGAAGCTTCAAGATAGAAGCCTCATCGAATGTGACGTCCCTACTCAGCACAATCTTCTTATCAACTGGATCCCAAAGCTTGTATCCCTTGACACCACGCTTGAATCCTACAAATATGACCTTCCTAGCTCGAGGTTCCAACTTATCAGTTCTAACATGATAATATGCAGGGCAACCAAATACCTTAAGCTGGTCATAGTCATGTGCTGTCTCTCCCGACCACATCTCCATAGGGGTCTTCCCCTCAATCGCAGATGAAGGCAGCCTGTTAATGAGGTGGCTCGCATAAGAAAGTGCCTCAGCCCAAAAGATCTTCTCCAAACCACTATGCGCCAATAAACATTGAATCTTCTCCAGCAAAGACCGATTCAATCTCTCTGTCACCCCATTCTGCTGCGGTGTATGACTAACTGTGAAGTGCCTCTCTATGCCCTCGTCTCAACATAGCTGCTGAAAGGGGTCTGAAGTATACTCGCCGCCGTTGTCGGATCTTAACGTCTTGATCTTTCTCCCAGTCTGCAGTTCCAATCTCTTCTTCCACTCCACAAACAAATCTAGGACTTCACTCTTATGCTTCATGGTGTACACCCAACAACGCCTAGAATAGTCATCAACAAATGTGACGAACCAATGTCAACCGCCAAGAGATGCCGTCTTGGTGGGACCCCAAACATCTGTGTGCACGTAGTCCAAGATGCCCCTCGTCCTATGAATGGCCGTCCCGAACTTCACCTTCGTCTTCTTGCCAAGTACACAGTGCTCACAGAATTCTACTTTACCACTCTTGGCTCCCTTCAAAAGCCCCTGCTTGCACAATGCCTGCAGTGACTTTTCACCTGTATGCCCTAGCCTGTAGTGCCAAAGTCTGCTCATGTCCGCCTCTGAAATAGCCGAAGCAACCTGGCCAATCTCGGTGCTCCCCTTCAGATAATATAAATTATGATTTCGGACTCCCTTCATCACCACCAAAGATCCCTTAGTAACCTTTGCTACAGCATCCTCAAAGGTCACCCTGAATCCCTTCGCCTCCAAAGCCCCCACTGAGATAAGATTCTTCTTAAGTTGAGGAACGAATCTCACCTCCTTCAGCTCACGGACTACTCCATCGTGCATCCGAATCCTCACAGTACCTATCCCACGACACAGGATTGATCATTTCCCATGACAACAACACCCCCGTCGAGTCTCTCAAATGATGAAAACCAATCTCTCCTAGGAGTCACATGATAAGTAGCGCCAGAATCAAGCATCCGCTCTGATGCATCCAAATGGTTCACCTCCAGAGTAATCAAAAGAGAAAAGCTCGAATCATCGGAATCATCGCCTTTCGCAACATTCACCTCATTGGCCTTCAGGCCCTTATTCTTTCTATTCTCCTTTTCTTTGACTTTCGGGCAGTCTCTCTTCCAATGTCACTGCTCTTTGCAGAATGCACATTGGTTCTTTCCAAGCTAGTGACGACCTCTTGACTTTGACCTCCCTCTATTTCCACCTTTGTGATATGAGCTTCTACCTCTCGTCGACAAGGCCTCTCCTGAAGTACTAGCGCGGGAAGTCTCCTTATCCTTCCTCCTCAAATCATAGTTCGTCAATGCGTTAGTCACTTCACTGTAAGTGATAGAAGATCTCCCGTTTAGCAACGTAAGCACGAAGGTATCATACTCCTCATCCGGAAAGGAGCCCAAAAGAATAATAGTCTTGTACTCATCTGTGATCTTCTCATCCTCGTTCGCCAAGTTCGACAATAAGTTAGTGTAGTTGTTCACATGAGCCGCAAGCGAGGTGCCTCTGGACATCTGAAATCTGAATAATCTTTGCAGCAAGTGCAACCTGTTCTCAACACTCTTCGTGAGATACTTGTTGTTGAGAATCTCCCACATCTTCATTGCAGACGTCACCCCAATCACATCGTATTTCATCTCCTGTTCTAAACAGGATCTGATCACCCCGCAAGCATTTCGATTCATCTTTTCCCATATCGCCTCTTCATATTTAGGTGGCCTCACATCGACCATGATGGTCTCCTCCAGATTTTGAGCATTGAGCGCATCCTGTACGTCGCTCATCCACAAACCAAAATTGATCTTGCCGTCATATTTCACTACACTAATCTTAGTGTTCTGAAAACCCACTTGAACTGTGTCTGTCATCTTGCTGCTTTCACCAACTTCTTCACCCATAATCATAAATTCCAAATTGTAGAGAAAGATCCAAACTTTGAAAAGAATAAGAAATTACCCAACTGAACCCTAGATTGGATTCCAAATAGAACTCCTAACCACACGAGGAAAGCGAGATCTTCAACGGCAACTTCAAACCCTAACTCCACCAAAGCCTAGAACTCCAAGAACCAAGCTTCCAACTGAATCTTCCTCCACCTAATCCAAAACCCTAGATCTGAATCTGAGCTCTGATACCACTTGTCGCGCGCCTATGCGGAAGCGTTGCACGCACACACAACGAACTTGAGATCACGGAAGAAGAAAGCCACACACTTGCACAAACCAAGCCAATTACGACAAATCAAACCAAACACAGAGATATACGTGGTTCGGCAACTTGCCTACGTCCACGGGGAGAGGATGGGGAGATTTCACTAATTCAAGGAGAGTACAAAGGGTTACAATCACACAAAACTCTCAAACTAACCCTCAACCAAAGATCTCACCTTGCTCACAATATCTCCCTCTCACAATGCTCAAAAGATTCCTCAATCTCTGATAAAAAATCCTAACAAATCGTTTCCTTATTTATATCAAAACAAAAACCCAATCAGAGTGCAAACAGGAAACCTGATTATGCAAAATACTCGTCGTAAGTCGACTTAACAGTCATCACAAGTCGACTTGGCAGAGAGAAAAACAGCAACTGGAGACCACTTCATAAGTCGACTTATCAGGCCTGATAAGTCGACTTGGCAGAGCGAAAAATCATAACTCCAGTGCAGATCGTAAGTCGACTCGTGCACCACTGACAAGTCGACTTACCATAAGTCGACTTAGCCTTGTGCATGAGTCGACTTATGCCAGAAAATCTGGTTTTTCTGATTTCTCCACACAATTGTTGTATTAATTATGTTAGGATTAACAAAAGGAATTCACTCCCTAAGGATATTTAGTCCTTTTGTGTCGCAATTAGATATATTTGTGTATCTAGGCGTGATAAAAAATCTTGTATGAGCTGTGAGTTTATTATCAAATATTTTGGGATTATTTGGTTGTGTCGAAATAGGTTCTAGCTGTAAGTATAAAAAAATAATGTCATTATCAAGAAAACTACCTTTTCCAAGTAACTTCATATATAACCTACATGTGTGCTCCTCACATGATTGAAATTGTATTGTAAATACGTACATTTCTCCAAATAAAATTATCAGAACAATAATTTTGAAATTGAATTCATACAGAAAATGTGTGAGGTTACTAATCAAATAATCCTATAACATTTGCTACAAATTTTTTTTTTTTTGTAACATATCAAATAATTCCATTTTAAGAAGAAGAATCTTCTATCAAAACTTAAGCACGTCATGGAAAACTGTAGACAAATAGACAAAAGCATGTGTGAGCTAGGTTACTAATTTATCGGCTTACATGGCGCCGTACTCTAGCCTTGCAAAGGGAGGGACAGCAATAACTGTCCGCTGTATTTTGTGGATGCTCCAAGTACTTAATTACCTTAGCAGGTTCTTGGTTTTTAGTTCCCACCGTTTTTTACAAATCATCTCCTCATCAATTTTATTTTCTCATAAGTTTTCTTACTTGTCCATCTCCATGTCTGTTACATTTGGCATATTACATCTGAAATCTACTTATTTCCCAGTTTACTCTTGCACATTCCGTAGATAACGCATTTCTCTTGACGCATAGTGAATCTAATTACTTGCTCAAAATTGCCCTGCAGATCTAAGGACATCTCATCGTCTAGTCCAAATCAACACACGAAGGAATACGTGATCTCATTAACTAATATCATGATAACTACTCAACACCTTATTGTCACTATCTGGTACCTTAATCTGTACATGAGGCAAAAGCCACAATATCATCTCTACTTTATAGTCTCTCCATGAATGAAACAGTTTATACGGCATATGTTAAATAGAAGGAGGACTTTGCTTAAACTGCCTTGATTACGAGTCTAGAATAGCCAAAGAAAGCCGCCAAAGGAGGTACGTGCGCCCTCCTTAGATATATTATTAGAAATGAGTTTTTTTTGGCTTTATTGCATTTAAATACCATGTAGTTTCACTTACTTCGCACATATATGTTATAACGTTCTCCGAACAATATCTTTTGTTTGAGCAATAATAAACTCTTATTTGATACTACTATTGGTTTGAGATGCTATAGTACATGTAATACAAGTATGAAGCACGTACGAAGCGAAACGGTGTGAAAATTAGCTCAAAACCTAATTTCAACACGACCACCAT
This sequence comes from Asparagus officinalis, assembly GCF_001876935.1. Lineage (NCBI taxonomy): Eukaryota > Viridiplantae > Streptophyta > Magnoliopsida > Asparagales > Asparagaceae > Asparagus > Asparagus officinalis. The sequence goes on from NC_033796.1 coordinate 45,736,561, forward strand.
AAATGGTGGGTCATTGACCGTCAATGGTGAATAGTAACCGTCGATGGTTCTATGACACATCGACAGTGCAAATGTCTAGAGCCTTGAATATCATCAATGCGCTTCTCAACTATCGATGGTCTCTCAACACCGTTGATGGTCGAGAGTCGCCATCGATGGTAAAGAGGGCAGACTGTAATTTTTCAACTTTAATTACAGTCATTCATTGCTTTATATATTCTCTAACTTCTATCATATTTGAGATATCTCTTTCTTAACCTAATTGTGAGAGAATATCATAGAAAGAGAGAGAAAGAGAAGGAGTTTTAGAGTTTGATAGATCTTGAACAGAATTTTTTATTCTACGGAGCCTTGTTGAACTCTCATTCATCGCGCACAACATCGTTGAATCATATAAGCAAGGAGAGTTACTCATGGATTGATCTTTTTCACCGTTTTTTTTATTAAACTTCACTTATATCTTTCAAGGGATGGTATCAAAAGCACTGTAAGATCACCTTGATTTCTATGTTTAATCGATATTTGATTTTTTTTTATTTGAACTTCTTTTACGGCATACGCAAGCCGATTGAAGTGAGAGTTGACACTAGTTAAGGCTAGGAATTACTTATTGAAGGAGTTAGATTAGACGACTAATATTCGGGTAGATTCTAGAGTGTGGTCTTGTAAGCCTACTGAATTAGGTTTGTAATTCATGTGAACTCTTGATATAGTGAGGAAGCCCCTTTACGAGAAGGAAGATTGGATTAGGATAATTTATCTAAACCACTATAAAATCTCGTGTGTTATTAATGGTTAGTTTTGGTTGTTATCTAGTTTATCACTTTTTATTTATTATTTTTTTGCAACATATTTTGTGTGTTGACGAAAAATGGTAGCAACCTTGTTTACCCAGTACACTTGCATCTCAAATCTAATAAGTGGTATCAGAGCCTTGTTACCCATTTTTAGGATTCAAACCTAGGGTAGAGATATTTTTTTGGACGTGTTATCAACCGACCCCCAGTTTTTGATGGGTTAAACTATACCTATTGAAAGGCACACATGAGAGTCTTTTTGTTGACCATTGATTTTAAAGTTTGGAACATAGTTGAGACCTGCTATAGTGAACTCACTACCATTGTTAATAATGTCACATAGTTACAACTACAAATAAGTGGATCCCTGGTGACAAAAAAAACTTCACTTTTTGGATACAAAAATAATGAATGCTTTTTATTGTTATTTAATTGCTAAAAAAATTTAACCGTGTGTCTAATTGTTCTATTGCATAGGAAACCTAGAATAATTTAGAAGTTACGCAAGAAGAAACTTCACATGTAAAAGAGGGGAAACTTACAGTGCTTATGAGTAAGTGTGAAAATTTCAAGATGAAGGCCTTGAAGAGTATTCAGGATATGTTAACTCAATTCACGGACATTGTGAACAAGTCAAACACTTTGAAAAAAGAATATGATAATGAGGAGCTTGTGAGAAAAATTCTTTGATCTATTTATAGGGATTGGGAACCAAAAGTAACGGCTATTGATGAATTGCAAAACTTTTCTATACAACTCAGAGGGTAGCTCAATTGATAATGATAAAAGAGCACATTGTTGTCTCATGGCTAAAGATAGAAATTCAAACGAATCCGAGCATGAGAGCTCCGATAGTGAGATATACCTATATATAATTATTTATATTCTAAATATAAGGAAACGTTGAGTTAATTTGAAAAACTTGCCAAAAATATAAAATTGTTAAAAGATGAATTCAAGGTTAAAGAAGGATAATAAATTTTTGATATAAAATTAAAAGATATTCTTTAGAGTTGAATACATGTGACAATGTGATAAAAATATATCTTTCAAATGTATACAATATTCCATGTACAGAGATATGAATTCTAATTTATCCAAGCAACTAACTAAAAAATCAAGTGAAAACGAATCATTAGTTGCTAGGATAAATGAGCTTTTTCATGAGCTATCTTTTGAGCAAAGAAATTTTGAAATAAGTGTACTACATAGTTTTTAGGATTGAATAACTAAAGTCCAAATATATTATTGATTAGGAAAAGACTATGAAAATTTTTTCATAGCTTAAACATGGTCATTTCCAATCAACAATTTACAAAAAGTAAAACTAAACTTGGTTATTCATATTTAGGAAAACATAAAAAGTTTTAACTGCCAAAGAAAATAACTTCACTCTTTTTTCATCCATTTCTAATGCATCTTCTAGTATTTGTATTTAATGTGGTAATATGGGTCATATTTTAATAAATTGTCAAATGCACTATTGATTTAAAATAGTTAAGTATATTTGGGTATCTAAAGGCATAATTATTAACCGATGTAGATGCCTAAACTACACATTTCTGCTTTTCTCGATGTATACAAGAAGACTAAGGAGCAAAGAAAGGCATAATCAGAAGACAAGAATTTTTTCCTTAGCTTAACTAAGAAGAAGAATGGGATGAGAAGTCACTAATATATGCAAAGGATGTCTCTGTAGGCGTATAAAATTGCCTATAGGTCCCTTAGCACAGCTCGACGCCGATTTAACAAACGGACCACCGGGCGACGTATCCAAACAAGACCGTTAGCTCGCCAACGCTGAAGCCAAGCTATACGCAACGGAGCAGGTTAACGAGGCGACAAATCGCACCCAAGCATTGGAATGCATCCACTCGCACGCGGAATCAAACCAATGTTTAGGTGAATCACCGAGTCATCTAAACAAGAGCGAACTCGGATGAATCACGATCAAATCAACATCAATTCCGGACTCAAATTCAGAAGTTGATTTACTGCCATATCAGGAACCCGACTCACTGCCAAATCTGGAATCAAGTCAAAGAGTCGTTGCCAAGTCAATCAACCACACAAGAGAACCAGAACCGGAAACAAAGGACGAAACGGACAAACACCCGGGGACTCGGCCGAAACCGAACCACCCCAGGGTGGCTCGGCCCAAGCCGAGCCACCCTGAGGTGGCTCGGTGGCCGAGCCACCTCCACACAAGAGAACCAGAACCGGAAACAAAGGACGAAACGGACAAACACCCGGGGACTCGGCCGAAACCGAACCACCCCAGGGTGGCTCGGCCCAAGCCGAGCCACCCTGAGGTGGCTCGGTGGCCGAGCCACCCCAGGGTGGCTCGGCCAAGGCCGAGCCACCCTGAGGTGGCTCGGCCAAAGCCGAGCCACCCCAGGGTGGCTCGGCCAAGGCCGAGCCACCCTGAGGTGGCTCGGCCAAGGCCGAGCCACCCATGGGTGGCTAGGCTCAGAACTGTGCAAATGCACAGTTCTGAGTGCCTATAAATAGGCCTTGTGCTCATTTGTTTCAGAGGTTGGAAATTTTGGAGAGAGGCGAAGCCCTGCTGGATTGAAGACTCAGATCTAAAAAAGATCACAACTTTGAAGGCTTGGAGACTTGGACTTTCAGATCCGGTGCTCGGCGATCACCAACGCCAAATAAGGCAGGAGTTCGAGAGGATTGGATTTGAGATCTACACGATCACACTCCGGATCTAAGCTTGGTTCTTAGATCCCGAGATTCGAGCGGTTGTTTCCTTGGTGAAACAATCCCTCCCGGCTATTATTCCCTTGGTGGAATATTACCCGTCATATCGTGTAGATCCGACCGGATCGAGATCACGCGGTGGTCCACGGCAAATAACCCCGGCGCAGGCAAAGAACCCACCAAAGCGAGCGACCGCAAAACAGGAGCTCGCGATTAGTTCGACAAATAAGGAAAATTGTAATCTTTACTTTGTTTTCTTTGATTTTTCATTGTAACCGGATCTTATAAAAAGACCGGATCTTTGTAACGCATAAAGTTGTTAACTGAGATAGCAATGATATCAACAATGAAGAAAGCTACGATTTTTCCCGCGAACAATCTGGCGACCACAGTGGGAGCCAACAGCTTTACTGCCGAAGCTGTCGCGTCGCAGCCGCGGATCCCGATCCCGGTCGAGGAGGAGGTCGAGTACGAATTCGACCAACAAAAGTTCGAGGAGTATCTGTCATCCTCGTCCGAATCCACCTCCCCTCGCAAGTCCAAGTCTCCAAAGCTCTCTTCCAAGAGAAAACTTCGTTGGTACGAAGAAGTTGAAGCTGCCAACGAAGATCTCGCCCCGTTTGATGCCGAAGCTGCATCGGGTGAGATCTCTCCTTCCAACCAGGTCAGATCTGCTCTGGCCGAATCTTCCGTTGCCGAGGGCGTAGTGACTCTCTCAAAGAGAGCCCGCCAAAGGCAACGTCAGCGCCTTGCGAAACAAATCGCAAAGGCAATGGAATCTGTGGACGGGATCCGTTACAACACGGATCTGAAGAACAGAAGAGGCGAACGACCTCAACAACCAATGAATGGCAACTCCTCCAAGCCACCAACGAACGAATGGATCCGTGTCAAACGGAACCGTTCAACGCTGGAGGATCGCATTCAGAAGCGCCGCGCACTCTCAGCACAAGCACGAGCTCAAGTTCAAGAAGCCCGTAGAAGGTGGCAGAATGGAGTAGCCAAGAAATCACCACTAACTCACAAAATATGGAGGCCAAAGTCCAAAGTGGTGAGTCAGGCCGAGGATCGACCTTTACAGCCTTCAAAACGAGTTCAACCTCCCGAACCATCCCGAGGAAGGAGGTCAATCTTGGAGCGCCTCGGTCCAATTCCCGACGAGCGCAACGAAGTCCATGAACGCTCGGGCCCGATGAAGAGGCTCCGAACTAATCAACATGCTGGGGGTCGACACAACCCTCAACATGACAAAGAGTTTACGGCACCCAAGCGCACTACCTTGCGCATCGAAGTTCGGGAGCCCGCTGAGAATTCATGTCTACAAAGGCGTGTTTCGAGGCGAGTGACTCTCGGAAGTCCAAATAAGGCAGTTTGCTCTCAGAAGGAAACGTTGTCATCCGAGGATGATAACGTTATACCTGGGAAATCATGCCAACACGCGATAGGTTACTCCGATCAAATGGACGAGTTGTACTATCGTGCTGGGGGTACGAACAAAACAAGAAAAAGAAGCCCTCAAGGGCTCGAAACTCAGTGCCCATGTGCCAAGCTCATTCGGGTAGTACTGTCTCAATGCAACTGCATCAAGGGAGTCCCCGAGAGAATTTCAGTGTTCGAAAGGCTCGGCACCGAAACGCCAAAACCAAGGCATAGGCGCTTCCGGCAAAGAAGAACAGTGGTTAAGGATGGAGAATTTCCGAAGGTCACCGCCAACATGACCAGCAAAGAGACATCGACACAGATTGATCTCAAATCGTTTCTGGAAGCGTCCCGGCGTGTAACCCGTCTGCAGTCCGGAGCCATCGCACGAGGAACTTATGGTAGGGTTCGGATAAGATTGCCTTCGGAAGATGAAGAATCGGATTCCTGCTCTGCTGTCGCATCGGACAATACAGTGTCCAGCGAAGGACAACCCCGCGAGTCATTCATGATAGGCGCGGAAGAAATGGCCAAAATGCTTGAAGACGCTTTGGCTAAGCAGAAAGAAAGTTTTAAATTCGAGATGGAGACGGCCATGCAGCAGATGAGAGAGATGCATGAACAGCAAATCCAAGCATTCAGGAACCAACAAGGTGAACCAAGCCACCGTAACCAGGTTGCTCAGGAAAAGGAGCACGCGGATGGGGATGAAGCTCACAATGCCAATAACCCTCCCATCAATGCAGGGGGTGGTAGTGAGGATGCCAACGGGGATACAAGTGAAGACTTGAAGATCAAAAGCCTCGAGAGTAAAATCAATACGTTGCTGTCTGCTCAAGAGGTAAAGAAAACGGGCATTCCTTGTCCATACCCGAGGGAATGGGAATCAATCCCCTATCCGGCGAAGTTTAGTCTAATCAACTTCACGCCGTTCGATGGAAGGGGTTCCCCCACCCAGCATTTGATTTATTTCAAATCGCACCTGGGTGCTATCTCTGGGAACGAGCCTCTGATGGTGCGGTCATTCGTCGGCACTCTTCGCGGAGCTGCCTTCGATTGGTATCGTCGCCTCAAGCCAGGAAGCGTGAACAGCTGGGATGACATGGAGACGAAGTTCCTTGCAAATTTCTTCGACGACGACACCGAGATCTCTATCGGATCGTTGCTCGACGAGAAACAAAAAGACGGGGAGTTAGTCGACACCTTCGTCAAAAGGTTCCGGAACAAGGCGATGAATTGCCGGGACCCGATCACCGAGGAATTCATTCTCCAGACTTGCCACAACAACCTCGCATTGGACGTATTGGAGGCAATGGGGACAGCACCGTCTGACACTTGGAAGGATCTGAAGGTGCGCGGTGAACAAGCCGAACGCTTCCTTAAAAGGAAGAAGGCCGAAAGGAACCAACCGACGGTTAATCTGCTGGACTCAAACTTCGCTTCCCGTGGTAAGGGCAAAGCACCTGCAGCTGCTGGTGGTGCTAATCAAGCGTCACAACAGCAATCCCGAAGGCAGCAGAAGACTTCGGGTCCGAGACTCCAGAGAGAGTATTCCTTCAAGGACGAAGACGTTCCAACCATCTTCGAATCGCTCCTCGAAGGCAACAAGATCAAGCTACCACCTATCACGAATCAGGAGGAAGCTGATAACACTACGGACCCAAAGTACTGTGCATACCACAGAAGGGTTGTTCATCCCACCAAGGATTGCTTTGCTCTCAGGAATAGCATTCAGACCTTGGTCGAAGCCGGCGTTATAACGCTAAGGTAAGCCAAATAAAAACGGCAAAACTCCGACCGGTATAAGAGTATAAACTGCTTCCTGACACTCCAAAGAGTATACGAGTATAAACTGTTTCTCAATCCTCCGACCGGTATAAGAGGTTAAACTACTCCCTGATACTCCAATAGGTATATGAGTCTAAACTGTTTCCCCACTTTTGACGGGAAGTTCCTGGAGAATATTAAGCTAATATTCTTAAGGATAACCCGGTTAGTTAACTGATAATAATGTCCGAACCAGTTCCGCAGAGGAAACTGGGGGTGGACGATTTATGTAACGGGAAGTTCCCAAAACCACAGCAATGTAATGAATAAGGACTCCCATTCAAGTTCTCACTGTGTCTGTGCACTCAACACTCTCTCTGTTAGAGTCTGGACGTAAAGTTCCTGATTGGTCAAACCTTCTTACAGTTAGGACCACAGTCAAAATCCCCTCTCGATTCTCCCAATGAACGAGAGGTCCACAAATCAAGCGATCAAACCTTCCTACAGTTAGGATCGTCTTAAACCTTCCATTCGGTCAAACCTTTCTACAGTTAGGACCAAAACCAAAAACCCCTCTCGATTCCTCCAATGAACGAGAGGTCCACTTTCAAATCGAGTGATCAAACCTTCCTACAGTTAGGGTCACCTCAAACCTCCCACTTGGTCAAACCTTCCTACAGTTAGGACCAAAACCACGATTCATTCTCGATAAACGAGAAATTCATCTTTAGTTCGATAATCAAACCTTCCGACAGTTAGGGTTATCCGAATCTTTTTGATTCTCGGAGTGGAGATCCCACTCTTAGTTTCACCTTTCCGGATTCTGGGGGTGGAGATCCCACCTCGAGTCTCCTTTCCTTCTTTGTTCGGGGAATAGAATATAAAATTCTTCCTTCCCCATACCAATCCTTTTCGAAGAATTCAGGATTCATCCTAGGAAGTTTATCCCGAATCCTAAGCAGGGATAAGTCTGCGCCTAACACGCGCTGCCGGTTTAGTCTTTTTTCTGCACAAAAAGACACCAGAGTTCGATTCTGGGGTATTCTATCCTGAAACCTAAGCAAGGATAAGTCTGCGCCTGACACGCGCTGCCGGTCAGTTCTTAACCGTTTAAAAAGAACACCCGTTCACATATTCAACATTGTGACAGGTTGTTATTAATAACACCAAAATCCATGCCTTACACGCATGGGGAATTTCATCCTGAATCCTAAGAAAGGATATGCCGACGCCTAACACGCGTCGCCGGTTTAGTCTTTCCCCGTAGAAAAAGACACCAGAGTTCGATTCTGGGGTATTTTATCCCGAAGCCTAAGGAGGGATAAGTCAACGTTTAATACACGTTGCTGGGTAGCCTATTCCCATGACAACGGCGAAGTCTATGTATTCAAAGTCATAGCAACAAGTCTTAGAGGATTCAGTCTCTAAGCACAACGTTACATGCGGAACGGATTTAGACAATTCGCATGCTAGCCCGACTCAAACGGTAGTCGGTAAAGGTTAATCAAATCCGTTAAAGGCTTGGGGTTAGCCAAAAATCCTAAAGTCAGCGCCTAACACGCGTCGCCGGGTAGTCTATTCCCGTGAGAAAGACGAAGTCTACGTATTCGAAGTCGTAGCATCAAGTCTAAGGGAGTTCATTCCTTTAGCACAACGTCACATGCGGAACGGACTTAAGACAATCCGCATGTAAGCCCGATTCAAACGGTAATCGGTAAAAGCATGACAAATCCGTTGAGGGCTGAGGATTTGCCAAAAATCCTAAGTCAACGTCTGATACACGTTGCTGTTTAGTCTTTTCACAGGAGAAAGACGAAGTCTACGTATTCAATATCGTAGCACTAAAAGAGTTAACTCTTTTAGCATAACGTCACATGCGGAACGGACTTAAAACAATCCGCATGCTAGCCCGACTCAAACGGTAGTCGGTAAAGGCGCATCAAACCCGTTGATGGCTGAGGATTTGCCAAAAATCCTATAAATATGCGAGTCATTGACGCATCAACTTTATGAGTTGGTCTCGTGACTCGAGCATCCAACGACCTTGGGATAAGATCCATGCTCCAATTCCTTAAGAGCTTAAACCGTGTGTACTCCAGCAGACGTACGAGTATAAACTGTGTCAAATGCCGAACAGTGCATCATAATGAAGCCTGGACGCCGGACAACGCGTCGCAATGAAGCTCAAACGCCAGACAACGCGTTATAGATGAAGATTCAACGCAGTCAATCGATGATAAGTTCTGTGTTGAAGCAGCAAACTCGAGCCAAAAAGTCAAGAAATCAAGAATCGACTTCAAGTTCAAATTCCAACAACGGTCAGACAATAAATGCAGCACCGGAACCCCTACAGGCATTCTACAAAGCACTGAATAGCCTGAAGGAATTGAAGGAATCCAGAACAGAAGTCATTCCAGAGTCCCGTTACACCGACTGAAGGTTGGGACAATCACATCCAAAGTATTCCAGACTCTTCTATAAAAGAATGAGACTGAAATACTTTGGAGGGGGTATCTGTAGGCGTATAAAATTGCCTATAGGTCCCTTAGCACAGCTCGACGCCGATTTAACAAACGGACCACCGGGCGACGTATCCAAACAAGACCGTTAGCTCGCCAACGCTGAAGCCAAGCTATACGCAACGGAGCAGGTTAACGAGGCGACAAATCGCACCCAAGCATTGGAATGCATCCACTCGCACGCGGAATCAAACCAATGTTTAGGTGAATCACCGAGTCATCTAAACAAGAGCGAACTCGGATGAATCACGATCAAATCAACATCAATTCCGGACTCAAATTCAGAAGTTGATTTACTGCCATATCAGGAACCCGACTCACTGCCAAATCTGGAATCAAGTCAAAGAGTCGTTGCCAAGTCAATCAACCACACAAGAGAACCAGAACCGGAAACAAAGGACGAAACGGACAAACACCCGGGGACTCGGCCGAAACCGAACCACCCCAGGGTGGCTCGGCCCAAGCCGAGCCACCCTGAGGCTCGGCCAAAGCCGAGCCACCCCAGGGTGGCTCGGCCAAGGCCGAGCCACCCTAGGGTGGCTCGGCCAAAGCCGAGCCACCCCAGGGTGGCTCGGCCAAGGCCGAGCCACCCTGAGGTGGCTCGGCCAAAGCCGAGCCACCCCAGGGTGGCTCGGCCAAGGCCGAGCCACCCTGAGGTGGCTCGGCCAAGGCCGAGCCACCCATGGGTGGCTAGGCTCAGAACTGTGCAAATGCACAGTTCTGAGTGCCTATAAATAGGCCTTGTGCTCATTTGTTTCAGAGGTTGGAAATTTTGGAGAGAGGCGAAGCCCTGCTGGATTGAAGACTCAGATCTAAAAAAGATCACAACTTTGAAGGCTTGGAGACTTGGACTTTCAGATCCGGTGCTCGGCGATCACCACCGCCAAATAAGGCAGGAGTTCGAGAGGATTGGATTTGAGATCTACACGATCACACTCCGGATCTAAGCTTGGTTCTTAGATCCCGAGATTCGAGCGGTTGTTTCCTTGGTGAAACAATCCCTCCCGGCTATTATTCCCTTGGTGGAATATTACCCGTCATATCGTGTAGATCCGACCGGATCGAGATCACGCGGTGGTCCACGGCAAATAACCCCGGCGCAGGCAAAGAACCCACACAAAGCGAGTGACCGCAAAACAGGAGCTCGCGATTCGTTCGACACAAAAGGAAAAAATTGTAATCTTTACTTTGTTTTCTTTGATTTTTCATTGTAACCGGATCTTATAAAAAGACCGGATCTTTGTAACGCATAAAGTTGTTAACTGAGATAGCAATGATATCAACAATGAAGAAAGCTACGATTTTTCCCGCGAACAGTCTCATTATACAAGTGAGGATTTATTGCAAAGACACAACTTGCATAAGCGATTGCAGCAAATCTTCTCAATATAACCCTTCATGTTGTGTGTACATAGCTTGGTTTTTTTTTCTTTTTTTTTCTTTCTAGTTTGTTTTTGACTTTGTTATTTTCTTCTTCTTTCATTTTTTAAAAAAATAAAAAATTTGTGTTCTTTCTTTTTAAATTTAAAGAAAAAACAACATCACTTGGACATGACTATGTATATGCTATTACAAGATTGATTTAGATAGTTTTTGTTCATTGATATATATGGTTAAGTTGATACATAGGTTCACATGTGTTTTTCAATCTATAAGTATATATTTCTACACACAATGATCAAATGATGGTTATATGACACGTTGTTTAAACAAGACATTTCACAAACTATTGTGCACACCTATATTTCATACTTATCATATTTTGTATTATGGAATAGTGGTGGTGGAGTCTTATATATTGTCCTTAGATATTTTAGCCTATATCATATGATTTTTGAGCATTTATGAATTGAGTAGTGTGTGTGTGTGTGTGTGTGTACATATATGTCAAAAATATAAACAAACAATAAGAGCGTATTTATTAAAAAATGATCGAAGATCCAAACTCTTATGGAATCCATAAAATTGAGTGTATTTGTTTAAAGATGGTTAAAGTCCCACACTCGTGGATTCGTATTTGTGCATATCTCAATTGGTAGTTATCCTATACTGAATATAATTTATATTTAGATATGGTGTGAATAATTCGCCAAAAAATATCGTTCTTCCTCCGAAGTTCTATATGGCTAAGGTGATACTGCGACACTTTGGACCTTATATGATAAGGTTGAAATAGCTTGAGCCTTATTTTTCACTCGTTTATTATTTTTTATACCTAAAATTTTCTTATGAACTAGAATAAGTTTTTTCACTATCCATTTCATATCACTTAATATTGATATTTGATTTTTTTTTCTAGTGTGCATTTTGACATGTTTTTCTTGTGTTCATGTGTCATTGTGATTGACATTGATTTCTTGTGCTATTTTTATATAAAATTTGTGTGAACATGTGTATTTTTCTCTATCATACTCCGTAATCCTTTTAGATGTATCTTATTTAATTTTTTCTTGTTTTGAGTATATCCATTAATGTGTTTTTCACTTTTAATAATAACAAAAGGGGAAGAATTTGAGGAAATTTGTTGAGATTTTTTTTCTTGATTGGAGTTTTTGACTAAGTGGTATAATGTTTTGATTTTTTTTTAAATATTGAGCACTCAATGCATTTTTTTAGGGGAGCTTTACAATACACGTACCTGTTTTACACTTTTAATGAATGCATGAATGTAGGAGGATTATTACATATTATTTCTTATCGCATGAGAGTGTATTTTATTAGGGATTTCAGTTTCCCCACCTACTGCGATCTGCGCAACTCAGAAGCCAACCACAATCAATAAGATATAAAACAATCACAATCAAGAAGAAAGAACACCGAGATTTACATGGTTCGGTCGACCAACTTCGACCTACGTCCACGGGGCAACAATACGAGAAATCCATTATGTATCAGGGAGATCTACAAGAGGAACCACTCAACTCTCATCTCTTAATCTCTCAACCTTACATACATAATCAACTCTCATATTATCTCCAAAACCCTCTCCTTACAATTTTTTTAACAGACAAAGACTGTAAAACTCTCTCCTAATGTTGTAATCTTTTGCACGAATAAAGACTACGAAACCCTCACCTCTCGCACAATATTTTTGAATCAGGTTACGGCCTCTACTAACACATTACAAGAATATTGGCTCTCTCTCATCTGCTTATTTTTTCCTCCAACAATAGAAGAATATATATGGAAATCAAAACCCTATCTCTAGCCTAACTTCCTAATTAGAATATGTTTCAAACTCCTAATCATGATGAGATCTAGTCTCCTAATCATGATGGATCTCTAACCCTATCTAATTCTCATGAAGTTATACAAAGAATCAAAGACATAATCTCAACATATTTATGCTTATTTTGTTGTCTATATATCTCAAACACGCATATCTTTATGTATCTCAAATTTCTAGTTCGTTATTATCAAAAGAGGAAGATTGTTAGGACATTGTCCCATACAATATCTCTTGTTTGAGTAATAACCAACTCTCATTTGATACAAATGTTGGTTTAAGATATTGTAGTATAGGTAAGTACAAGTATGGAACATGTATCAAGAAAAACGATGCGAAAAATAGCTGAAAAGCTGATTTCAGCAGCATTCACCATCGATGGTGGGTCATTGACCATTGATGGTGAGTAATAACTATCGATAGTTCTATGACACATCGATGATGAAAATGTCCAGAGACTTGAATATCATCGATGACCTTCTGAACCGTCAATATTCTCTCGACATCATCTATGGTCCAGAGTCATCATCGATAGTAAAGATGGTAGATTACAGTTTTTCAAATTTAATGGTAGCAGTTCATTAGTTTATATATTCTCTAACTTCCATCGTTTTTGGGATATCTCTTTTCTGATCCAATTGTGAGAGAATATTATAGAAAAGAGAAATAAAAGAGGAGGAGTTCTACGCTTTGACATTAGGAGATCTTGAAGAGAGTTTTTTATTCCCTGGAGCCTCATTGAACTCTCGCTTGTTGTGCACAACATCTTCAGATCGTATAAGCGAGGAAAGTTATCCTTGGATTTATCTTCTTTACCATTCTTCATCAAGCTGAGGGATGATTTGTTTTATTAAAAGGGCTATAAGATTGTTTTGATTCCTATGCCTAATTGATATTTGGTTTGTTTTTATTTGGACTTCTTTTACAACATACTCAAGCCATTTGAATTGAGAGTTGAGACTAGATAGGTCTAAAAATTATCCATTGTGGGAGTTAGGTTAGATGACTAATATTTTAAATAGATTACATAATGCAGTTTTGTAAGTCTACTAAATCGAGTATGTGATTTATGTGAACTATTGACATACTAAAACAGTCTCATGCAAGAAGGAAGAGTAGGTGTAGGATTGTTTATCCAAACCCCTATGAAATCTTGTATGTTTTTGGTTGGTTATCTATGGAATTTGTTATCTTGTTTATTACTTTTATTTATTATTTTTCACCACATAGTTTATGTTTTGGTGAAAAATGATAGTAATCATATTCATCCTTCCTCTAGGCTTGCATCTCAGATCCAATAATATATACCCATGGTTGTATTTGGATGCAATTAAAACCCTAAAGTTTCTAAAAGTTATAACTTTGTACCCTCAACTATGCAAATGTGAGAATCCCCCTCCCCCAAAGTTCTCATGTGACATTCACACACTAGTACAAAATAGCACAACCCAAATAGTTATTGCAATCAATTGGACAAGTCAAAATAGTCCAAACAGTTAAAACCGCTTGGGATAATTAACCCAAATGGTTAAAACGGTTTGGGCTATTAGAAATCCCAAACGGGTGTCCCAAATAGTTTTAACCGTTTGTGATATCTCAGCCCAAATGGTTATAATTTGGGAGATATGTTAGCCTTAAAAAAAATTAAAAGTCATTTTTCTGACCAATCCCCCTAAAATTTTCACCCCAGCGCCCAAAATTCCCTCCCAAAAAATTTCACCGCACCCTCTCAAATCCCTAACCCCAAAAATTTCACCGTAGCAGTCAACGCACCTCCACCTCATCTTCGCCTGCGCGCTCTCTCCTCCGTAGCCTCCTCCACCACCTCCATCGATTCCTCCGCCGCATCCTCTACAGCATCCATCGATTCCTATACCGCCTCCTCCACCGCCTCCAATAATTCCACCACATCCTCGTCCTGCTGGTCTTTGCCAATTCGTAGATTTGGGTTCGTCGGGGCTCTCGCTCCTCCACCTCCTCCTCCACTGTGCCTCCTCCTCAGGTCGCATCTTTTAATACCTTTCATTCCTGATAATCATGGGATTGAGTTTTCTATTATGAAAGAAATGGTCAATGAAACTTGGAACTAGCATTCTGTAAATATTCAATTAATTGACACTTTTAATGTTCATATTTGTTACCTTGGGTGATGAAGTTTTCTCTTTGTCATTGACTTTTGCTAAACTAAATTAGTGCAAAATCTCAAGTCCTTTGGTACCCTGTTGAACGTTAAGAATTATACGACTCTAATTAATTCCTGCAAAGGAGCTAGACCCAAGTTTCATGTATTAATGACATTGAATATAAGTTATATGATGCATAGTTTTAACGAATTGAATTTTTTCTGCTATTATCTTGTATTTTATATATTTTATGATTATTCATGAAAATTAATGTAATGTATGATGTTACTATTGTGATATTTATGCAATCGTATTTTCATCATTGGATCCAAACTAGTTAAAATTCTAGGCAGATCAAGGAAGAGAACATTGTAGTTTTCACAGCATTTCTAGAGGGTAAACATGCTTATGTATATTGAGATTAATAATTTACATAAGATTATTATTATTTTTCAATTCATGTGTTACTGGAATTAGAATTCATATTATGTTTTTTAGTTTCTTTTATTATGTTGGTTATTGCAAATTGGAAGTTGCTTAGATATGAACTAACACACAAAACGACCCTTTAAAATCACAGTTTTGAACTTGGGTATGGGCTGAAATGAACCTGAACTATGTCTAACGAGTGTCAAGAAATGTATGTTAGCATTATGAAGTGTAAGATATACATTCAAGAAGTGTTTGACAAGTATTTTAAATTACAACATATATCATATAATTGAGCACATGTCAGAATAAATGTATGCATGTATCCAATAAGTGTCCATGAAGTTTAGGTACGAATAAGTATCGGGTATATGTCAGGTATGAGTACGGTTTCATGATAAAAGTACCCGAGTAACATATGAGTGACTGTTGTTTTCCTCTAGACACTTCTTAAATTATGAGTTACATTAATACCTCATGATTTATATAATATTTACATATTTTCTATTTTATTTAATAAGATGAACATGTTTAAACTTTTTGGCTTTTAATTGTAACCCTGTATTCGAAGCAAAGTCATGATCATACTTAGCTTATTCCCTAAATCCATGTTTTTAGAAGTAGTTACTGATAAATCATTTTATTTAGGTTAGCATGGCCCGTAACTACATCAAAGATAAGGATTGGATGTACGTGGGTCGTGCAGAACGCATGCAATCTATTTTAGTTAATGGAGTTAGTGCTTTCATGGATTTTGTACGTAGACACGATATGGTCCGACATGGAAGACTCATTTTTCCATGTAAGTTATGCGTGAATAAGTTGCATCAATTGGAGGAAGAAGTATAACTTCATATTGTGAAGAATGGTTTTGTTAGCGATTACAAAACTTGAGCATATCATGGAGAAATTTAAGGTCTTAGTGATGCAGATGAAGAAGAACAAAAAGAAGACAACTTGTTTCTCGATGAGGAAATGGAGGAAATGGTTGAGGTAGCTCTTGGTAACACTAACCTTGCTGAAGATCTTCCTTTCGAAGGAGGACATCATGAAGACAATTATGATAAATACATGAATGATGCTAAGAGGCCCATTTATGAGAATGCAAAACACTCCACGCTGTCATGGTTCGTCCATCTATTCCAGATTAAATGTCTAAATAAATGGAGCAATAAGTCATTTACGATGCTCGTCAAGTTTCTTAAAGATTCTATGCCTCCGAGGAACCATGTGCCTGAGAGCTGGTACAAAGCTCATAAGATAATGTCTAATCTAGGTCTAAAGTGTGAGATAATACATGCATGTCCCAATGATTGTATAATTTACTGGAAAGAAAATTCAGATAAGATGGAGTTTCCTACTTGCAGAGAGGCTAGATATAAGAAGAAAGTACATGGTCAGAAGAAAGATATACCTATCAAGATAGTATGATACTTTCCCATAACACAGAGGCTGCAAAGGCTATTCAAGTGTAAGAAGACAGCAGTGGCGATGACTTGGCATCACCGTGCACGTCCAAGTAAAAATGGATGAATGAGTCATCCTAGAGATACGCCTGCATGGAAGGATTTTGACAGAAGGCACCCAACATTTAGTCAGGAACCTTGCAATATCAGGCTGGGATTGGCTAGTGATGGCTTTTGCCTCTTTAGCTTTAAGGGCAATCTATTAGGTCTCATGTTCATGAGCCTACTATCTAATCTAGTTTTGATGATTAACAAACAATTCCTAACAATATCTGTCGAGTGTTTATATTTGATTGTTAGGTATTCTACACAAAAATCCTCAATGGAGGATGGATGGATTGTGCCTTAATGATGACATTTAATGGAGGTTGACGGGATATCGGAATGAAGCCATTTGCAATTCAAAGTCAAATTCAAGATCAAGGTTCATCAGCAACCAAGACAAGCTTTATTGAAGATCCATTGCTTGGTATATTAGTTTAGGTGTTTATACTTTGTGTGTTGATACTTAAAACTCATTTATACACACATACATATTTTGGTTTTTATAGCTTTCAAGTTTAAATAAATATGAAACAAATATACTTGTTTATATACATACATACACGTTTCATATTTATCATATTTATTTTTTTAAATAATGTGTTTAGCCACATAAATATTAAACAAATGAATACAAATTGTATACACTCATATTCATTTCATGTTTATATGTGCTTGATATGATTTCATTGAGATCATGATTTGAATCATGTTTATTGTTTTGAAAGATTGCAAAATATGTGTATTTTTGATAAAATATTGTGTTATTGATTTATGGACTAAATAATCTTAGTTTACATCTTTTATTTAGTCTCTAAATCCATACAAGAGTTTTCAAAACTTTTTTTAAGTCAAATTATCAAAAACAAGTGTATTGACATTTCGTATTTTGCCTAGTTTGCAAAATAATGAGTTTTCACAATTAGAAAGTACAATTTGAAAATTTCTTTCTGTAATATGTTCATAAATATTTCCCAAAGATTAATATTTTTGAAATTTATTTGATATTTTTAAACAAGGTTTAAAGTTGAAATTTACTGCGCATTTCAGGTTCTGTGCATGTTTAAGTCGACTTATGATATATTGTGTGGTTAGATATTTTTGTCTGCTGAGTCAACTTATAACTCATACAAGTCGGCTCATGAAGACACAAGTCGACTTATACATGTCATAAATCAACTTATAATGTGACTGTTGCACAATAACTGCTATTTTCCATAATTTATTGATTTTTTATTTTTATTGGATTTTATTGGTTTCTTGGGCTGGGTTCTTCTACCTTATACATGCCCCTTTGCCATAACTATTTCTAATAACCAAGAAAGTTTTAAAAAATATTTAAGGATATTTTAAGTTTGTTTTATAAGTGTTTATATGAAGAGAGTTTCACAAGAGGAGGAGATCATATCTTTGGTGTTTGGGCTTTAATCTCAATCTCTCTCACTCTTGATTCTGAGAGAAGTTTTTCTAAAATACCAGGGAATCGGAATGTGAACAAGCCCACAACGTATTAGATTTAGAAGAAATATACACTACCATTTTTTTCTTTTCTTCTCAATCCAATACGCTAAGCGTCAAATATATAAATCTCAATCACAGGTCTCCGATCACAATAACATGAATATAAAGACAATCTAGAATAAGAAATACACATATCATCCATGGTAAATATCTTCCAAGCCCACAACGTATTAGATTTAGAAGAAATATACACTACCATTTTTTTCTTTTCTTCTCAATCCAATACGCTAAGCGTCAAATATATAAATCTCAATCACAGGTCTCCGATCACAATAACATGAATATAAAGACAATCTAGAATAAGAAATACACATATCATCCATGGTAAATATCTTC
>NC_033796.1:45756111-45769206 GCF_001876935.1 Asparagus officinalis
TTTATCTAGCTTGTTCATACTTTAATTGTTTCATTTATTTGCTAGATCAATTTGAGTTTAGTTTCATTGTTATTTATCATATACACATAACCATTGAGCTTGAGTATTTTCATACATTGTGTAATTTGGGTTGGTGGTGTGATTGAGTGAGCTTACATTAAGTTTTCATCCATTGTAGAAAACAAACCCTTGTACTTGAGATTATTATGAGATCACATTGTAATACACAAGGACAACGTGAGGAGTGTGTGGTGAGAGATGGGGTCAACTCCAAGAGGAGTGGTGTCGGTACTAAAGCCTAGCGAGAGGTCATACATTGTGTAATTTGGGTTGGTGGTGTGATTGAGTGAGCTTACATTAAGTTTTCATCCATTGTAGAAAACAAACCCTTGTACTTGAGATTATTATGAGATCACATTGTAATACACAAGGACAACGTGAGGAGTGTGTGGTGAGAGATGGGGTCAACTCCAAGAGGAGTGGTGTCGGTACTAAAGCCTAGCGAGAGGTGGTAAATCCGAGCACTTGAGGAAGGTGACACATGAGAGGCCAACACTTAGAGGGTGTATTGTATGATTGCATTTGTAAGAGTTCTGTAAGGTTTTCGGTGAGCTAGAAAATTGATTGCGTGGAGTTGTAAACGTTTTCGGTGAACGTTGAAAAGCGGTTGTGATAGTGGAGATTCTCATCGAGAGTGAGGAACGGACAGTGAGGAACGGACCGTGATCATATTGTGTGTTTGAGTTTGCCTTGGTATTTTTATTTGTGCTCATTGTTTATCACATTCTATATCGCCATTGTCTCATGTTTATATCGTCCTTGTTTTAATTGTATATCCTTGCTTATCTCATTGTCTATCATATTGCTAGGATATATTGTTATAAGTTTTAATTTGGCATTAATATCAGATTAGATTAGCATATACACAATTCACCCCCTCCCCCCTCCTTTAGGGTAATTTTATTTGGTATTAGAGCAATTTTATTTGGTATCAGAGTAATTTCACAATCCCCATAGCACATGACCCGTTATGATGTTGGTTTATAACCTCTCACCGTGGTTGGCTATGTACCAATCATATTTAATGACGTCTCTTCTTATTGATAGTCCTAGGTCACCCGAAAACAATATTGACGTCTATCTTTGACCTCTTATCGAAGAGTTAAGGTCTTTATTCATTGATGGTGTGGAGACATACGATGCGGACATAAGGACAAACTTCACCATGCATGCAGCCTTAATATGGACAATCAACGATTTTCCTGCGTATGGAATGCTATCCGGTTGGTCTGTACATAGTTACAATGTATGTCCTTACTGTCATCTCCAGACAACATCGAGAAGGCTACCCTTTAGCAATAAGACTTGTAATTACGGCCATCGGCGCATGTTGGATGAAAATCATCCGTACAGAGATGATATCATCCACTTTGATGATACTAAAGAGAATCGCCCGCGTCCAGACCCATTATCCGGAGAGGATATACTTGCTCAGTGGAATGGTAAAAACAATGTGACTTTTGAAAAAGTTAAGGGAAAGCAAGAAACACCACAGGGATGGAACAAGAAAAGTATCTTCTTCGAACTACCCTACTGTACAAGTATCTGGCCAAACGGTGAAAACCGTTTGGCATATATTGCAGTCCCAAACGGTTACAACCGTTTGGGATATAGTCCAAACGGCTGTAACCGTTGTTGGCCTTCTTGTTTT
Organism: Asparagus officinalis; assembly: GCF_001876935.1. Taxonomy (NCBI): domain Eukaryota; kingdom Viridiplantae; phylum Streptophyta; class Magnoliopsida; order Asparagales; family Asparagaceae; genus Asparagus; species Asparagus officinalis. The sequence continues at coordinate 45,757,823 of NC_033796.1, forward strand.
GATGATGATTTACAAACAATTTACTACTAATATTATTTGTCTAGTGTTTGTGTATTCCTATGTATTGTAGACAAACAACGTAGTTGGAGGATTGATGGAATAGAGCTTCAACGATCATATCCAAAGGAGGTTGGCGGAATGTCGGATTGAAGCCTATATTCAAAGTTCAAGATCCAAGTTAAAGCTTCATCCGCGAGATTACCTAGAAGAGCTTATTGAAGATCAAGATCTAGCTTGGGTAATTTAGTTTAAGATTTATATTATGTGTGTTATATACTCTAAGCTCAATATAATATACACACACATTTTATTAGTTTCTTCGTATATATATATAGTTATATATATATACACAAATTTTTATCTCTATGTGTATATATAGTTATATATATACATACATGTGTTTTGAGTTTTTTATGAACATATATATGATTTGTGTTTTTGAAAACATTGCATAGAATATGCAATTTTTGTGAAAATATGGTATTCATTGTTTTTGGACTTAACAATAATCATATACATATTTTATTAAGTCTATACAATCATTGTGCAAAGTTTCAAAACATGGTTTAGCCAAAATATCAAAACTCACATGTTTACATTTTCGTGTTTTGGACTATTTTGTAAAATGATGATTTTTTTCACAAATGGGAAATGAAATTTGAAAAATTCTTTTTGTAACATGTTTGTTTTCATGTTTATATATATTTCCCAAAGTTTCATTATTTTTGGACTTCATTTGTTATTTTTAACAATTTTTCAAAAGTCTCAAAAATAGCTTTAAAAACATGTTTTTATATATGTCAGTTTTCGGTCGACCGAACCGGTCGACCGAACCTGAGTTCTCGTGTTCACTGGGCGACAGAGAGTCTGTCACTCGACCGGTCCGGTCGACCGATGAAATTTTCCGGTCGACCGATGAAATTTTCGGTCGACCGACAGTAACTTTTTCTACTTCCAACGGCTCTTTTTATTACCGTTGCTTTGGGCTGTTTTTGTCTTTTTATTTGGGTTTTTTGGCTAAGTTTGAGAGGGTATAAATACCCTATTGCTGCTCTCTTTCAAGTAAGCTAAGAAGTTTTTAACAAGGGTTTTAAAAAGGGTTTAAGCTTGTTTTAAGCTTGTTTAAGGGTTTGGTTTAAAGCAGTTTTAGCTTTCACAAGTGGAGGAGATTATCTTCTTGTTTGGGCCTTAAATCTCCATCTCTCCATCTTGATCTAGAGAAGTTTTCTAAACTCAAACTCTAGCTTTACATTTATATACTTGTTTGATTATCATTGTTCTTAAGCTAGATTTTATATTTGAGTTTAGATTTAATTTTGATTTCACTCATTGTTACACTCACCCACTTTGAGCTTATTGTATTTGCATATATAATATATTAGTGTTGTGAGAGATTGTAACATTGAGTTGTGCTTAATTGAGTTCTCATCTATTGTAGAGAACAAATTTATATTTGTTACATTGTGAGTGTTGTAAGGTTTTCGGTGAGCTAGAAAACCGAGAGTGTGTTGTGAAGTTTTCGGTGAACTAGGATCGGTGAGCGTTGAAAACAGATACTGTGAGGTGTAAACGTTATTCGGGTGAACGTAGAAAACCCGGTTGTGATAGTGGATTTCTCCCCGGGAGTGGGGAGCGGAGACGTAGGACGGAAGGTCCGAACTCCGTGATCACTTGATTGTGTTTGAGTATGCTTTGGCGTTCACTTTCATTTATGTTCATATCTTATATCGCCATTGTGCATTACTCATTACTACATCATCCACTATCTTGTTTAGATTATCTACCCTTGTGTTGTTTATATATCCTTGCACATACATTGCCTATATCTCATTATTAGGATATATATTGTTGTTCATTATTGCTTATCTTAGCTCATATACATAGTTTGTATTTCATACTTTCTAGGATAACTTGTTAATTAGTTTTAATTAGGCATTTACTGGCGGATTAGTATTAGCATAAGACCCTAATCACCCCCCCCCCCCTCTAGGGTCTAACAATTGGGTATCAAGCTTGGTGCTCCTTTGAATTTTTAGGTCTAATCGCCTGAAGTTAAAAGATCCAAGTTAGCTTATTGTGGCTAAGTCTAATTTTGAGCTTTATTTGTATCTTGCTTGCCTTTTATACTTATGATATGCAGGTTTAGGTTATGCCATCAATATTGTCTCCTAGATTGGATAATTTCCCCTATGCCCCAATGGTGTGTAGATTTAAACTTTTTGTTCAATCTAAACACATTTGATTTAATGAAAAATTATAGATGATGTTTATATCATGCCCACTTTGAGAAATCCAAGTGAATAAGAATGATCATCGTATGTTTACAATGAACAATATTTTGTTAGAATATTTGCTAAATGCTTTTAATTCATCTATGTCTAACAAGTTTGTTCATTTTGATAGTGCTTACAAACTTTGGAAATTTATAGAAGCACATCAAGGAGACTTGGAGGCGATCCGACAAGCTTTGAGGATCCCGCTTCAGTTCTAAAGGAGCTTCATGCACACGGCCACTAGGCGATAGCCTAGTGAGGTTTGCGAGTTCGAACCCGATAATAATTTATCTAGTGATGAACTTGCTTGTGCTAGTAAAAAATTATTGCATGCCTTTAACAAATTGCAAAATGATTTTAATGATTTAAAAAGCAAGCATGATGTTTTAAATCGCAATCATGATAAGCCTAGTGTCCAAATTTGATGTCATTGAAAATGAAAATACTATGGCTTAAAGAAAGCAATGACTTATTAAATTTAGAAAATAGAAATTTGATCTCATCTATTGCTAGCCTATCTCATGCTAAGATTGATGCCATGTTAGAAGTAGAGAACATAAAGAATGATACAGCTTCTTTATAAATATATTTATGTTCTACTTCTAAAAATGCATATGTGCCTAAAAATGAGATTGAATCTTATGAAAAATAGTATCTCATCTTTAGATTCAACTTTGAAAAATATGCATTAATAATCATAAGAGGCTTATGGACATGTGTGGCAGACTAAGTCAAAATCATCCACACATTACACTAGATAGCAAAACTTTTAAGTGTTCTATTTGCGGCCGTCAAGGTCATTTAGCTAAGTTTTGTTATGATGCACACAAACATAAGAATTCTAATGTTCTTGTGCATCTCATATAGCTTCTTCATCTTGTACACTTACACATTCACTATGCTCATTCTCACAAAGTTCATCATAAGCATGCTGTGTTCAAATGTGATTATTGTTGTCGTTTTGGTCATTTGGCCAAATATTGCTTTGATTTGAAAAGAAAATCTCATTTGACAAATGCTTCCAATAGACCACATGTTTTTAAATGTGATGTTTGTGGTAGGTTGGACATCTTGCTAAATTTGTTTTGATATACAAAAAGCTTCTAAATTACAATATGTTCCAAATAGACCCTTATTTAAGAATGCTTCTTATTGCAAATAATTTAAAAGAAAATCTTTATTTGTAAATGATTCCCGTGCACGAGCTAATGGTCCACAAAAACAAATGGATCTTTTTTATTGCACATATTGCAATCGGAATGGTCATTTGAGCGATTATTGTTTTGACCATGTTAGTGCACCATATGTGCCTAAGAGGGTTCATAACCCTAGGGCCTTGAGCTTAAATGATAGGGGTCATGTCCCTAAAACTTTTGGTACCAAGAGTTCTTGGGTACCAAAATAAATTTAATTTTTAAACCAAGAATTTTAGTGTTCTTATTTTTCCTTTTTCTTGGTTTTGAAAATTATGCTTTGAAACTTTTTATGAAAATAAATTTTCTTTGATCAAATTCTTTTTGTTTTCATGATTATTAATTTTGTTTTGATGAGAGGACTACGTTTATATAACCCTCCGGAGTTATTGGGTGTTTATTCCCAAACATTATTTACCGGATGCTTAAATGTTCATATGGGTTATTACTAGCTCAAGAGCTAGATATGGTTGCCTCTCATGATTTTTTGAATCAATTTTTTTTGTTGATCAAACATCATTTTTGGTTTAAATGGTTGATTTATGATTTCATTTGGTTGATTTGTTTTCATTCGAAAACTCTTTTTTGCATGATTCTCATGTTTTTCTCTCTTTTGATTTCATAAATCTATTTTTTATACATGGTATTTAGGCTTGTATTTTGAGACACCTATTTATCGTGACATATCATTATGTGTTCTCATTATCTCTTGGATGTGAGTGATTTTTGGTATATCATTTATGCTTGCTCACATGTTTGCCATGATCTTTTATTGTTTATATTTCATATGGCTTTTTGATAGGGGAGTATTTCCCATATATTTGCTTTATACTCATCTATGCTTATTGATAGGGGGAGTTTTGCTCTCTTATTCTTTTTTGTCCCCTTTTTGATGTTGTCAAAGGGAGAATATTGTGAGTATATGTATATTCTTTCTTATTTATATGCATGTGAATTGTAATTTATATATTCATTTCCTTTCATGCATATATTCTTTTTGTAATTGTTTGTCATCATCAAAAAGGGGGAGATTGTTGCCTTCTTTTTTGATGATGATTTACAAACAATTTACTACTAATATTGTTTGTCTAGTGTTTGTTATTCCTATGTATTGTGACAAACAACGTAGTTGTGAGGATGGATGGAATAGAGCTTCAACGATCATATCCAAAGGAGGTTGGCGAATGTCGGTGAAGCCTTGCTATTCAAAGTTCAAGATCCAAGTTAAAGCTTCATCCACGAGATTACCTAGAAGAGCTTATTGAGATCAAGATCTAGCTTGGGTAATTTAGTTTAAGATTTATATTATGTTGTTTATATACTCTAAGCTCAATATAATTACACACACATTTTATTAGTTTCTTCGTATATATATATATAGTTATATATATATACACAAGTTTTTATCTCTATGTATATATATAGTTATATATATACATACATGTGTTTTGAGTTTTTTATGAACATATATATGATTTGTGTTTTTGAAAACATTGCATAGAATATGCAATTTTTGTGATAATATGGTATTCATTGTTTTTGGACTTAACAATAATCATATACATATTTTATTAAGTTTATATAATCATTGTGCAAAGTTTCAAAACATGGTTTAGCCAAAATATCAAAACTCACATGTTTACATTTTCGTGTTTTGGACTATTTTGCAAAATGATGATTTTTTCACAAATGAGAAATGCAATTTGAAAAATTCTTTTTGTAACATGTTTGTTTTCATGTTTATATACATTTCCCAAAGTTTCATTATTTTTGGACTTCATTTGTTATTTTTAACAATTTTCCAAATGTCTCAAAAATAGCTTTAAAAACCTGTTTTTACCGAACCTGAGTTCATATGCTCACTGGGCGACAGAGAGTCTGTCGGTCGACCGGTCCGGTCGACCGATGAAATTTTTCGGTCGACCGACAGTAACTTTTTCTGCTTCCAACGGCTCTTTTTATTACCGTTGCTTTGGGCTATTTTTGTCTTTTTGTTTGGGTTTTTTGGCTAAGTTTTGAGAGGGTATAAATACCCTATTGCTGCTCTCTTTCAAGCAAGCTAAGAAGTTTTTAACAAGGGTTTTAAAAAGGGTTTAAGCTTGTTTTAAGCTTGTTTAAGGGTTTGGTTTAAAGCAGTTTTAGCTTTCACAAGTGGAGGAGATTATCTTCTTGTTTGGGCCTCAAATCTCCATCTCTCCATCTTAATCTAGAGAAGTTTTCTAAACTCAAACTCTAGCTTTACATTTATATACTTGTTTGATTATCATTGTTCTTAAGCTAGATTTTATATTTGAGTTTAGATTTAATTTTGATTTCACCCATTGTTACACACACCCACTTTGAGCTTATTGTATTTGCATATATAATATATTAGGGTTGTGAGAGATTGTAACATTAAGTTGTGCTTAATTGAGTTCTCATCTATTATAGAGAACAAATTTATATTTGTTACATTGTGAGTGTTGTAAGGTTTTCGGTGAGCTAGAAAACCGAGAGTGTGTTGTGAAGTTTTCGGTGAACTAGAAAACCGACTGTGAGGAGTGACGTTGATCGGTGAGCGTTGAAAACCGATACTGTGAGGTGTAAACGTTGTTCGGGTGAACGTAGAAAACCCGGTTGATAGTGGATTTCTCCCCGGGAGTGGGGAGCGGAGACGTAGGATGGAAGGTCCGAACTCCGTGATCACTTGATTGTGTTTGAGTGTGCTTTGGCGTTCACTTTCATTTATGTTCATATCTTATATCGCCATTGTGCATTGCTCATTACTACATCATCCACTATCTTGTTTAGATTATCTACCCTTGTGTTGTTTATATATCCTTGCACATACATTGCTTATATCTCATTATTAGGATATATATTGTTGTTCATATTGTTTATCCTAGCTCATATACATAGTTGTATTTCATACTTGTTAGGATAATTTGTTAATTAGTTTTAATTGGCATTTAATCGGATTAGATTAGCATAAGACCCTAATCACCCCCCCCCCTCTAGGGTCTAACAAGCGTTTCCAAACGGTTATAACCGTTTTGGCCGCCGTTGGGGCAGACTCATCCCCAACGGCTTCAGCCCAAACGGTTCTTTTTTTATCCAAACGGTTGTAACCGTTTGGAACACTGTTTTTCCAAACGGTTCCAACCGTTTGGAGAGACCGGTTTTGTACTAGTGACATGCTAATTTTATTTAAAACTTTTTTTTTGTTAAATCTACGAGATATCATTGGAGATCGGATTTTCTGGAGAGGATCTTAGAGAGAGAGTTGGAGAATTAACTCTTTATACAGTCTGGGGAATCAACATCCATTGAGGAATCCAGACGTTAGATACTTGGTTTATTAACCGAATCATTTTTGGTTCGAACAACTCTTTTTATCAGAGTTTGTTACTCGTTCCGAATCACGAAACTCGTCAAGAGTTATCAACCAGACAAGATCGTTGTTCCAGTGAGTATAGACAGTCGGATCGTCAACGAGAAGCAAACTCGACGCGAGTACTCGAGGGAGGCATCTCATCGCTACCAAGAAGAACCCAGAATTAAACAAAGGAGAGAATCCAGATCATTCTCTTCTCTTTTGTAATCAGGAATTCAAATTGTAATTGAGAGCAGAGAGAGTTGTAATCATTCTTTTTCTAAGTAGTTAGAGAGAATAAAGTCAAACGCAATTCTTTCATTCATTTCCTTATTGCAAAATTTTCCTACAAACAGTTTGCCTTGGTATTTTTATTTTTGCTCATTGTTTATCACATTCTATATCGCCATTGTCTCATGTTTATATCGTCCTTGTTTTAATTGTATATCCTTGCTTATCTCATTGTATATCATATTGCTAGGATATACTGTTATAAGTTTTAATTTGACATTAATATCAGATTAGATTAGCATATACCCAATTCACCCCATCCCCCCTCCTTTAGGGTAATTTTATTTGGTATTAGAGCAATTTTATTTGGTATCAGAGTAATTTCACAATCCCCATAGCACATGGCTCGTTGTGATGTTGGTTTATAACCTCTCACCGTGGTTGGCTATGTACCAATCATATTTAATGATGTCTCTTCTTATTGATAGTCCTAGGTCACCCGGAAACAATATTGACGTCTATCTTTGACCTCTTATCGAAGAGTTAAGGTCTTTATTCATTGATGGTGTGGAGACATACGATGCGGACATAAGGACAAACTTCACCATGCATGCAGTCTTAATGTGGACAATCAACGATTTTCCTGCGTATGGAATGCTATCCGGTTGGTCTATACATAGTTACAATGTATGTCCTTACTGTCATGTCCAGACAACATCGAGAAGGCTACCCTTTAGCAATAAGACTTGTAATTACGGCCATCGGCGCATGTTGGATGAAAATCATCCGTACAGAGATGATATCATCCACTTTGATGGTACTAAAGAGAATCGCCCGCGTCCAGACCCATTATCCGGAGAGGATATACTTGCTCAGTGGAATGGTAAAAACAATGTGACTTTCAAAAAAGTTAAGGGAAAGCAAGAAACACCACAGGGATGGAACAAGAAAAGTATCTTCTTCGAACTACCCTACTGCACAAGTATCTGGCCAAACGTTGAAAACCGTTTGGCATATATTGCAGTCCCAAACGGTTACAACCGTTTGGGATATAGTCCAAACGGCTGGCCTTTGTCCAAACGGTTATAACCGTTTTGGCCGCCGTTGGGGCAGACTCATCCCCAACGGCTTCAGCCCAAACGGTTCTTTTTTTATCCAAACGGTTGTAACCGTTTGGAACACTGTTTTTCCAAACGGTTCCAACCGTTTGGAGAGACCGGTTTTGTACTAGTGACATGCTAATTTTATTTAAAACTTTTTTTTTGTTAAATCTACTATTAAAGCTATTAAAATCCAATCTTAAACCTACCTGAATTCTATTTTAAAATATAATTTTGATAGCGTTTAACTGTAAATTTAATAGTTATGCATCGTCTCTTGCCCCCCTATAAATCTAACAAATAGAAAAGAATTTTTTGCATAAAACCCCCCCCAGAGGGAGTAGAGATACTTTCAGATAACTTCCACTTCCTCCTATTCTCAAGGAGAATCTGACGTTTTATGATGGAATATCCGTAGTTGGGAGAGAAGCGAGATAGAGGGAACCCCTAAACCCCATTTGTTAACACATTCTTCAATTCTTCTTTGAAAGGTCCAAATTAAGCCTCTTGCACGATGGTTTGCCTTCCTTCTAACTTCAGTCAAGACTGATTTGAGCGTCGAAGGGCCGGGTTTTGGCAAGGACCCAGTCCCCGTCCCTAACGTGTTTGTCCACGCCGACAGACTTACCTAGTAACTGAACTCTTGAAAAGAAATGTCAAAGGTGAAAACTTGTGTCAACTTAAGTGGATAGGAAATAGTTGTCCATCAAACTTTTTATCCATGGATCTTGTCTAGGGATCCTTGCATGATATGAAGAGACTTTTTATATTAATAAATGAGTGGCTAAAAAGTTTGGTGGATAACTATTCCCTATCCACTTAAGTTGATAGGAGTCTTGCTCAATGTCAAATTTATTTTTCTCACATGCTCAAACTCAGCAGCTAATTTTAGGCAAAATGTTTCCTCATATAACATAATTCTTACCATGCGAAAGGTTTAAAATGCATTTCGCCAATCCACTGTACTTGTACATGTGAGTCCCATGGGATAACTGTAACTGTAGTGTTCTGCTCCATCTGCTGCTTTGAACTAAAAACTGACCAACTCTGTCTGGCGTGCTTAATCCTTGAAATTAAATTATTTAGAGATTCTTACCGTTAGTTCTCTTCTATCTGATCCTTTCATGTCATCATGGAATTTAACCAGCAGTGCAGTAATATAAGATGATTAATTAGCTTGGTGCATTATTAAATGTTAAATAGTATTGCCCATCCTCCAACTAACTTAAACAACTTAGATAGCTAACTAACTCAGTTCGTACTAGATATTGCTCCCCTTAATTATAAGCATAACACTTTTACATCTTACATTACTGCACTGCAGTTGTTAAATATAATGCGGAGAAGATTGTTGTATAAAATTAAATATAGTGCTCCACCAAAACAGCACAAAGAAAGGCATTATTAAGGTACGGTTACAATAAGCCTGTACTATTGTATAAAATTAAATAGAAATTACATGTATAGTATCTTCGTATGCAGGGTATTTCTATCTTTTTTTTTTTGGGGACTAATAAGTGATAACTTTCATTATCATAGGAACAGTAGTACATCATATAAACCCGGGCAAACCCAGGTTACTACAAAAGATTTTTTGTGACCAAATTTTAGATATTACAAATATGTTCTCGTGCAGATGTAAACCCTACAAAAGCTGCTCTAACTCAAGTTACCACTTACCAAGCAAGAACTAACCTTTCATTAATTCATTTGCATAAAAATGTTCAAAACTTGTGTTTTGCTGAACTCAATAAGATAAGAATGTCTTTTACGGATCAATCTTAATTAAAAATGAAATTTTATTGTCAGATCTTGATATTACAAGGGTTCATGCTCTCCATATATACTAAAACGTGAGATCTTAATTAGCTACCTAGATATCAAAGATTCTAAGAATAGAGATAAAAAATAAAATTAAAATTAAAAGCGTAGATCTTGGACGTAGACGTTTCTCTTTCATCTACAAACTCATGAGGCGCTACTAACAAGTTTACAAAGAATATTGAAGTAATTGATGACAGATATCTCGAACTCCAAGATTAAGCTACTCCACATGGTACCCGCATACCCAATTAGGTAATATAATAATAAGGACAAATTTTTAAAACCACCCACATTTAAAATTTAATTAGCAAAAACGACCGTCTGAAGAAAAAATTAGCAAAACCGACCCTTTTCAGATGAAAAGGGTCGGTTTTGCAATTTGGACGTTGAAACGTAGTGTACGGGACTAGTAGTACCGTACACTTCATTTTCTTCTCAAAGCTTGTGACCAACCCCCCACCCCACTTCTTCTACAGGCGCCCATGACCGACCCCCCTAAAAAAGCGCCCATCTCTTCGTGACCCTGAACCTCCCCTCCGCCTTCTCCGCCGCCTCCTCCAACCTTGCCACCACCGAACTCGCCGGCCGGCTCCCTCGTCGCGAACCGACGCCGCTCCCCTCCTCGGCCTCTCCAACCTCACCACCACCAATATCTTAAAAAATCTTGGAAAAATTATTACCTACAGCATTGAACTGCGTGGTCGGTGTGCAAGGCGCAGTGGAAGAACAATCAGGCAGCAATTGAACTGGGCGTTGCAAGCGAGTGGATTGCTCTTCTTTTCCATCTAATTGATCGTCAATCCAAGCAACAATATCAAAGAGTTGTCGGAATTTTGTTACTGGGGCGATGGACTTTGAGGTGAGGTGTTCCGATCTCGGATGAACAGCGAAAGATCGAGCAAACCATTGGCGAGGTTAGAGGCGGCGGCGGAGAAGGCGAGGGGGAGTTCAGGGTCACGAAGAGATAAGCGGCATGGGTGAGGTCATGGGCGATTTTTTGGGGGTCAGTCATGGGCGCCTATAGAAGAAGTGGGGTGGGAGTTGGTCACGAAAGTTGGAGGAGGCGGCGAGTTCAGGTGTGGTCGAGGAGGGATGCACGTTCGCGACGGAGGGAAGCCGGCCTGGCGAGTTCGGGTCGGTGGCAAGGTTGGAGGAGTGCGAGGCGGGAGGGCGGAGGGGAGGTTCAGCTGTTACGAGAGATGGGCGATTTTTTGTAGGGGGGTCGGTCATGGGGCGCTGTAGAAGATAGTTGGGGTGGCGGGGTTTCACGAGCTTGGGAGAAGAAAATGAAGTGTACGGGACTACTAGTCCCCTACACTACGTTTCAACTGTTCCAAAATTTGACAAACGCGACACTTTTTATCTGAAAAAGGTCGGATTTTGTAATTGTTTTCTCAGACGGTCATTTTTG
>NC_033796.1:45769231-45840584 GCF_001876935.1 Asparagus officinalis
GGTCGTCACGAGTTGGAGGAGGCGCGCGAGTTCAGGTAGTGGTCGAGGAGGGATGACGTTCGCGACGAGGGAGCCGGCCGGCGAGTTCGGTGGTGGCAAGGTTGGAGGAGGCGGCGGAGAAGGCGGAGGGGAGGTTCAGGGTCACGAAGAGATGGGCGATTTTTTAGGGGGGTCGGTCATGGGCGCCTGTAGAAGAAGTGGGGTGGGGGGTTGGTCACGAGCTTTGAGAAGAAAATGAAGTGTACGGGACTACTAGTCCCGTACACTACGTTTCAACGTCCAAATTGCAAAACCGACCCTTTTCATCTGAAAAAGGTCGGTTTTGCTAATTTTTTCTTCAGACGGTCATTTTTGCTAATTAAATTTTAAATGTGGGTGGTTTTAAAAATTTGTCCTAATAATAACATTCAAGACATAATAACAAAGAACCGAGATTACTTTTGTATCGATAAATTGAATCTATTATATATGTATTTAGGGACTAATTGATTCTCACATAGGATTCTTAATTTCCTATGTTGTTGCAACCTCCCGCCATGGAAAGTTTTGGCATTTAATACACGGTAGTCTCCTTGCTAGAAGCCAATCCTCTTGTTTGTTGATGATTGAGACTATCACTAAAAAAACTTTATTCTTCAAGCTTTTGTTTGAGTGACTGATGTTGCACATCGGTGGAAGTGTGTGCACAAACCAAACGAGTCATCGAACAATAAGAGGAGAACAACTAACGAGTACAATTCACAAAAGAACGACCAAAATCCCACACAAACAAAGAGATTTACGTGGTTCGACAAATTGCCTACGTCCATGGAGAGAGGATGTGGAGATTTCACTATATGGAGGAGAAAACTGTTGAATATCATGTCTCCACGATATTATTTTGATGATAACAATTTATACAATGTGTGTTATACAAATGCACTAACATTTATATGCAGCTTTCAATATCAAAAATTTATACAATGTGTGTTATACAAATGCACTAACATTTATATGCAGCTTTCAATATCAAAATATGAACAGGTGCAAGTTGGGTTCAAGGCATTATGAAGTGAAGAAGATGAAGAACATATGAGATAATGTATTTTACATTTTCTTTACTTAGAATTATTGTACAAGCCTTGATCACTCACACACACACACATAATTCGAAGAACATATGAGATAATGTATTTTACATTTTCTTTACTTAGAATTATTGTACAAGCCTTGATCACTCACACACACACACATAAATATTAGAACACACTAACACAGGCTTAGTGTGTTGGTTAATTATAGAAATCCCCTATATTAACCATTAGAGTTTATAATTAATATTTGAGTGTCAAAACATTTCATACATATTTTTTTACCCTTTGTAGTCGACTAATGCTTAATATAGTTGACTACAAAATTGTCAGTCGTATTTCTTTAAAACAAATGACTAGTCGACTAATGCTTAATATAGTCGACTACAAAATTGTCAGTCATGTTTCTGTAAAACACATGACTAGTCGACTAATGCTTATTATAGTCGACTACTAAGAAATTTTCTATTTCACTGAGTCAATTTTAACTCAGTGTAGTCGACTACTATGTCTTGTAGTCGACTACAGATATAGTTTTTTCAGATTTTAAAGTTTGAATTAATGACTGTTTATAGCCGTTTTAAAACGTTTTTTAAAGTTCAAATTCTTGTCTTTTCAATGGCTATAAATAGGTTATTTGTTCAGAAAAATGCATGAAATTTACATACCCATAAGCTTTGATATTTATGCATCTTTCAAGTGTTAAAAAATTCAGATTTTGAGAAAAAAAAGTTTTCTGAAATTACCTTTGATCCTCATTAAAATACTTGTCTAAGCAATTTATAAAATTTAGAATCATTCCTAAGCCACTACTACACTACACTACAAATCAAGGCTTATAGGAATTAAGTTGTTGCTTCAAAAGTTCTCTCGGATTGTGAGAGGTGTTAATCTCTTGGTTTAGAGATTGGTGTGCAAATTGGCAAGGTGTTTGTCAATTGGTGTTGTAATTTGCAGGGACTTGCAAATTGGTCAGGTTTGATTTTGACTTTGTAAGTTTATTCAAAATCATAGTGGAAACTCTTAAGCGGTATTTGCTTGGGGACTGGATGTACACCGGGTTGGTGGAACCAGTATAAAACTTTGTATTTGTATTTGTGAATTTCTGAGATTGCCATTTTTTATTAGCAATTTATAATCTACTCTGCATAAATTTTAAAAAACACTATTCACCCCCTAGTGTTCTAGTGTATCTATTTCAGATCCTACAAAAACAACGGGTTACAACTTACACAAAGTCTCAAAATAACCCTAACCAATGATCTCTCACTCCCTCCCAATAATCTCCCTCTCGAAGTGCTCAAACAAATTCAAAATCTCTGATAAAAACCCTAACAAAACATGTTTCTTTTTATATTAAAACACAAACCAAAACAGGCTAGGAATCAAATTTACTCGTTTTACCCGCTATCAGTCGACCGATAGGGTTGCATTCCTGTTTGTGCATGTTTATCGGACGACTAATCAAATGCATCATTCGATCGTCCCGAAACTCTTATAATTTCCTTACGATCGAATCGGTCGACTGATCAGACCTGATCAGTCGACCGATGAGCCTCCTCCTGTGCACGTCTTGTTTTTCTTCGCCGTTTTTTAACAATTCTCCACCTAGGCGAAGTGTTCCAAAAAACTGAGCCGACACCAACATGAGCACCAATGTGTCGTCTTATCAAATCTAGTTGCACCAATGTGATTGTCTACGTACCCCCTCTGTTGGCCCTTCTATTCTGATGATGATATATTTGCCAAACAATTCATAGCTAATTTGTTTCCTAGTGGTTGTCGTTTGTTTATTTTTTTCAGGATATCTATATATGATGTAAAACCATTCATATCAGAGTTAAAGATTCAAGATCAAGTTGTGTGCGCAATCACTTAGGTATTTTAGTAGTTTTGTAACGTATATCGTGTGAATATATTTCAAGCCCAATATATATATACACACACAATTTTGATTTTTATTACAAAATAAGTTTATTTGAGAAAACAATACAATTTGGTTTATTAATCTTGTTTACATTACATTCATGTTTTATAACATTTATAAAAACATTTCATAAAGTTTCCACATGTTCTTACATGTCAAACTTCATTTTCAAGATTCATCAAAAACATGTATTATGTACATTTTTTCTAAACATTGAGTTTTCATAAATACGAGGTCCTTTTTATAAAATTTCTTTTCAAACAAGTTTGTTATTATATTTGAAAATTTTCTTAAAGTTTCACATTTTTGGAATTTATTTACTATTTTTTAAAGGCCCTAAAAATTCGTTTTAAAAATCAAAACAGACTGAAAATCTGTTATCAATCGACTGATGCAAAAGATCAGTCGACTGACGAAACTAGCCAGAATCATCAAAAAGTCTCTGCTTTTACGACTAATATTCTATCAGTCGACTGATGACCCTTTAGTCGACTGATGACCCTTCAGTCGACTGATGAGCTCTGCAGTCGATCGAAGAGCTGTAAACCGCTTACAACGGTCAGCTCATCAGTCGACCGACTAACCCCGTCAGTCGACTGATAAGCTTCCAACGGCTAGTTTTGTACAGTTTCCAGATTTCTCGGTTTTTGAACATTTTTGTTTGTTTCTTTGGGTTTTGACTGATGTTTGGGTGGTTATAAATACCCCATTGCATTTAACTCTTTCGTCCATCAAGAAAATTATTTAATCAAGTTTTGGAAGAGTTTAGTTTTTGTTCAAGCATTGTTTTAATTTTTGTTTCAAAAAAGAAGTTTTACACAAGAAGAGCTTTTGATTTCAACTGAGGAATTCATCCTCATCATCATATCTACAGCTCCTTGTGTTTATAGAGAAGATTTCTAACTCTTTTATCTAGCTTATTTATTATTTGATTTTCATATTCATATCTTAGCTAGTTTTATTTGAGTTAGAATTTTATTGTTCTCATTTATCACTCACACCTCAATTAAGCTTAAAATATTATTCATTCAATATATTGTTGGATAATGGTGAGTGATATTGTGAGAGTGAGCTTCATTGTGTTCTCATTCATTATTAGAGAACTAATTATTATATTTGAGCTTCATTTGTGAGTATCACTTTATAATACACATTTACACTGAGAGGGGTGTGTGGTGAGGACGTAGTCGATTCCAAGAGGAGTGGTGTCGGTAGTAAAGCCTAGTGAGAGGTAGTAAAGTCGAGCATTTGAGGGAGGCGGTATGTGAGGACTAACACTTGAGATTATAGTTTGTGTATGTACATTGTGAGAGATTTGTAGAGTTTTTGGTGAACTAGAAAACCGAGTGTGTAGATAAGTTCTGGCTTCCAAATCGGGTGTAGTCAATATAGTGTAGAACTCCTCGGGGTGAGGAGCAGAGACGTAGGTCAAGGGTTGACCGAACTCCATGATCATATCTTATGTTTGAGTTTGCTTTGTGTATATTTATTTTATGCTTATAATTTACATTCTTGCTCATAACTCATTCATATGTATATTTATTTTGTGTTTGTAATTTACATTCTTGATCATAACTTATTCATATATCCTTTGTAAGAATTAATTAATCAAGAAAGTTTTGTAATTGGCAAAAAATCGGAATTAGATTAGCATTAACCCTATTCAACCCTCCCACCCCTCTAGGGTCTAACAATTGGTATCACAGCTTGGTGTTTTTTGATTTGAGGTTTAACCACCTTGAGTTAAAGATCCATTGTTCTTTTTTTCCTTTTTTTGTGTGCTAAACTAGTTTTGATTTTATTTGTTTCTTGCTTGCACATATCATGGACATGCATGGTGTACCTAGTCTTGGTTATGATTTTAACGTTGCTCGTAGAATTAGTAATTTCTCCTATGCATAATGGTGTGTTAGATTTAAGCTTTTTGCTAGATCTAAAAATATTGATATTTGGGAAATTATTGAATGTGCTTATATTGTACCCACTACAGAGAAATCCAAGTGGATTAATAATGATAATAGATTGTTTGCTATAAACAAGGCTTTGTTACAATTCTTAATTGATGCATTTGGCTTATCTTTTTCTAACAAACTTGATTCTTTTAATAGTGCTTACATATTATGGACACTTATAGAAGCACATCAAGGTGACTTGGAGGTGATCCGACAAGCTATGGAGGATTTTGCTCAAGTTCAAAAGGAGCCTCATCTTCATGCACACGACCACTAGGCGATAGCCCTAGTGAGGCATGTGACTCTGATAACAATGATGATTTTACTTTTGATGAACTCGCACATGAATATAAAAAATTATTGCATGACCATACGAAATTGCAACATAATTTTAAAGATTTAAAAAACAAGCATGTTATATTAAAATTCGATCATGAGTCTCTTGTATCTAAGTTTAATTTTATTGCAAACGAAAATGAAAATCTTAAAGAAAGTAATGAAAAATTGAAGTTAGATATTGCTAACTTGACTCATGATAAAAACAATACCATGTTAGAAGTAGAAGCAAGTAAAAAATAAGCTCAACACTCTTATAAATGATTATATTCATTCTACTTCTATTGACAATGCACATATATCTAATGATGAGTTGAATCATATGAAGAAATGCATATCAACTTTAGATTCAACATTAAGCACATGCATTGCCAACAATGAAAAGCTTATGGACTTATGTGCAAAGTCCCATAAAAATATTTTCAAGAAACCTATTCACTATGCACACATGTATAACAAAGTTTACAAGTGTACCATTTATGGCCGAAAATGTCATATTGTTAAATTTTGTTATGATGCACAAAAATCTACTATGCCTAAAAATATTGATCCTTGTGCATCCCATCAAGCTACTTCATCTCATACACATGCATATGCACATAGTGCACATCATAAACATGATCATGTGTATAAGTGTGATTTTTGTAGTTGTTTTGGTCATTTGACCAAATTTTGTTTTTATTTGAAGAGAGTTTCTCGGTTGCAAAAAAAAATTCAAAGAAAAATCTAGTTTTACAAATGATTTCCATGCACCACCATTTAGTCAATAAAAACCTTTTAGACCCTTTCATTGCAGTCATTGCAATTGAAATGGTCATCTATATGAATTTTATTTTGACCGTGTTCGTGCACCATATATGCCCAAAAAGGATCATAACCCTAGAGCTTTGAGCTTAAATGATAGAGGTTATGTCCCTAGACTATTTAGTGCCAAGAGTAATTGAGTACCAAAACAAATTTGATCTTTGAGAACAAATTTTTTAACTTTTTAGTTTTTCATGTTCTTAAAGATGATTTTTATTTGAGATTTTTGCAAATTTTAAAATCTTTAAAAGAACGTGTACACACACACACATTTTATATTGTTGATAAATCAAAATGATTTTTGGATTTTTTTTAAAACCATAGTTCATGTTTCTCATGTGTTTTATAATCTTGGTTTGAACTTTGTTGTGTTTGATTTATTTTGATGTGAACGATGTGTTGTGCTTTATGAGATCATTGTAAAACACTCTTTTGATGATATTTATGTATTTGTGCTTATGGATCATCAATTAGTGCTTTATAATATATTCTTTATGTGGTTTGATCAAATTTGTCTAAGAAAGATTTCCTTTTGTTGATTAAACATTGTTTTTTTAACATACTTTGTTTTGAGTTTATATATGGGAGGTTTTTTTTTTTTTTGCACCCCCCCTGATGTATTAATTCTTTGTTTCAAATTATGTTTATCGAGCATTCATATGGGTTGAAACAAGCTTTTCTTGTTTTGTCAAAAATTAGTATATTGATCTTTTATGTATTTATCCAAAGCATACTAATCTTTGATCTTTATGGATAAAACTTATAAGGGAAAATTGTGTCCAGGCCCCAAAAGTGGGAACTTCATGTGACAAGCCCCCTCATATTTCGGCCCATGTGTATTAGCCCCAAATACGCACAGTATTTGTTATGGGACCCCTAACTACTCTTTTTCAGAAAAACAAAGACGGAAGTTACGCTCTTGCCCTTCTGATGGGACTGTACTCGGTTAACGCGCCCCATCCTTATTCAAGTACTCTCTCTCTCTCTCTCTCTCTCTCTCTCAAGTACTCTCTCTCTCTCTCTTCCACCTCTTTGTTGTCTCAGAAACTCGAGATTGTGTCCAATTTCTCACCGCCGTTCAATAGTTTTAGGGTTTTCGCCTGAATCATGTCGTCCAGGGAAGGATCATTTTCCGATTTCGAGGTCGACCACCGACGTGCGTCGAAGGGCCAAGACGTATCGTCTGGGCTTGAAAGCGTGGAGGAGGCGACGCAAACCCTAATGGAGATGCAAAAGGAGGCGATAGCACATCGAGACAGCAAAAGACAACCCTCGACGGCCGAGCGTACCATCCAACCCTCCCCCTTAAAACAGTATGTTCTATGTTATCGAGAATCTGGGAAATCGACCTAATTTTGCGTAAATTCAGTTCATCTCAAAAATACCAGTTGTAGATGAGTACACATGATGTAAGTGCTGGATTGATTCTAATGTTAGTTCTAGATTGATTCCAATGTTAGTTCTAGGTAGATTCAAATGTTAGTTCTAGGTTGATTCAAATGTTAGTTCTAGATGATTCCAATGTTAGTACATTGACTTCAATGTTAGTTCTAGGACGGAGATGTAAATGTAGATTTTGTTAGTTCTAATATTAGTCCGTTAGTTCTATTGATCCTACAAATTCGAATTGTTTTTACAGGGAAAATGTTGCACCTACAGGTGCGGCCGAGTCACGAAGGCTGACCGTCAATCTTAGGGCCTATTGGAAGTTCATGGAGAAAATAGCCCCGAAGATCAATCAGTATCATAGGGATGCCTACCGCGGTTCTGTGTTTGAGCACTATATTGTATTCGGTGCTCCTGCTCCCGATCTGCCCACTCTAGAATTGCTGCTGCGCTATTATGACGGAGACAAGAGCACATTTTCCATACCGGATTCAAATAGCGGGGCTGTTAGAAAGGTAAAATTTGATCTGCAATGGGTCCACAACCACACTCATTTTCCTATGAATGGTGAAGTTGTAAGTAACAATCGGGACTCAAACAGCAGAATATGGATGAAATACTTTGCAAATATTTACATTTCTGAAGAAGGCAAGAGGTTGAAAAAACCAGAAACCTCCCAGCGCAAACACCTCGAAGGGCATCTGGAACGGTTAGTGGAATCAACAGAAACGGGGGATATCCAGGAATTTGTTTTGCTACAAATCCTGTACCAATGCTCTATGATATGGAGCCCCAGAGCAGGGGAAGGTATCCCTAGACCCGTACTCAGATATCTGGATAGCATTGAGAGGGTCAAGTCTGTTGCATGGGCCCGGTTCTTTTATGATGAAATTATCAGGGGCATTGGTGTTGCGCTGGAGGGAAAGAAGGAGCGAAAGAAGGCATATGTCCCAGGTTGCATGACACTACTATGTGTAAGTTTCATAATTTTACCTATATTATTTCATTCTAGTTCTGTCTTATTCCTAGCTTGTTGTAAATTAGGTTATGTTATTTCTATCTTATTTTATGTTAGTTCTACTATACAACACGTTATTTATGTTGTTCAACATGTTATTCTACAACAAGTTAGTTCTATTGACTGTTTTGTTAGTTCTATTGACTGTTTTGTTAGTTCTATTGACTGTTTTGTTAGTTCTATTGACTGTTTTGTTAGTTCTATTAACTGTTTTGTTAGTTCTAATGACTGTTTTGTTAGTTCTATTGACTGTTTTGTTAGTTCTAATGAGAGTTAGTTCTGATAGGTAACATGTTAGATCTATTTGTTGTTCTGATGAGAGTTATTTCTGTACAGTGTCATGCTAGCTCTAATGTGTAGCATGTTAGTTCTATGTGTTTACGTGTTAGTTCTAATGTTAGTTCTAATGTGCAGCATGTTAGTTCTAAGTGACTGTTTTATTAGTTCTATTGTCTGTTTTGTTAGTTCTAAAACTTTTCTAATATTAACTTAAATGCGAAATATATTTGCTACAGCTATGGTTCTACGATATGACCGGCATTAAAAAATATGGTCTCGTAGATAGCTCCAGACCCCCAATGACAAATTGGGCACCGGATAGCATGAAAGTCTCATCTATGAAGGTGGTGACTATTACGGAGAAGGCTAAGGCAGCGTCAATAGCATTTGTCCACAGGCAAATTGAGGAAGTGTCTCCTCCTCTAGTTGAGCAGGCGTTCCCCGCTGCACAGAGGAGAAAAGTTGCACATCATAAGCGTGAGACAAAGAGGAGAAAGGCTAGCCAGGAGAAAACGCATGGGAACTTCTCTGTATGATTCAGACCCTTATGTTAAGTCTTACTCATTTTACAATAACTAAAAACAATATCCTAATTATAATCTCTTATTAATATTAGACCATGGCAAAGCATATTGACGTTTTTGACAATGAGGAGGAGATCAAGTGTCTTCCCATAGATCAGCAACTTACATTGTGCAGAAATTCTGCTAAATTTCTCAAAAGATTGTTGGATGACACAAAGCAGACCAAAGAATTATGATTGAGATCAACAGGCTGAACAGGATAATTGAAGATTTGAGAAGACATGATAAGATTGCAAATGGAAAAAGGAAGAAGCGGCGGGTAAATCAAGAGGAACAGATGTCTAAACCGAGCAGTGTATATAGTGAAGACCCAAACACACAGCTTAATGTACATAAGAATGTAGAAGAGGATATTAAGCTTCTTGTTGACGTTGTTCAAAGAGAGGAGGAGGATATTGTAGAAGAGCGTAATGAAGAGGAGCATATTGCAGACGAGGTTGATGTAGATATCAAAGTTTTTGCAGAAGAACCTACTGATTTTGCAGATAAGGAGGAGGATATTGTAGATAAGGGGGAATAGGCTTCTGATAAGTTGGGTGATTTGCTGGTTGATTTAAATATAGATAGTAAGGTTGATGCGAAAGAAGATAGTGAGGCTGAGGAACATGTACATATGAAAGAGGAACATGAGAATAGGGACGACGATCATGTTGAACATGCACAGGTTATTGTAGATAGCACATTAACGGATGAGAGTCATGTTGCTTCAAAGGAAGCAAGTGAGGATTTACATCTTGTGAATAGTACGCACGACGTTGACAGAAATGTAGAAGTGCTAACTGGTAATGTCGAAGAGAAAGCAATGGGTAGCCCAAAGCCACGAAGGGTAAGCAAGAGATCTAAATGGCGGAGGACCCCATATACTGAAGGAAAAAGAAAGAAAAAACAAATGACGACTATAGATGTTTTTGAAAGTCCTGAAATGGGGCAAAAAGTTGACACGATTATTCAATTTTTTCCGGATAATCAAATCGGCAACTGGGATGTGATGAGTTTGAAGCCAATGACTCGTGAAGAGGTAGCTCTATTGGCAGAGCTAAATACAGATATTACAGACTCGTCTTTGTTTAACATCCACATTATCGATAGCACGGGTGCTTTCGTACATAATTTTACTATATCACCTCTAGCAGCATCCAGACTCAACAAACTTGAAAATGATTTCTTATCCAAATTCTGCTCTCAGAAGATACACATGTATGATTCAGTTGACTATTTTTATTCTTATCTGTTAAGTATTAGTTCTAATTGCAGTTAGTTCTGCGTTTCAGGAGATATAAGGTTATTGAAACGTCGAATAGCAGCATCAGCAGAGCAGATTTGTTGACTTTGCTCCGAGGTGGCCGGCTTGACGACAAGGTTAGATTATACTTCAAGGCAAAGTTGAAAATGTATGGCTTAATTAGATCTTTAATGTATTTCTAATATTACAGATGGTTGAGTCAGTGCTGGACACGATTAGTGTGGATGCGTTTGGCAAAGGATATGGTCTCGTATCAGTGTTCTTTCTTGTAAGTACATGTTAGACCTAAATTGACCATGCTAGTTAGTTTATAACATGTTAGTTCTATTCCCTATCAAGTTAGTTCTATTCTGTATCATGTTAGTTCTATTCTGTACAATGTTAGTTCTACGGAATAACATTGTTAGTTCTATTCAGTACCATGTTAGTTCTATTCCCTATCATGTTAGTTCTATTATTTCTCATGTTAGTTCTATTCCCTATCATGTTAGTTATATACCTTATCATGTTAGTTCTAATGTGTAAGATGTTAGGTCTATTCCGTATCATGTTAGTCTGTACAATGTTAGTTCTAATGTGTAAGATGTTAGGTCTATTCCGTATCATGTTAGTACTATTCAGTATCATGTTAGTTTTATTCCCTATCATGTTAGTTCTATTCAGTAATATGTTCGTTCTACGGTATAACATGTTAGTTAGTTCTATACCTTATCATGTTAATTCAATGCAGTACCATGTTAGTTCTATTCCCTATCATGTTAGTTCTATTCAGTAATATGTTAGTTCTACGGTATAACATGTTAGTTCTATACCTTATCATGATAGTTCAAGTCTGTTTAATGTTAGTTCTATCTCCGTGCTTGCAGCATTCATTATACGGCATCGAACCCAGCTTTTACGAACTATTTTTGACATACATTGAAAAGTATACCGCCCTCCGCATTATGCATCTATTGATCCCTTTGGTCAGGGACGACCATTGGCATCTGGTTGAAGTTGACCTGAGGGATGATGTTGTCAAGCACTATAGTTCGGCCGGGCACGAATCGTGGTTGGAGCCGGTTAACAAAATTATAAAATTCTTTGATATGCAGCGCGTGGATTTTGTTGCGCAAAATGTGCGCAGAGTATTCAAATATGAAGCCGTCGCATGCGAGCGGCAAATTGGGCGGTTAGTTCTATTACCTATCATGTTTCTATTTGCATTAGTTCTATAGCTACATTGTATTATTGCGAGAATGTCTGATTTAGTCTTCTGTTCTGCCTTCTGTTCTACAGATTTGACTGTGGTGTGTTGGTCTACCTATATATAAAAGCAATAATTGATGGCCGCCCAACAACTCGTGTTAATCCGCCTGGCGAAGTACCTGATGCTATGCGAGCAAGACTCGCCGCGCAATTATTAATAGCTGGCTATGAACGAAGATGTAAAGACGAAACGGTGTACAGTGATGAATGACATGTCTATATAAATACAGAATGGAGTGTATATTTGTATAAAAAATGCGTTCTCGATCCCAACTTCAACTTGGTACTCCCACGTTGCCAAGTTATAACAACTTCTTTTCTTGTTAGTTCTAAATGAGTTATAGTCGTAAAGGAGTGCTAGTTCTAAATGGGTGATAGTTCTAGCGAGGGCTCATTAGTTCTATCTCATTGGTATTATTTTAGTGTTTGTTTGAAGAGATGACTTTCCATCACCGCTAATTGTTACTCCAGCTGTTCAGCTTTTTCCTCCTGTAACGTCCCATCGTACCAATTGATCACATCATACATTCACGCGTTCCCAAGTGAGGTAAGGCGAACATTTAATTACGACATTGCATCGATACTCACGTCACCACCATCAAGAACTTAAGCCATTTTCGAAGCGGAGAACTATTTCCGGCGTAAATTCTTCTTGCAAATGGCTAAGGAATTTTTCTGTGTTCACTGCCATGGGCGGGGGCATAGCTCCCGCGATTGTCATTAAGCTTACCCCGCCCGTGCCCCTCCGAGGCTGATAACTATCCCGTCCAACACCTCCAGCACCATCCGACATCTGTCGGCTTACCCTATTTTCTACCTTGAAAGTGGCCGTCCATCCGTGCAGGAGCTCCGGGAGATGCTAGCCTATCGATTCAATTTTAGAACGTGGCCCCACCAAATCAAGCAGGCAGCCGGAAACAGTTTCATGGTGCAGTTTCCAAGCGATCCCATACTTGGCCAAGCTATTCAACTCGGACTGATAGATATGGGCATATTTAAGGGTAGATTCCGCCGTGGGGAGGAGGATATGAGGCTAGTAACGTTGCCGCAAACTTTTCCAGTATGGATTCGGCTATTCAATGTCCCATACCACCTGTGAAATTTTGAATTTCTTCGCTCGCTGCTCATGGGAGTCGGTGAATGTGTCATGTGCTCCAGGGACGTCATAACACATTCTAACTTCGCAGACTGCAGAGTTCTTCTGAAGGTTAGGAATTTATCTAAAATCCCTAAGAGGCTTAGGTTCCGTTACATCTCCCCCGACGACGGAAACATAAAGGAAGGCTACGCCGTGACGCAGGTCCAGAGCGGGGAGAAGTTGGAATTGCTTCAGGAATCCATGCCCGAGTTAATTGAGGTTGTTTGGGACGGGAGAAACATGATGGTCGAAAGATACCAGTGGCAGGTGTTTCTCCACAACCAAGGAGTCGGGGGTTCCAATTATCCCAGAGCTCTCCCAACACCCAATGATAATCGCCCATTAGACCCAGCCGGGGCGGATAGTGGTTCCAAGGCTCCAAGCTCTCCATCCTCACATCGCTTTTGATCCAGCGAAGGTAGCAACAAATGAAGATCCGGCACCAATCGAGTCTAACGTGTAGCATGTTAGTTCTATTAGGTACCATGACTGTTTTGTTAGGTCTATTGTCTGTTTTGTTAGTTCTATTGTCTATTGTGTTAATTCTAATAGACTATTTTGTTAGCTCAATTGTCTGTTTTGTTAGTTCTATTGTCTGTTTTGATAGTTCTATTTGACTGTTTTGTTAGGTCTATTGTCTGTTTTGTTAGTTCTATTGTCTGTTTTGTTAGTTCTAATAGACTGTTTTGTTAGGTCTATTGTCTGTTTTGTTAGTTCTATTGTCTGTTGTGTTAGTTCTAATAGACTGTTTTGTTAGTTCTAATAGACTGTTTTGTTAGGTCTATTGTCTGTTTTGTTAGTTCTAATTGACTGTTTTGTTAGTTCTAATAGACTGTTTTGTTAGGTCTATTGTATGTTTTGTTAGTTCTATTGTCTGTTGTGTTAGTTCTAATAGACTGTTTTGTTAGGTCTATTATCTGCTTTGTTAGTTCTATTGTATGTTTTGTTAGTTCTATTGTCTATTGTCTGTTCTGTTAGTTCTAATGCTCAGTGTGTTAGTTGTGTTAGTTATTTTGTTAGTTCTATTAACGCTCTTGTTAGTTGTAATGAGAGTTAGTTCCATTAACGCTCAGTGTGTTAGTTCTATTTGTTTTCGTGTTAGTTCTAATGCTCAGTGTGTTAGTTCTATATACTGAGTTAGTTGTGCGGGGTAGTTCTAATGTGTAGCATGTTAGTTCTATATATTATTTTGTTAGTTCTATTGTCTGTTTTGATAGTTCTAATTGACTGTTTTGTTAGGTCTATTGTCTGCTTTGTTAGTTCTATTGTCTGTTTTGTTAGTTCTAATAGACTGTTTTGTTAGTTCTATTGTCTGTTTTGATAGTTCTAATTGACTATTTTGTTAGTTCTAATAGACTGTTTTGTTAGGTCTATTGTCTGTTTTGTTAGTTCTAATTGACTGTTTTGTTAGGTCTATTGTCTGCTTTGTTAGTTCTATTGTCTGTTTTGTTAGTTCTAATAGACTATTTTGTTAGGTCTATTGTCTGTTTTGTTAGTTCTAATTGACTGTTTTGTTAGGTCTATTGTCTGCTTTGTTAGTTCTATTGTCTATTTTGTTAGTTCTAATAGACTGTTTTGTTAGGTCTATTGTCTGTTTTGTTAGTTCTATTGTCTGTTGTGTTAGTTCTAATAGACTGTTTTGTTAGGTCTATTGTCTGCTTTGTTAGTTCTATTGTCTGTTTTGTTAGTTCTATTATCTATTGTCTGTTCTGTTAGTTCTGATGCTCAGTGTGTTAGTTGTGTTAGTTATTTTGTTAGTTCTATTAACGCTCTTGTTAGTTGTAATGAGAGTTAGTTCCATTAACGCTCAGTGTGTTAGTTCTATGTGTTTTCGTATTAGTTCTAATGCTCAGTGTGTTAGTTCTATACAGTGGCATGCTAGTTCTAATGTGTAGCATGTTAGTTCTATTAGGTACAATGTCTGTTTTGTTAGTTCTATTGTCTGTTTTGTTAGGTCTATTGTCTGTTTTGTTAGTTCTATTGACTATTTTGTTAGTTCTATTAGGTACAATGTCTGTTTTGTTAGTTCTATTGTGTTAGTTCTAATGCTCAGTGTGTTAGTTCTGTTAGTTCTATTGTTAGTTCTATTAACGCTCTTGTTAGTTCTATTGTCTGTTTTGTTAGTTCTAATAGGTACCATGTTAGATCTATTTTTAGAAGTGTGCTAGCAAATCGGACAATAGTCAGATCTATTTTCATTACATGTTTTACGACAGTCCGCGATAGTTTTATCTCAAAACACACTTAGCAAATCGGACAATAACAGATCTATTTTCATTTCAATCACACTTAGTCAGCGATGGTTTCATTACAGGTTTTACGATTATGCCCTTCCAGATGACACCGAGAACATTTAACTGGCCGGGTGTAAACAGTTCTGTTGTTGATTCGCCTGGTCTTATTTCTCCCTTTCCTTTTCGTTGTAATTGGAGGTAGGATCTGTATCTCATCCCTTGGCACGCTGCGTTTCTCGTAGTCAGGTATAGGGTAGATGATAGGCTCGTAGCTCCTTTTAAAGGCGTCAACCGTCATAAACCAGTCACAGAATTGGTAGACATCCATTTTCATAAACATAATGCTTGCGCATGCATGTTTGCAAGGGACACGGGTTACATCCCACCCACGGCAAGTGCATGTTTTATTGTCTAGATTGTAGGCTGTCTAAAAATCACAATAGATAGCTGATCCCCATAAAACACCGATGATGGAAGTTGCAATCTGACGACTTCCAGAAGGTTATAATTTGAAGACTTTCACGTAGATCGCTAAAGGTTATAATCTGACGACCTTCACGACAGCTGATGGAAGCTCTAATCAACAGCCTTCACAATCAACATCGAGAGTTACAATCTGACGACTCTCATATATCAGAGAGCTAAAGCAAAGATTAAAAAATGACGATCTTTGCAACGCTTCGACAGAAAGAGACTACAAATCGACGGTCTTTTCAAATCAAGACATGGAAGTCCTCCCCGCGTACCAGCATCAAGATGCGCCGCGTTCATAGCCACGAACGCAGCTCAAACGCAGCTCCAATCGCTGCCAAGCACAGCTCACGCAGCTCAAATCAGCCTCTGAACGCATCTCAGATCAGCATCTGAACGCAGCTTCAACCGCTGCCAGACGCAGCTCCAGCTGACTTCGAACGCAGTTCTATACTGCTGCCAAACGCAGCTTTCATCCGCTGCAAACGCAGCTTCCAATCACTGCGTTCAAGCTTCCAGACACTGCGTTTGGACACAGAATTCATGCCGAAATGCAGGATCTGTGTTTGACTCGTTCAAACACGAGTTGAACGGTTTCAAAACCGTTTCCCACGATCTGAGGGGATCACAACTCCACTCAGGAGTGATTTAAGGGGCGGTTACATCCCATTAGCCCCACTTAGGAGCGAATTAAGGAGGTGGTTACACCCCTTAATCCCCTATAAATAACAACAAACTCAACAGAGTTAAAGATCGGATTTTTGATAATCAGATCAGGGCTGGATCTTTCGAGGGGCGGTCGATTAGAACTTCTTGGCTCGTCAACAGGATCCTTAGAGCATTTCTGGAGCTTTGGAGATTGGCAACAAGATCTTCTTTATCCTTGGCTTATAACCGATTTTGGTTAAATCAACTCTTTCATAGAGTTTTAAACTCGTTCAGAGTTCTCCACAGATATTCGGATCGTCAACGAGAAGCAAACTCGACGCAAGCATTCGAGGGAGGCATCTCATCGCTACCGTGAAGAACCCAGAATTAAACAAAGGAGAGAATCAAATTCATTCTCTTCTCTTTTGTAATCAGGAATTCAAATTGTAATCGAGAGTTGAGAGAATTGTAATCATTCTTTTTCTAAACAGTTAGAGAGAATAAAATCAAGTACAATTCTTTTCTTATTTTCTTGTTACAAAATTTCCCACAAACATAGATCCACTTGACAAGATCTATAGGATTGTACTTCAAATAAGCCTGTGTGGGACTGACGAACCTCCAACGGGCGTCCATTGTCCATGTTCTCGTGGGACTGACGAACCTCCAACGGGCGTCCATTGTCCATGTTCTCCTTGAGGGCAATTTCAGCTTTGGGGCAAAGAACTTGATTCCAACTTTCAGCCATGACTCGTCGCTCATTCATGCGCACCATGATCTGTTTACGAATATGCTCTATCAGTTGGAGTATCCGTAGAAGCCTTGCCTCATGAATCCATTTGTTGAATGACTCTGCAACATTTGATGTAACGTGACCATATCTAAACATAGACAGTGTTAGTTCTATCTACTTCTATTAGTTATATGTAAGGTAATCAAATGAAATATTACTTGCCTAACTCCAGGAAAAAACGCATTGGCCCAGTTTTCTGGAGCATAGTTCATCACAATATTGTATGCACGCTCGTCAATTAGTCTGATGTCGTCCATATAATCATTCTATTCTGCTCTAGTATATTTGTAACAGGCAGATTGCAGTAGATTACCCAAGATCTAAGAATCCTTTGACTTGAATCCCAAATCCTTCAACTTTGTTCTGAAGTTCTCGACCAGATGCAGCACACAGCGAGAGTATATAGAATCAGGAAAAAATTCTCTAACTGCTTCTCTGATCCCTTTATCTGCATCTGAAATTATCACTAGCTTATGTGGAGGGTTGTATGGATCTGACCTTTCATAGAGAATGGACCACAGACCTACAAAGAGTATTGGTTAACAGCCCTTAAAGTTAACTACGAAGGAGATAGAATTATAATAGCGATATTAGAACTAGATTTCTGAAGTGTTAGTTCTGTCAGGTGTTGTGTTAGTTCTATTGTTTGTTTTGTTAGTTCTATTGTCTGTTGTGTTAGTTCTGTACAGTGTCATGTTAGTTCTAATGTGCAGAGTGTTAGTACTATTGTCTGTTGTGTTAGTTCTGTTATTGATAGTATTAGTTCTATTGTCTGTTGTGTTAGTTCTAATATTGATAGTGTTAGTCCTAGTGTCTGGCGTGGTAGTTCTGTCCACCTAAGTTTTAGATCTAATGTGCAGCGTGATAGTTCTATTTGTTCATTTTTAATAGCTGCATTTGATTGTAGTGTGTTAGTTCTATTTTTGTTGGCACCATCATGTATAATGTTGGAACTAACCTTGTAGGAACCACTTCCAGTTAACATTATTTTCTTGATCACAGATACAATAGGCCAATGGAAATATCCCCTGATTACCATCATATGTTACGGCGCTTAATAGTATACCTTTGAATCGATCTTTCAGAAAGGTTCCATCCAAAAATATAAGTGGTCTGCAACCTTGTAAAAAACCATTTATGCAGGCCGCATAGCAGATGAATATCCTTGTAAACCTACCCTCGTCTTGTTCAACATGAATGTAGCTTCCCGGATTTGTCTTCTTAACCTCGTCTACATACCTAGATAATTGAAGATTAAGCGTTAGTTTCAACATTATAAAGTTATGAGACTTATAGCGTCATATAAATGAAAACAACAGCAACTTGTGTATATATGATCTTATGATTTACCATCTCAATTGATCGTAGGACTCATAAGCATCACCATATAATCGCTCTTGAGCTCTTTCTTTACACTACCAAATCTTACTATATTCAACCCTAATCCCATATGAACTTAGAAACTCCTTCTGAACGTCAATAGGTCGTATATCCGGACGTACCTTCAACGTGGGTTGTAATTGGGTAGCAATGAAATGACGAGAGGCTCTAGATTGACCTGCATTATTAGCATGTTGTCCACAGTTGTGAATGTCCACGAACCTTTTTATTTCAAGTCTATTTTCATTTTTCGGCGGAGAGGCAAATAACATCCATGGGCAATTTTTGGCTACCTTAAACCGGCAAAAAACTCGAATACGCTTTGGTTCATTCTTCACAAACTCATATTCGAATTTTTTGGCCATGGAGTAGTATAGCAAGGCCAATCTTAACTCCTTCGCACTTTCAAAACGTTGCCCCTCCCCAGTTAACGCAGTGTGCCACCAAGCAGGAATCCTCTCAGATCTGCTAATCATGTCATCAATCATCATAACATTATCTCTTGAAGGAATGTCATTGGGATTCTTATCTGCAACAGTTGTGGACGACAACTCCGGCGGGCCACAGTCTATACTTTTCGAGTTTAGACTTCTGGAAGCGCTACAAATATTAACAACAGGAAAATAGTTAATCATAAACTACACAAATAAAAGTGTTGATAGGGGTCTAACATGCTTTAGAGTAGCTCTACCCCATATGGAACTGGTGATAGAACTAACATACAATCGTGTAGAAGTAACAAAATAGCTACTAGAACTAACAGAAACCCCTATATGTATTAATAGAACTAACATGCATGCAATCGTGTAGAACTAAGATGCATGCAATCGTGTAGAACTAACAAAATAGCCATTAGAACTAACAAAATAGCGATTAGAACTAACAAAATAGCCATTAGAACTAACAAAATAGCGATTAGAACTAACAAAATAGCCATTAGAACTAACAAAAACCCGTTCAGCAACAACACGTTGATTAGAACTAACAGGTCAACGATTACAACTAACATATTGTTGAAATGCATCTGAAATCCAGTTTAACATTCAACATAGACAAAAAGAAGACGATTAGCACTAGCGTTCGTTTACTTCGCAGTTAACCTACATGTCTTGTGGGACTTGCTCTTTGCAAGGTTGGACTCGCTCATTGCAGTGTATATTCTGCAAATCATCAGCTTCTTTAAAAGCTTTCATGTGAACCTCTTTTAGTCCAAGATTGTGGCAATGCTCCACCATAGACATCATGTCCCCCTCGTTCTCAATAGGAAATTTCTAGCTTCCAGCTGTTTCATCTTTGTCTGACAGAATTAATTACTCATATGGAATACCTAACCTCTCTGCCACATCAAATTTGAGATCCAGGATGGTGGTTGAGGAGTTAATCTTCAAAAATACCGCTTTATACCCCGAAGAGACAATGCAAATGATGTCCTTCTCAGCCATTTTGAAGAGAAGGTAAGATTAATGGCGCGAGTAAAGGAGAGAATTTTGGTCTGAGGAGAAGTAATGGATAACTAAATAGTTATTGCTCATGATGGGAAAAAAAGGGGGAAATTTCCCTCCATTTCTTCTATCTTATCGCATTAAAGAGGAGTGTCTACTGTTAAGAGACGGCGCCTCGTCTGGGGAAGAAGGAGAAGGGCAGTATCGCCTTTTTTGAAAAAATACAATCTGCTTTTGTACAACGCTGACGTGGAGGGGGCTTAAAATATTAGTCTTCACTTTTAGGGGCTAATACACATGGGCCGAAATACGAGGGGGCTTGTCACATGAAGTTCCTACTTTTGGGGCCTGGACACAATTTTCCCAACTTATAAATGTTTTGACAAATTTTCTTTGTGATCATGTATATAAGAAAGATGTGTCCATTATTTACATTGATACAAAATATCCTTTTTAGTGAACATCTTTGCCTAACCACTTTGCTTAGAGATTTCTTTTGGCAATTTAAGCATGTTTGTCATTTGAATCATGTATTTGCTCAATCATTTTTTGTTAAAATGATACTTTATGCTTTTCCATGAACTCTCATTCGGACTCTCTTTTGGTATCATTTTTATTGTCTTTCTTGGATTCATGGATTTTCATGAACAATATTTTGGTTTTCATAAGTTTTCATGAACTTATACTTTGTTTTTATGTTTTGAGACATCATTCTCATAATAATGTATTTATATATTATGGTTTGATAAGTTATGAATTTTCTTTTGGATTTATTGACAAATCATTTGATTCTTGATTTTTGATTTTTAAACCTTTGATTTTTATTTTTGGGATTTTTTTGATATATATCCTATGGATATATATTTATGTTTTAGACTCTTGTGACTCTATTCTTAATGATACATATATGTGATCACTTGGCCTTCTTTAATGTGAGTTGTGTTTAGGATATTCTATATCCATGCTTACTCACATTTATTTGTCATGCTCATCATTGCATACTTTCCATATGGCAGTTTGATAGGGGGAGTCATCATTATATCTATTTTTGTTTATACTCACCTGTGCATAAATGCAGGGAAGCTTTGCTCATGTTTTCCCCTTTTTGATGTTGTCAAAGTGTGAGAAAAGGTGGTTTATTGGTTTATTCTATGGTTTCATGTGTAATTCATATTTAATGTTTTTTATATATTTTATAAATTATTTGTCATTATCAAAAAGGGGAAGATTGTTGGCCCTTTTGTTTTGATGATGATTTTTCAAACAATTTATAACTAATTTGTTTCCTAATGGTTGTCGTTTGTTTATTTTTTTTTTTCAAGATATCTATATATGATGAAAAACCATTCATATCAGAGTTAAAGATTCAAGATCAAGCTTTGTGCGCAACCACTTAGGTATATTAGTAGTTTTATAACGTATATTGTGTGAATATATTTCAAGCTCAATATATATATATACACACACATAATTTTGATTTTTAATACAAAATGAGTTTATTTGAGAAAGATATACAATATTGGTTTATTAATCTTGCTTACAATACATTCATGTTTTATAACGTTTAAAAAAACATCTCATAAAGTTTCCACATGTCCTTACATGTCAAACTTTATTTTCAAGATTCATCAAAAACATGTATTATGTATATTTTTGCCAAACGTTGAGTTTTCACAAATACGAGGTCTTTTTTGCAAAATTTCTTTTCAAACAAGTTTGTTATTATATTTGAAATTTTTTCCAAAGTTTCATATTTTTAGAAATTTATTTACTATTTTTTAGAGACCCTAGAAATTCGTTTTTAAAAATTAAAACAGGCTGAAAATTTGTTATCAGTCGACTGATTCAAAGGATCAGTCGATGAATCAGTCGACTGACGAAACTGGCCAGAATCATCAAAAAGTCTCTGCTTTTACGATTAACATTCTATCAGTCGACTGATGACCCTTCTGTCGACTGATTAGCTCTTCAGTCGACCGATAGGCTGCAAACCGCTTACAACGGTCAGCTCATCAGTCGACTGACTAACTCCGTCAGTCGACTGATAAGCTTCCAACGGCTAGTTTTGTACAGTTTCCAGATTTCTCGGTTTTTGAACATTTTTGTTTGTTTCTTTGGGTTTTGACTGATGTTTGAGTGGTTATAAATACCCTATTGCATTTAACTCTTTCGTCCATCAAGAAAATTGTTTAATCAAGTTTTAGAAGAGTTTAGTTTGTGTTTAAGCATTATTTTAAGTTTCGTTTCAAAAGAGAAGTTTTACACAAGAAGAGGCTTTTGATTTCAACTGAGGAATTCATCCTCATCATCATATCTACAGCTCCTTGTGCTTATAGAGAAGATTTCTAACTCTTTTATCTAGCTTATTTATTATTTGATTTTCATATTCGTATCTTAGCTAGTTTTATTTGAGTTAGAATTTTATTGTTCTCATTTATCACTCATACCTCAATTGAGCTTTTAATATTATTCATTCAATATGTTGTTGGATAGTGGTGAGTGATGTTGTGAGAGTGAGGTTCATTGTGTTCTCATTCATTATTAGAGAACTAATTATTGTATTTGAGCTTTATTTGTGAGTATCACTTTGTAATACACATTTACACCGAGAGGAGTGTGCGGTGAGGACGTAAGTCGATTCCAAGAGAAGTGACATCGGTAGTAAAGCCTAGTGAGAGGTAGTAAAGCCGAGCATTTGAGGGAGATGATACGTGAGGATCAACACTTGAGGTTGTAGTTTGTGTATGTACATTGTGAGAGGTTTGTAGAATTTTCAGTGAACTAGATAACCGAGTGTGTAGATAAGTTTCGGCTTTCAAACCGGGTGTGTCGATATAGTGGAGATCTTCTCGAGGCGAGGAGTGGAGACGTAGGTCAAGGGTTGACCAAACTCCGTGATCATATCTTGTGTTTGAGTTTGCTTTATGTATATTTTTTTGTGCTTATAATTTATATTCTTGCTCATAACTCATTCATATGTATATTTATTTTGTGCTTGTTATTTACATTCTTGCTCATAACTCATTCATATATCTTTTACAATACTTAATTAATCAAGAAAGTTTTTAATTGGCATAAAATCGGAATTAGATTAGCATTGACCCTATTCACCCACCTCCCCCCTCTAGAGTCTAACACCCTCTCCCAAGGGATCAAGATGCCCGTAGTTTATACAAATAGCCTCAAAATGCCTCAGCAAGCACAAATCCGCAACAAGCTTCTACAATAATCGAACTTGTTGCTGGGGACCAACTTCGTGAGCATATCTACTTGATTGTCTTTTGTTTGGAACTTCACGAGCTCCACATCCCCATCTTCAAGAACATCATGGACAAAGTGATAACGAACGTCAATGTGCTTCGTCCTTGCATGGAAAACCTAATTTTTTTGCCAAATAGTTAGCACTCATATTATCACAATGAATGATGACGGATCACTACAAAACACCAAGATCTTCCAAAAGTCCTTGAAGCTAAATCACATCCTTAATAGCAGCCGTAATCGCTATATACTTTTCCTCCGTCGTCGACAAAGCAACTGTAGACTGCAATGTGAATCTCCAACACACCGTCGCACGGATCAAAGTGAACACATCCCCCATCGTAGGTCGGTGCTTATCCAAATCTCCAGCGTTGTCTGAATCAACATAACCAATACACAGCTGCCCACCACTTGTGTCCCGCTGAAACACCAAACCAACGTTGAGAGTACCTCGAATGTACCTCAAAATCCACCTCACGGTATCCTAATGACCCGAACTCGTATCGTGCATGTATCGTGAAACAATGCTAACTACTTGTGACAAATCTTCCTATGCATAGCCCTTCGATTCCAATCTAACTTTGAACCTCACCGCTCTTAATGCCCTCCTTCTTAGTATACACTCATTTGCAACAAATTACCTTCTGCCCCTTTGGAAGCTCGACAGCTCCTATGTGTCGTTCTTTTGAAAAGACTTCATCTCCTCCTGCATAGCTTCCTGCCAGAGCCTTACTGAATGTAGTAAGAATCAACTCATTAACACTCTATAGCGGAAGTGTATATGTATACCTCGCTGGCAACTATATGTCTCTCCTGGGTCTTCGAACCACAATGGAATTCTGAACCTGAGTCATCGGTCCCTGATCCTGCTCTGCTAAACCTGTATACTCCAAATCATCATTATGCTCGCCTAGCATCACCTCAGTCGGCACTCTAATAGATACGGTCCCATCTGGACACTATAGAGCTGCATCAATTTCTACCATTTACGATGTCTCCTTTGTCGGGGTGCTCTCCACCTGATGAGAGCTGAAAGGCTTCAAGAGCGAAGCCTCATCAAAAGTGACGTCTCTACTCAGCATAATCTTCTTATCAACTGGGTCCTAAAGCTTGTATCCTTTAACACCACGCTTGAATCCCATAAATAATGGCATTGCTAGCTCGATGTTTTAATTTATTAGTCTTTACATGATAAAATGCAGGGCACCCAAATACCTTAAGCTGATCATAGTCGTGTGCTGGCTCTCCCAACCACATCTTCATAGGGGTCTTCCCCTCAATCGTAGATGAAGGCAGCCTATTAATGAGGTGGCTCGCATATGAAAGTGTCTCAGCCCAAAAAATCTTCTCCAAACCACTCTGCGATAATAAATATTGGACATTCTCCAGTAAAGACCGATTCAACCTCTTTGCCACCCTATTCTGGTGTAACGTATGACTAACTGTGAAGTACCTCTCTATGCCATCGTCTCGACGTAGCTACTGAAAGGGATCTGAAGTATACTCTCCACCATTGTCTGATCTTAACGTCTTGATCTTTCTCCCTATCTATAGTTCTAATCTCATCTTCCACTCTGCAAATATCTCTAGGACTTCACTCTTATACTTCATGGTGTACACCCAACAATGTCTAGAGTAGTCATCCATAAACTTGACAAACCAATGTCGACCATCAAGTGATGCTGTCTTGGTGGGACCCTAAATATCTGTGTGCACGTAGTCCAAGATGTCGATTGTCCTATGAATAACTGTCTCGAACTTCATTTTAGTCTTCTTGCTAAGAACACATTGCTCACAGAATTTAATCTTTCCACTCTTGGCTCTTTTCAATAGCCCATGTTTGCACAATGCCTGCGGTAACTTTTCACATGTGTGCCTCAATCTGTAGTGCCAAAGTTTACTCGCATCTGCCTCTAAAACTGTTGAAGCAACCTAGCTAATCTCAGTACTTTCCTTCAGATAATAAAGATTCCTACTACGGACTGTCTTCATCACTACCAAAGATACCTTAGTAACTTTTACTACAGCGTTCTCAAAAGTTACCTTGAATCTTTTTGCCTCCAAAGATCCAATGGAAATAAGATTTTTTTCAGTTAAGGAACAAACCTTACTTCACTCAACTCTCGAACAACTCCATTGTGCATCCGAATCCTGATGGTACCTATCTCATGAATATCATAGGATTAATCATTTCCCATGACCACTACACCCTTATCAAGCTTCTCAAAAGATGCAAGTCAATCTCTCCAGGGAGTCACATGATAAGTAGAACCAGAATCCAGCATTCAATCTGATGCATCAGCATGGTTAACCTCTAGAGTAATCAATAGAGAAAAGCATGAATCATCTGAATCATCACCACCTTTAGTGACATTCACCTCGCTGTCCTTCGGCCCCTTCTTCTTGCTATTCTCCTTCTCTTTGAGCTTCGGGCAATATCTCATCTAATGTCCTTATTCTCTGTAAAAGGCACACTGATTCTTTGAAATTTGGTAGTGACCTCTAGACTTTGACTTGCCTCGATTATTACATCTTGGATATGGACTCCTTCCTCTCGTCGACAAGGTCTCTCCTGAAGTGCTAGCTCTGGAAGACTCTTTATCCTTACTCCTCAAGTTGAAATTTGTCAA
The DNA here is from genome assembly GCF_001876935.1 of Asparagus officinalis. Taxonomy (NCBI): domain Eukaryota; kingdom Viridiplantae; phylum Streptophyta; class Magnoliopsida; order Asparagales; family Asparagaceae; genus Asparagus; species Asparagus officinalis. Next base: position 45,795,076 of record NC_033796.1, read on the forward strand.
CGCGTTAGTCACTTCAATATAGGTGATGAAAGATCTACCGTTTAACAAAGTGAGCACGAAGGTATCATACTACTCATCGGGTAAGGAGCCTAACAAAATAATCACCTTGAACTCATTCGATATCTTCTCATCCATATTCGCCAAGTCCGACAACAAATTTGTGTAGTTATTCACATGATCTGTAAGTGAGGTACCCCTGGACATCTGGAATCTGAACAATCTTCGCAGCAAGTGCAAACGGTTCTCAACACTCTTCGTAAGATACTTGTTATTGAGAATCTCTCACATCTTCATCACAGACGTCACACCGATAACATCGTACTTCAACTCTTATTCCAAACAAGATCTAGTCACCCCACATGCATTTTCATTCATCTTGTCCCATATCGCCTCATCATACTTCGGTTGCCTCTCATGAGTCACAATAGTCTCTTCCAAATTTTGACCATTCAATGCATCTTGCACATCACTCATCCACAATCCAAAGTTGATCTTGCTGTCATACTTCATAACACTGATCTTCATTCTGAAGTACAACCCAAACTGTACTCATTGTAGCCTTGCTATTTTCACCACTATCTCCTGCCATTGCTTGCTAACTCTGAATTGTAGAGGAAAGATTCAAACTTGATAGATTTGTGAAATTACCCGACTTGAACCCTAGATTGGATTCCAAACAAACTCCCAACCACATGAGGAAGGTGAAATCTCCAACGGCAATTCCGCAATGCTATCTCCACCGAAGCTTAGAACTCCAAATTTTAAGCTTCCAACACTGAATTTCTTCCACCCAAAAAACCCTAAGTCTGAAACCCTAGAACTCTGATGCTAATTGTTGCGTGTCGGCAGAAACATGTGTACAAACCAAACGAGTCATTGAAAAATGAGAGGAGAACAACTAACGAGTGCAATTCACAAAAGAATGGCCAAAATCACACACAAACACAAAGATTTATATGGTTCGGTAAATTGCTTACGTCCACGGGGAGAGGATGGGGAGATTTTACTATATGGAGGAAAAAACAACGAGTTACAACTCACACAAACTCTCAAAATAACCCTAACCAATAATCTCTCACTCCCTCACAACAATCTCCCTCTCAAAGTGCTCAAACAAATCCAAATTCTATGATAAAAACCCTAACAAAACGTGTTTCTTTTTAATCAAAACCCAAACTAAAATAGGCTAGGAATAAGATTTACTCATTTTACCCGCTATCAGTTGACTGATAGGGTNTGTTTATTGGTCGACTGATCAAATGCATCAGTCGACTGTCCCGAAACTCCTATAATTTCCTTGCGATCGAATCGGTCGATTGATCGAATCGGTCAACTGATCAAATTGGTTGACTGATCAGACCCAATCAATCAACCGATGAGCCTCCTCCTGTGCACGTCTTGTTTTTCTTTGCCATTTTTCAACAGCTCATCCTCAATGTCGCTATCGATATATGGTGTTAGGAAATTTAAAATGTATACAAAGAATAGGCAAAAGAAAAGTAAAATACAGTCTGAGCCTCACTAGTGAACAGATATAGTGAAGCCTTATTAAATCTGAGATGCAAGCTTAGAGGAGAATGATTGGATTACTACGAATTTTTATTAAAAATACAAATATATGGCGAAATATATAAAATAAAAGTGATAAACTATATAAATTCTTATAATTAAACACCAAGAGAAATCAACTAGGGATACACAAAATTTTATAGTGGTTCGGATATCAATCCTATGTCCACTCTTTCTCATCGTGAAAAGGCCTCCTCACTATGCAAAAAGTTTATTTGAATCACAAATCCGATTCAGTACCTTTACAAGACAGTATCCTACAATCTACCAGAAAATAGTCGTCTAATCTTAACTCCCACAATGAATAACTCCTAACCCGAGCTAGTCCCAACCCTCAATTCAACAAGCTGTGTGAAAAAATACATACATATAGATTAAAAAATCATATGTGAACTTATAAGACATAATCAAGCATATATACCAAAAGAATAATATCATTTGGATCAAACTTGTAAAAGCGTATACATAGGCATATCCAATTTTTTTTAATTTCTTTAAAGAAACCAAAAAGGAAAAAAATTTGTTTTGTTTTTTACATCTAAAAAATAGGAAAAGAAAAAAATTGAGAAACAACATAAAAATAAAAAATAAAAAATATATGTACATATAACAAGAGGTGTCATAGAATATACCTTTACTTACCCCTTTGATAAGACTTGCTAAAATAATTGTTTATGCAAGTTGTGGCTTTGCAATAAATCCGCGATTGTATAATGAAGCCCTTTTTACATGCATTGGCAACTTCTCATCCTATTCTTCTTATTGGTTAAGCTAAGAAATTGATACATGACTTCTGAATATGCATTGAGCAACTAAAATGGATGATGCATAGCTCCTTAGCCTTCATGAGAACCTACAGAAAAGCAGAAAGATGTGATTTAGGTATATATAGGTCTATCTTGTGTAGTAATTATGCCTTTAGGTACCTAAATTTGCTTAACTAGTTTGACTCTATATTGCATATGATAATTCATTGAAATATGACTTATTCTACCACATTAAGTACAAATAGTAGAAGATGCATTAGAAATGAGTGAAAAAAAAGTTAAATTGTTTCCTTTGACAAAAGAAGATTGAAACATTTTATGTTTTTTTGAATATGAAAACTCAAGTCTAGTTTTAGTTTTTACAATTTGTTGATGGGAAATGACCATATTTAAGCCTTTATCACCCAATAAAAAAATTTCATGACCTTTTCAAAATTAATATTTTTAGAATTTAATTGTTCATTTCCAAAAACCATAATAGTGCACTTAGTTTCAAACTTTCTTTTTTCAAAAGACAGCTCATATAGAAGCTCATTTATCCTAGCAACTAATAATTTATTTTCACATAATTTTTTAGTTAGTTGCTTGGATAAATTAGAATTCATGTACTATATATGGAATATTATATGCATTCAAAAGAGATTTTCACTTGTGTTTTTAGATGTATTCAATTCTTAAGAGAAATTTTTAATTTTATCACCCAACAATTTATTACCCTTATTTAAACTTGAATTCATCTTTTTATAACAATTGTATTTTTTTACAAGTTTTCAAATTAACCTAATATTTAATTATATTTATAATATAAATCATCATATGTAGGGTATACCTTACAATCGGAGTTCTCATGTCCGGTTACATCTAAATTACTATATTTAGCCATAAGAAAACAATGTGTTCTTTTGTTATCATCGCTCGAGCTACTCTCTGACTCATCCATGTAGTTACTTTGAAATATTTGCCCTTCCCTTTATAGTCCTTTTTATCAGCAGGCAATTCTTCCTTAAGTGACTGGGTTTCCTACACCGAAAATAAGATGGCTTAATATCATAATGACTAAAATTATATTTATTTATTTTGCTTGTGTAATGATCCTGTTTGTTTTACAAGAATTTCTGACCATATTTTGATTTGAGGAAGAATTTGAAGCCTTTAATAATTTGATCCATATGGTTATCTTTCTCACTCTTAGAACTTGAGCTCACACCCTGTTTGCCTTGACCTTCGATTTTTCTCTTTTCGCTTTCAAAGCTAATGACCTTTTCTTATAACTATTTTTTGAATCGTTTTCTCTTTCTTTCAAATGCACTTCATATGTAAACAGATTCCTTACAATATTCTGAAGATATATTTAGTTTAGAAATATTTTACTTTTCTTTAATAGCCATTAACGTTGGTTCCCAATCTCTAAAAAGAGAATGAAAATTTTTACTTAAAAACTCTTTATTATCATATTCTTTTTTCCAAAGCTTTTAATTTGTTCACAATGTCCATGAATGGGTGAACATGTCCTGAATACTCTCTAAGGCCTTCATCTTGAAATTCTCATAAGTACTCACGAGCATTGTAAGTTTCACCTCTTTCACCTATAAAGTTTGTTCATGCATAACTTCCAACATATTCTAAATTTAATGCATAATAGTACAATTTGTCACATGTTAAACTCTTTATCAGTTAAAGAGTTATAAAGAGCATTCACATCGTTTGCATTTAAAGAATAAAGTTTTTTGTCACCAGAGAACCACTTATCTCTAGGAGTGACAATGATGGTTTTAGCTACAATGGTCGTAGGTTCACTATAGCTAGTCTCAACAATACTCCAAATGTCAAAATCAACGAACAATAAAAAGACTTACATACGCTTCCAATAAGTGTAATTTATCCCATCAAAAAGTGGGGGTCAATTAACTCTGTGCCACTCAGGAAAATCCATTACGGCGATCAATCTAGACAACTCTACCCTAGGTTGTAAATCCTAAAGATTGCATAATGAGACTTTGATACCACTTGTTGGATATAAAATGCAAGCCTAGAGAGGGTGAATAGGATTGCTACCATTTTCACCAAAATACAAAATATCTAGTGGAATATATAAAATAAAAGCAATATATGATAGAAACCATTAGAATTAAACACCAAGAGCAATCAACCAAGAACTGACAAAATTTTATAGTGGTTCGAATAATAATCCTACATCTACTATTCCTTCTTGTGAAGGGCTTGCTCATTATGCAAGGAGTTCACGTGAATCACAAACACAATTAAGTAGACTTACAAGATCACCACCTGAAATCTACCTAAAACCAATCGCCTAACCTAACTCTCACAATGAATAAGACCTAGCCTTAGTTGGTCCTAACCCTTTGTTGATTTCCTGAGACCCAGTAGCATATTAGCTGGTAATCCTAAATTTAGCAAGGGCTTAAGGTTGATATAAGTGATGTGGGTTTGCTCATCTCTTTTTAAAGTTCGGTCCCCTATCTGTATAAGAGAGTTACACAATAACACATGTTAGAGAATCAGAGTTGGGTTCTCCACTGGTTCCTCCGACGGTCAAGTTAATATTTGAGCTTGAACGAAAAAGATACCAATAAACTGAAAATAGTTCTAATTATGCAAAAGTAGCATCCCTATGGCCCCCTAGCCCCCCTCTAGTCCCTCCAGTTAGTAAGCAATGAGCCCTATATATATCCAGCTAAGAGGGGCAAATATCTAACTGTGGCCGAGTCCAGGCAGATAGCTGACTCGACAGATGGCTAACAAATATCAACTATGGGTGTCATGGGTCATCCAGGTGGTTAGTGCAAAATGACAGCAGTTACTTGCTGCTAACAGAGCCGGATGAGTCATGAAGACTTTTGGGACTAGAGTAATGATGATCTTTAACTGTGCATTTAATATGATAGTAACTAGTTATTGGCAGGGGGTTCAAGGATACACTACCTCTCTAGTTGTCTGGTGGAGGGCGATAGTGGGCTGAGTGTGGAGGCTTGTGGGCTCGATCTGATAGGTAGGTCGGTAAGTACCACCTTTCGAGTCGGCCACGCTAGATGTCGACCCAGCTTTAAGTGAATGAGGGTGGTCAACTCGATTGATGAGGTCTAATGGGAGCTGGTCTCGACTCGATCTGGCTTAGGAGGGTCGAGTGTCCAGACAACCCGAGTCACCTCTGGTGAGGATGAGCTGGTGTGATTGATTAATGTTAACATAGGATACATGTCGACTCCAAGAGGAGAATTAACACTTATGTTAATTTATGTCATAACGTTGGTCCCTTTCACTTGGACTCGGAGTAGTCGAGTTTGACTGAAATAGTATTGTAGCTAGCTGAGTCTCAATGTGCATTTATGAGGGAAGTGATGGGTTGCAGTTATGGCGAATGGAGCGAGTCGATCTCATACCTTATTGTTGAATATGATCACAAAGCTCTAAAATTCGCGCCTTGGTCTTATGAACATGCCAAGGTCTTGCTACAAACATTTTAGGTAAATATTTATCTTTATTAATTTAAACCGCATAACTTTGAGTATCCATTAGTTTTTTTTTAGGTTGAGACGACTCAGATTAATGCCTTGGGTTTACTAACAATGACAACAAGGTCTTAGAGTATGTACCTTAGGCATAGGAAGAGGCCAAAGTCTTTTAGCTGATGTAGGCCGAGTCGATATGCCTTGGTTTTATGCTGAGTAGACACTAAGGTCTTGGTATTTGTTGTTAATGACTTTCTACACTATAGATATGTTTAGATAGAAATATTTTTATTTTTATTAATTTGAACTATGTACCTTTGAGTACTAGTCAGTCCTTCAGGTCGAGCCAACTTGGCTTCGTGTGTGGGGAGTAGTGCTACTCCACCTTGTGCCTTGGGTTTATTTGGGATGACACCAAGGTCACAGGATACATGCCTTAGGAAGATGCCAAGGTCTTGGTATTGGAGTTGACTGAATTGATGATGTGCCTTGGTCTTGCTCATGAAAATAATGCCAAGGTCTTTTGAGTCAAAACTGACTGAGTAGAGGCGTTCATTGGTTTTACCCCGAGAGGGTCTTACCCTAAGTAGGTGCCAATGTCTTTTGGTCAATGATGTGCCTTTGTTTTACTCATGAAAAGATACCAAGGTCTTTTGTCAATGGCGCGCCTTGGTCTTACCCTGAGCAGGTGCCAAGATCTCTTGGTCGGTAACGTGTTTTGGTTTTACTGATCATGAAAATACACTAATGTCTTTTTTCAATGGTGCACCTTGATCTTACCCTGAGCAAGTGCCAAGGTCTTTTGAGTCTAAGCTGACGTCTGCACATAGGTACATAGCACAAAGAATATCTTATTTTAAAAATAGTATTTTTTTTTACCTTGAGGAGTGCCATATGTACTATGGACGTAGACATGAGAATGATGCTAGGATTAGTGGCAGAAGTGGGCCGAGTCAATAGAGATCGAATGGCAAAAAGTTGTGTATAAGTTAGTATGCAGCATAAAAATATCTCTTAATTATAAGAGGAATAATGATGATCACATCTTAGAAAGGTAGTCCCCAAAACGTTCATGGTAAGCTTGGCATTTTAGCCTATTGGAATGGCAGATTCTTATCTACAAGCTTTGAGCACAAAGGTTTGCTCGTTCTTTTGTAAAAGAGAGATGAAGCGACGCCACGGTAGGCGCCAAACTGTTGATTTCCTGAGACCCAACAGCAAGATTAGCGGGTAACCTTGAGTTTAGCAAGGGGGATTAAGGTCGACATGAGTGATATGGTTTACATCATCTCTTTCTGAAGACTGGCCCCCTGTCTGTATAAGAGAGCTACACAATAACACTCGTTAGAGGACTGGATCTGGGTTCTCTGGTGGTTTGTCCGATGATCAAGTCAGTATTTGAGCTTGAGTGGAGAAGATAGCAATGAATTGAAAATAGTTCTAAGTATGTAGAAGTTGCATACCCGTGGCCCCTAGGGTTTCCCCCTCCAGTCCCTCCAGTTAGTAGACAATGAGCCCAAGCAGACAACTGACTCGATAGATAGCTGAATAATGTCGGTTGTGGGTGGCATGGGTCATCCAAGTGGTTAGTGCAACGCAACAACAGCTGCTTGGTGCTGACAGAGCCTGATGAGTCACGAAGACTTTTAGGACTAGAGTAATGATTTACCATGTATTTAATATGATGGTGACTGGCTATTGGCGGGGGGTTTGAGGATACACAACCTCTCTAGTCTCCGATGGAGGGCCGACTAATACCTCCTTTTTACTCAGCCTCGAGAGTTGTCGGCTGAGATAGTGGGCCGAGTGTGGAGGCTTGTGGGCTCGATCTGATAGGTAGGTCGGCAAGTACTACCTTTTGAGTTGACCATGCTAGATGTTGACCCAACTCTAAGTGAATGAGGGTGGTCGACTTGATTGATGAGGTCGAGTGGGAGCTAGTCTCGACTCGGCCTAGTTTAGGGGGGGAGGTCGAGTGTCCATGTTACCCGAGTCGTCCCTGGTGAGGGTAAGCTTGTGTGATTGATTAACACTGACATGGGGACATGTATCAACTTCAAGAAGAGAATTAACACTTAGGATAATTAATGTCATAACATCGTTAATTTAACCGGCTTGAGTACATCATCAAAGAAGTTCAAAACAAAATAAACACTTACAACTTAGAAATTCAAGAAAGTTCTTACAACCATTTTGTTAAATAAACCATCCTTCGAAGAATGTAAGCCTAGCTCAATGAAGAACGGTGAAGAAGATCAATCAAATGGCAACTCTCCTAGTTGAAATGATCCGAAGATGTTGTACGTGACGAATAAGAATCTAACAAGCCTCCGGGGGTCAAACTCTTCAACTTGATCTCTCACAAAATCAAAAGTCTAGAACTCTTCTCTCTCTCTCTCTCTCTCTCTCTCTCTCTCTCTCTCTCTCTCTCTCTCTCTCTCTCTCTCTCTCTCTCTCTCTCTCTCTCTCTCAATGATATGAACTCCCTAATAGGTCAAAAAAGAGATATCTCAAACACGGTAGAAGTTGGAGAATATATAAACAACGAATGACTGAGATTAAATCTAAACAATCTATAATCAATGTGTTTGCCATCAATGGAAACTCTTGACCATCAATGGTCTCTAGAGGCTCCATCGATGGTTGAGAGGCCCATCGATGATATAAAAGTTTCTAGAGTAAAAATTCATCGATGACGCATGTTGACCATTGATGAGCTCTTCTTACAATTGGTTGTCAATGCCTACCATCGATAGTGGAAAGGCTAAAATCAGCTTTTGAGTTGATTTTCACATCGTTTCACCTTGTCCTTATAACTATATTTACATGTACTATATCATCTCAAACGAATATTAGTACCAAATCAAAGTTTGTTTTTGTTTGTTGTTACTCAAAAAAAGATAAGAAAAACATGTTTCCATACAGTGTAAAACCTAATAAACGATACAAAAAGAGTTGACCATACAATAATTACAAATATGAATTGTTTTTTGAATGCACGTTTACGGATAGCAAATTGGATGTTTTGAGGACAAGGACTCAATGGCGTAATTTGGATTTTCTTAAATTCTAAGATGATTTCTCTCTTCATTTCCTTCGGCTTTTGTTCATTGTGGCAATTTGGTTAATTGTTTGTTTCTCTGATAGAGATCAATATACAATACTCCGTAAGCGATTTAGTTCAGTACAAAGCAGAGAAACAATCTAATGCTGCCTACCATTAGACTAATTAGTGCAAGACATCCCACATGCTGATCTAAGAGTTATTCTTGTATATATATGTGTGAAGGTCATTAATCATGATCCCTTCATCCCTATAAGGATAAATTAGTGGAATATTTAAAGAACTCATAATTGGGCTTTGTTCCCAAAACTAATGTGAAAGTGTGTATAAATTAGGGGTGCATTCGGTCCGGATACAGCTCGGATATGATGCTTATCATATCCATATATGTTTACCTATCTCAGATACGAATACGGATACGGATATACCTCGGTAAGAACAATTTATAACCATATCCGTTAAAATCGGATACGGTTACGGATATACATGCGGATATATAAGCGGATATGCATGCAGATACAAAACAGATATGAGAAAACTAGATAGTATTGAGAAAAACATAGTTCATGTGATACAAAAGAGTTTGTTAATATGTCTATTATAATTGAAAAGTTAAGATTAGACATCTTGATCATCAAAATTAACCACAAATCCATAATCTAAGAATTGAAACTATCGTAAGAGTATGACTAATATGTATTCGGATATTTCGGATACGGATACGGATATTTTACTACAAAACCATATCTATAACCATATCCTATCGGTTATAGATTTGAGTAACCATATTCGTATCCTAACGGATACGGTTACGGATATTTTCTCAGATACGGATACGGTTTAGCACCCCTAGTATAAATGCATTGACATCTCTGAAAGTTAAAAAAGACAAATCATCAAAAGTATAATTTTTTTTAAAAAAAACTAATACATGATTAAGTACTAATTTAATTAAGCTGTCAAAGCACCTTGTGGGACTGGGACTGGGACTTTTCTTTCCTTCTCCCAAATGCCCACGATAAAGCAAACTTCCCCTGAGGTCCCTTTCAAAGATCAGATTTTCCCCATGCAATATTATACAAACCCACTTTAATGCAAAATCAAATAAATAGCTGCTACCTATTTTGGGAGCAAGAGACAAATATACGAAGGACCACAACAAGCTGAACAGAGTCAAGCACGCAATTATAGCACAAAAGCAGCAGCTGGTCAAGCTATAGCTACAGTGTGGCTCAGTGTTAGGGTTAGCCCCATGGAGCAAGTATACTAACTTTTTAAAGGAACTGCTCCTTCATTGGGATGGGGAACAACCCAAGCGAAGGACATTAGTGAGCCACAACAGTAGTTGTGAGTTCAATGAGGTCCTATCACAAAGGAAATTGTTGTAATGACACAAAAGGGGACTTCTTCAGGACATTCTCATTTCCAAAAACAAAATTCAATAATGAATTTGTGGCTTTCTGTATTTGGCAAATTGAAAGTGCATGTACTCAAGGTGTGATAATCTTATCTTATTTTTATTTTATTTTCCAAGTGAGAAAGTAAATCAATAACAGCATACAAGTGAAATATTGTATTTGGTTTTAAAAAACAAACATTCTTGAAATTAGAAAAGTAAAGATGGAGCGTCGACATTGGTTCATTTATATATTTAAAATCATATTACAATCTCAACAATAAATTAGTAAATTAAATTTTTACGTAACCGCCGATCCTCTCCCCCCCCCCCCTTTTTTTGTATAGTTTGTTAATTGTGGTCCTTGTTATTCCTCTTTAAGAAAGACTCGTCACTTTTACTAGAAAAGTAAAATATCTCTTACGTCTTGTAGTATGGATATGTTTACATTTTACTTGTATAGACAGTTTCAGATAAAATAGCCTTTTTTTGCATTACATGTTGAAGTTATACATCCCTCTTTCATATATTTTTATTATTATGGGAATCTATGTTATATTATGTGTACAATATGAGGATTGAATTATTGTGAGTACTTAGGATTCTTGATTATGTTTAACAGGCACCCAGATTCCTTAATAAGTTCATGCAAACAAACATGAATAAACTTAAAAGTAACTAGAACAGCAGATGTACACTTAAGTTGTCCTCGTATGCAGCAGTTAAAATAAGGAGGGTCCCCAAAAGAGTAGGGCAGCATGGCAATTACTTTTACCCTTAGTTTTGTATTTGGCAAAGTGATCTCATACTCTCGTTTTTTAAAGATTCATATTCTACCTAGTTCCAAAATCTCTTCTAGACTCAAAATTTTAGTCCGGTTATTTTTTAGATATAATTAAACACCAATTACGTTAGGAGTCTCTCGTATCCATTTATTTCAGATATGGGTTTGGACTAGTAAAAAGCGTGAAATAGGATTTGTTAGAATATATTGTGATCCTGATCAACCTTTACAACTTCGGAGTTTCGGTGCAGAGCTTTAACGTTGCACCAGGTAAGTCTAGCAAAATATTGAGTCTTGTCATATTTCACCCATCTTTTTAATTCTATATTAGACGCCCCAAATCTTCATATTTCTAAATTAGATCGCAAATCTGGTAAATTATTTGAAAAGGGAGGCATCTTCTCTATTAAGTTGTTTTAAATAAGACAAATCTATTGTTTCTGTAAATGTCCCCCGTTTTAAGCGTATACACAGATCTTGGGGTTCAGTTTAGAAATATGAACGTTTGAGGGTCTTTTACGGAATTAATAAAGATTTGAGAGTCTAATTGACAAAAACCAAAAACTAAGCTTTCAAATTTTGGGTACAGAGATAAATTTTCTCTCTATATAAATATAAATTTCATAGAGAACCATGGGATTCAGATTTTGCCATCTCAGTATTGACTGATCTGAGGGCCCTTCTTTTATACGATAAGGTCAAAAAATCCCCATAGTCTAAGCAGACAGACAGTCAAACAATAGAATGACACAGCAAAATCCTCTGAAGAAAATGTATTATTATATAATCTTATAGATGATTTTACTAAAAAAATCCACTCATGCATATAATTAGAAAATTTTCTCCAATGGTCCCTTCTGTAATTCATCTTTCTGCACTATTGAACCTTGTTAATATTAGAATTGCCCAAACATCACCTTTTGGCACATGAGACTGTCAGCATTAGTGGCATGGGACAAAACAAAAGAAAGGCAAAAGTATGGGACAAAACAAAACAATACAAAGTTATAAGTCCATTTAGAATGGAAACCACAAAAGCCAATAGAAATACTGAAGTTATATATATTATGTTTCTCACATTTCTGGAATTAGGATTCAAGATTAACAACTTCAGAATTGTGTGAACTTTTTTTGTAGCTTACTGTTTGGTTTTACCTGAGTTAAGCTTTGGTGGGCAAGTCATATTCCAAGATTCTTAGTTTTGTCATGGCCATTGAGGTTTATAATCTTATTACTCTAACATGCACCAAATCTGAAATTTGAAATTGAATTACTATGAGATTATATCTTTAAAATATTTTGAAGTTGCGATCAACATTGAGGGTTATAATTCTATAGTCTTAAAAAGATAAATGATTTTTATATTATTTTTTTTCACAAGTGATAAAAATAAACAAACAAAAAGAACACATTCCCAGTTTTTAACATCCTCAAAAACACAAATCTTTTCTCTCTGCTCTCTCATCCAGAGCAAAATCTTTGATAATTTAACAAATGGGTGGCTTCTCATGCTACAAAGCATGAGCTCTCACACTTCCACCTCTAGTTATTTCTTTTTTTCCCCCTTCTTTTTTTACTAAACCAAACCAAACTGCCTTCCAAGAAACAACCAATCCAATTCCTTCATGATATTTCACTGAAGCTTCCTCTTTTTAGCAGCAGGTGAAGAATTCTGAGAGCTTGGCTGTGACCCAACTGCTGATATATCATCACTCCCATAACTTAAGCTTGCAGCATCCAAAACCCCAATGGGGCTTTTTGGCACGGAGGAAGCTGAGGGATTTGAAACTTCGAGGGGACTGAAATACCCATATATATATAACTCAAATTAGAAGTCTGTAGATTAAGATTTATTCAAAAGAAAAAAAAATTATGTCAATATTACCTTATCAAGATCGATGATACAATCAGTTAGAGCCTTGTCGATATCTATCGCTTGGATTTCTTTTAGGGAAACTAGAGCAGCTGCTGCAGCAATCTCAGAGGGCCTAAATTCCAATGCACCAATTCCTGCATTATCCATTTGAAGTCAACTTGATTATAAGCAAACATATCGGTATATGCTATCAATGCAATTTAACTTGAAATACACTGTTACCCTCAATTCAATACATACTTAATATTCATATATGATCTTTCGAGCTCAAAATCATCAAGGGTTAACATCTGGTTTACATATTAGGTAAAATAGAGGTGATTATTGAATATGCAGACTAATATTTTACATGCACACCATTAGTTTAGCCAGATAGATATAGTGAAAAACAAACCTCGAATTGAATTGATGATGAGCTCTATGGAGCGAGAGACCAATGACATCATCTTAGAATCACCATTGTTGAATTTGTTAAGAAAGTAATCTAGAAAAGAGAAGGGAGTCACTGCTTGCATTCTCCATTTGAGGGTGTTGAGGACTAGAAGTTCCATTCTCTGTATAGTTTTAGCCTCAAACATGTATTTAGCCTCACCTACCTATAATCGAATTGAAGAAAATTTGCCAAATGAATAGAAGCAAAATTATAAGAAAACCAAAGAGAAGTTTAGTGGTACTTACCTGCAAATCTAGAATTAGAGGGACTTCAGTCTCCTCCATCTTGGCAGCTAGAGATAAACAAGCCACAGATAGCAACTGTGTCATCCATACCTTGCTTTTCTGGAACAAAGAAAATGGAGAAAATTAATAATGAGGTAACATTTATCGAAATCAAATAGTTTGAAATTCCATGTTGTTGAATTGAAACGAAAGTCAATTGTATTGTCGAGCTCTGGGAATTCTTACAGGTACTTCATACACCGAAAGGAACCTATCCAAGTAGTTAATAGATAAACAGGCAGTGAGAGGACTGAAGCTATATTGAGTGATAACCTGCTCAATTCAATGCAAATACATATATTACTCACAACAACTGGGAAAAAGATAAAGAACAAAAGACAGAGGGAACTAACAAAGTTAAATGTCAATTTCTAATAAGGAAAACAATCAAGAAAAGACCATGTAAGTTTCGCAAGAATAATGAATTGCAATTTTATTTTAGTAAAATAAGTGGAATTTGTAGGAAGCTAATAAAAGAAAAAAAAATATTCTTGAAGGAAAATCGATTGAAGCCAATCTTGAAGCAGATAAGAAGGGTTTTATCTGTGTGCTTTCACGACCATTAAAAAAAGTGAAATGAGAGACAACAAAAGATAGAAAAATCCATTGAGATTAACCACAGGAAATATTTATCTATACTCTATGAGTATACTGACAAAAGGAAACATATGAGTATTACAACAATAATATAATTTGTTTCCATAGACAACATAAAATGAATGCCCAAGCATTACTGTCTCTGGACAAATAGGCAACAAGCATGAGCTCTATCATTATTATTACATGAAGAAATTGCCAATATCGATATAATTAGATCGACTTGCATCAACATGTGAAAGACTCATTGATTCTAAAAAAAATAAATCATTGGAATAATCAAGGACATTCTACAAAATTACAAACTTAATAAAACCCCTTGAACCTCTATCAAGTTTATTTGCTCAATTAGGAAAGTACTGGTGAAAAAAAAAAGATTGAAAGCATCCAAATTAATCTGCAGGTACGTTTAGCCAAATTTTAATCAAACAAACAGATAATACCCCAAGTCCATATCCAATCAATGGCACAATCTCTAGCAAAGAGCCAACTTAGTTCTTACCCAATCAAACAAGAGATATAAAAAAACAGAAAAATAAAACAAAAATCCAACCTTGGTAATCCAATCAATGGCATCTCCTCTAACAGAGACAGCCATTTCCCCATCCATCAACCTCTTGGAATAATCTCCTCTTGGGAGAAGCTCACATTCCCTTTTGATCATCAAACTCAAGCTCTCCTCTGACTGAAGTTGCAGCAAAAAACCCATCAAGGAATCCCCATCAAGATCACATCTTTGCTTCCCATTAAGACCAAACTCCTCATTTTCACCATTATGCCCATCACCAGCATCATCATCAAAGTCCAAGATACTACTGTTATCCTCAGCACATAGAAGAGTAGAGGAGGCACAGTTAAACCTCACTCCCATTGATAAATAGATCAGATGTTTGTTAAAATGGGTCTCTTTTCAATGGAAAAGAGGCCTAAATGAGAAATGTTTTCATGTTTTTTATAGTGTTAATGTGGAGAGGAGAGAGTGTTGTATTGAGAAGAAAGAGGAGGTCAATAGGAGATGGGAGGAGAGTATTTAGAGCTTTGGAGGATGAGATTAAAAAAAAACAGAGAGAGAGAGAGAGAGAGAGAGAGAGAGAGAGAGAGAGTGATAAAAAAACTGCTTAAATATATTTCTGTTGAAAAAAAAAATGATGGGATAATAATTTGATAGGAAGGAGGAGGAGTTTTTAGGTGTGATTTGATTATGATAGCGTTAGTACCCAAGACATGATTTAGTTGGGTGCATGGCTGGATTTTCCCATGTCTGCGCTTGCATTTATCCAAAATTACATTTTTGGTCCTCTTTTGGACACATGCATTTTCTGCTCTTTTCCTTCCGGTGCCTGATAATATGCATGAGGATCCACTTGTTTGTGAGAATTTACAGCATTGGACATGCTTCCTTTTTCAAATAATCCTGATAAGGAAATTGACATTTCAATTTTGGTTACTTTGATATTCACAAGAGATACACATAATATAGTTTATATATTCATGTTTTGCAAGTGTCCATCCAAAAATGTCTCTCTCCATGTTCATTTCTTGCATTTTGTGCATCTCATAAGGTCAAGAGGTTGATTTGGCGTATTTTTACCTTTAGTAGGTAAAAAGATAATGTACCACAAAATAACAGACATACTTCAAAAAAATAGTCTTAGTTTTTCTAAACAGTGAATAATATGTACTAGGTTCACCCCCAACGTCAGTGGTTTTTCCTTTTCTTTTCTTTTTTTTAATTGAGCTCAACAAAGATTGATTAGAAATTTTTCTTCTTGAAAGGTCCATAGGCAAAAATTGATAAGAAACTAGAGCTAGAATCATGACCTGCTCTATTTTATGTTAAGTTTCATTGATGAAATGATTCATACACTCGAAAGTTTTGAATATAGTATTATTTCTAAAGAAGTCAATGGAAAAAATTATATAACGAGCTCCATAAAGTGAAAAAATATATATGTTCTTGTTAGTTTCAATCATATTTAAGCAACTGGGGCTATGACTATTTTGTTAGTGACTCAAATACAAAAGCGATGAATGCTCACTGAATTCATATGACGTTACTAGTAAATATGAACTATTTTAAATTTGAATTGTTTAAATTATGATAACTTGTTGATCCTAGACCACTACATTAACATGCAATCAAAAGTATAAAGTTTTAATGCAACAGAATGAGTAATTAGGTGCTTCAAATTTTTAGTGTTTCTTTGATACTTGTGGCTTCATTATTTCTATGTTTAAAGCAGGGTTGAATTTATTTTATAGCAGTTTCACTATTTATAGTGTTTATGTTTAATTTATCAATAATAAGTGGATAACCAATAAATTCTTTTATAAACTGAGAGGTTTTGGACAGATTTCGTGAGTTCTGACATTTTTCAATTGTTGAGTAGCGTTTAAGTAGAAAAACACACATTTTTACTGGGCTGACCAACCGCTTGCCCCTTTTTCGTTCTGTTTTTTTCGTAGAGGGCGACTGAAACTCCCGTTTTCAGTAGGAGAAAAAAAAAATGCTAATTATTGCCCTGTTTTGGCCTTTTCCCACGCCAGTTGGCCTCTACTCATTTTCACTATAGACCACACTTTGGCCTTTTCCCAAGAAAAGTTTCACGTTGAGTTAATCTTTTCGCGTCCATTGATTTTCTCACAAGCATAAATAATTTGTCCACCAAAGAAATGTATAATCCATCTTGTGTCCAATCTAAATAAGTTATATTCCAGATTCAAACTAACTCTATACTATACATGTAAATATTTGCATACTGCACCCATACACTTGTACGCATACATATATACATAAATACATGGGTTATTTCTTAGAAATCACATTTAAGATTGAGTTATTTTTGTAGAAACCACCTTTCATTATCTATCTATACATAAATTACTTTTAAAAAGTTTTTGTTGCAATCAATCACTTGGACCCACTCTTTAGTTAAGTTTTCTCAGTAATTGACTTAATCTAATCTCAATTAAGGATCATATAGTTGATATTTAACAACTAATTATTACAATAAAGTTGAAAATTTAACCTGAAAGTAAATCGAGGTGGTTAGTTGCGACAAAACACTGTTTAAAAATGGTTTACGTATAAAGTTAATAATCGAAAGTATTTTTCTATAATGGCCCTATTTTAAAGGTGGCTTATACGAAAAAAAAACCTTAAATACATAAATTTATACCAGAGAGAGTCTGTTCATAGACGAACGCGGACTATGCAGCTACCCTAAAAAAAAAACAGTGCGTATGGAAGTGGGTAGTTAATTTCCAACATAAGGGGAGAGTGGTCATTAGGGCTTGCGAGATCTCTATATATTCAATGACGACAAACTAGAACGAGCTCCTACAACCAAACCAAAACTATATATATTTTGGTGTATTTTATTTTCAGCTTTAATTAGATCCTAGTGATTTTGCTTCTTAATTTGTGATTTGTAAGTTAGCTCGCTTACTTTGATGCAATTTATTTTCCTCACAATTTACTGCATTCCTTGTTGCTTTCCAGACTCCGAGGGTGACCCCCCTATTGGATAGTAGTAGTATAATCTTTAATTGTTCTAGAGCTCACAATATTTTTATTTCGGTTTTTCTATAGAGTGCCTATGGGCACTCTATAAGAGAGGAGAGAGATAGAGAGAAATGAATGAGAAGATGATCCTAATGCAAATCAGGGGACCCCTCCTCCTCATTCATTTCTCTCTATCTCTCTCCTCTCTTATAGAGTTATAGAAAAACCGTTTTTATTTAAGTTGATTTCACAGTAGTAGAAGAGGATTTACAACAAAATAATACTGCCATTTAGGCTCGATTGAGTAGTGAAGTCATAACGCTCCGACGAAAACATCACGTCAGAGGACATCATGTTTTGTCAAAGAGATTCAAATCGAAGAAGAGAGATGCCTTCTTACTGAGAGCTCTTAGAGTTGCTCAAAAATCTTTTTCATCTCATCTACAAAACATGATGTCCTCTCATCTATGGGAGACTTGTTTGAATCAAGAGATTTTGAGTTTGACTTGCCAAATATTGATACTGTTTCTCCTAATAAAATTTCTTCCCTTCCGCAAAAACCAATTCAATTTTAATTTAGGAACCTTTTCAGACGATAATCTTTATAAAAGGAAAGAGGTGGAGCAAACAAGTTTTGAAAGATGACATGCTTTTGTTTCCTTTCCTCTTTTTACCTCTCTTTTTTTGCTCTTTTTACATCTTTTTCCCCCCCTTTCCCACATATTCCCAAGTCTTTAACCAAGCTTTAACCAAGTCTTTAAGCACATGCTCACCTACGGATTTCAATGAGCTGAGCAAAGTTGTATTGATGCACTTGACGCTTTGCTTAGGCTTTCTCAACGATCATCTATATTTGAGATGGGAACCATAATATATTCATGAGCATGGTTTCCAAGCGTTAGGGCTTACATTGTTGTCACTAATTATGGAGGTAAGTGGTCAAAAGTGAGGATTTCGGTCTAGTTAGACTAGTTGGTGTGATTTAAAACGTTACTTCACTTTCAAACGCTACAATGATAGCTACTATTTAAGCTCCTCACGTGAGGCCACAAAATGCATAGGGTTTTCCCATCTTTTAATTCAAGGCTTAATTGCGCTTTGGTACCCAATGATCCACATATTTTCAACTTTTTGATATCCCAAGTGTATTTTTGCCGATTTGATACCCCAGTGTATCCAAAAACTAAACTTTGCTATCCTCCATCAAGGGAAAGTTTACTTCTCTATTAAATTCTGAAGGAAATCGCACCTGGAGAAGAACAGAGGACCTCGTCGGCGACGACAACGGCGACGATTACTGGTGGAGGCGGTGCTCGATGATCGGAGCTCAGGCGACGAGAAGCTTGGGCGAGGCGCGCATCGGAGCTCGCCTGCGGAGGCGTTCGTGGACAGGCGAGGGCTTGAAGGCGAGGTCGAAATCGCCTGATGGGGTCGCCTGCGGGCGTGTAAGGCGAGGGCTGAACTCGCCTGTGGAGTTGATCGCCTGCTGGAGAGGCGAGGGTGAGTTTCTCCTGCAGTGGGGATCGAGATCCGCTTATGCCTTGATCTCGCCTGCGTGAGTGGGATCCAGCTGGATCGCACAATCTGCCCTAGGGTTTCCCTATAAAAGGGAAACCTTGTCCACGGAGCTGTCGAGCTCAATTTTCGTGATTTCAACGGAAGAGAACTTCTTCTGTGGTGACGGTGGCTGTTTTATCACCAGCGGATATTCTCACTTGAATTGAGAATTAATTTTTCGGTCAAGAAAAATTACTCAAGTCCTGTAGCATTTATTACAGTGGACGAGTTAGTGTAGTGAGAGATCTCAAGTTTGAGATCCTCTCTTTTATAAGCTTTGTAATTTCTTGTGGTTAAATAAGAAATTAATTGTGTGGCTCCTGTGAACGTAGGCAAGTTTGCCGAACCACGTAAATATGTTGTCTTGTCTCTTTTACTTACTGTTTATCTGTGTATTCGTTATTGCTTGTATTGGTTAGTTTGAGTTTGGCTTAAACTCGAGCTTGGGTTGTTTCTCTCGGAATTAATTAAGCTTCCACGGCGGTACGAGCACCTCGCGCTCCTAACAATTGGTATCAGAGCCCCTTGTTCAGATTTGGAGGTGGTAAAATTTCCGATTTAAGGTGGTGTTTGATTATTGTTGAAATTACTGAGAGATTTAGATTTATTAATATAAGCGGAAAATAACGTCTACAAGTAAAACAGTTAAAGTGGGAAAGTATGAGATCGAAAAATTCAATGGGGGAAGAATGATTTTTCCTATTGGATGATGCAGATAAAAAATTCACTGATTTCGCAGAAATTGCACAAGGCTTTGGCAGGAAAAAAGAAGAAGCACAAGGATATGTCTGATGAGGATTGGAAGGAGATGGATCTGGAAGCACGGGCGTCGATTATCATTTGCCTTGAAAGGGATGTAGCTTTCTTGGTGGATGGAGAGGAAACAGCTACGGGCGTGTGGTTAAAGTTAGAGAGCACCTTCATGACGAAGAGTCTAACAAACCGGATCTATTTAAAATCCAAATTGTACACTTGCAAGATGGAGGAAGGCTCGTCGATCCGGGAGTACATCAACAAGTTTGATAGGATCTTATCGGATTTGAAAGACATTGAGGTGACAGTGGAAGACGATGATCAGGCACTTCTACTATTCTATCTCTACCGAAGTCTTATGAGAATCTGGTTTAAACACTGATGCTTATGGGTGACAGTTTGTCGATGGATAAGACTAGAACGGCGCTTCTAGCGGATGATCTTCGAAAAATTATAACTAGTGATATGACCACTAGTGGTAACAAAGAACAAGCGCAAGGGTTCTTTGCCAGAGGAAGGGGCAATGAGCGAGGAAAAGACAAGGAAGAAAAGTCTAGATCAAAATCAAGACCTATTGTGGAAAGACCGTGTTTCAAATGCGGTGAGCTAGGGCATTTCAAAGTCAATTGTCCTAACAAGAGAGTAGGTGGGAAGAAGAACAACAACAAGACTGAAAGACGAGAAGGCAAGGAAGAGGCGAGCTACGTTTCAGAGGAAGGGAGCGATAAGGAATGCTATATCGTCACGGGTGGCGAGGATACCTCCGGGAAGTGGATACTTGATTCTGATTGCTCTTACCACATGTGTCCAAATAGGAAGTGGTTTACTACCTACAGGAGCATTGATGGTGGAACCGTACTGATGGGGAACAACCATGCTTGTAAAATGATGAGGGTCGGTGATATCAAGATCAAGATGTATGATGGAGTGGTTCGAACCTTGACGGATGTAAGGCACGTTCCCGACTTGCGGAAGAATCTTATCCCAGTTGGTGTTTTGGACTCCGGGGGTTACAAGATTGTAACAGAGAACAGAGTGAAGAAGGTTGTTCGAGGTTCCCTAACAGTGATGAAGGATGTTCGTCACGGTAATCTATATACTCTCTCGGGTACGACGGTGACAGGAGATATAGCGGTTAGAACTGATGGAAGTGGTGGAGACTCATGTGAGCACACACGGTTATAGCATAGGCGGCTTTGTTCGCGTCGAAAGTTGCTATTTTCATTGCTATCGAATCTATTACAACTTTAGTCGTTACAATAAACTCGAATAAAATAAAAAGTTAATCTTTGTATAAGATCTCCTTACACAATGAAAATAAAAAAAAAGAATTTATAACTTTATCAAATAAACGCAGAGATCGTTTATCGGTCTTCTGCTTGCGTGGGACCTTTGCCTGTGCCGGGGTTTATCCGTGGACCGCCTTTGATCTGGATCCGGTTGATGAAAAATTCGGCAGAGCTTCGTCTTCACCGAGGAAGTATTTGATTTGAAGCGCTGAGATCGACCAAGCGAAATCAGGGCTCTTCTCGAGATTAAGACCAAGCCTAATCTCAAGGGACGGACGGGAATGGGTGTCAGATCTCTCGAACTCTCCTTCTTTATGCCGAAGAACTCGCCAAGATCTGTCAACCCTCGCTGAAATTCGTGCTCCTTTGACTCCACAATCCGGCAGCACCTCCTCGTCTTGATAATCAATCGCCCCCTGAAAGGAGACCCTAAGCTTGTATTTATAGGGCTTCAGAAGCGGTTATTTGGATGAGAACAAGTGATTTGGCTCTATCTTTAGTTAACAACAGACTAACCACGTTTGGGAATGATATCAAGTCAGTTAGGAACCTCTGGAACTGAAAAGATCTCGAGAAAACCGTTAAAACCGTCGAAATACACATCAGGGGGTCAAAACAGCGCGGCAGACTGGTCTGACCCGCGCTTGCGCGGGTCGGACCAGGTCTGACCCGCGCGGACGCGGTGTTTCGAATTTTTGCCGAGCTCTGGTGTTTTCTGGTCTTTCCGGGACTTGTATTTTCTACCATTTTGCGTAATTGATCGTCTTGTTGACTTGTATGCTTCGTTGCGGAATTGACCGTCGAACGCGTGTTGATTGACACACACGTGTTGATTGACGCACGCATATTGATTGACGCGTGTAAGCTGATTAACGTGCGCGTGTTGATCGACATGCACGAATTAATTGTCACGCGCGTGTTGATCGACGCGCATGAACTGATTGACGCGCGTGTGTTGATTGACGCATGCGAGCTGATTGGCGCGCGCGAGCTGACTGTCGAGCGTGTAGGTCACTTGATTCGCCGTTTTGCTTCAGGCGCTTGTCGGCGTCAGATAATCCTCTTAGACTCGGATAACGATGTTCGTCATCTTCTCTCTGTCTCAAGCTGTGTACGGACACCTATAGGCATTTTTAGACGCCTACAGGCTTGGGCACATGTCAGAGAAGGGTCTGAATCTGCTTGGTAAAGAGGGTTTGCTAAAGAATCTGAAGAAGCCTTGCATGAATTTTTGCGAGGACTGTGTGTATGGAAAGGCGCACAGGGTCCAGTTCTTAAAAAGCAATCACAAGAGCAGAGGTATACTAGATTATGTGTACACAGATGTTTGGGGTCCGGCTTCGACAACTTCCAATGGTGGTTCCAGGTATTTTGTCTCATTCATAGATGATCATTCGGGGTATGCTTGGATTTATTTTCTGAAGCATAAGAATAAGGTATTTGAGACATTCAAGAAGTGGAAGGCGATTCTGAAGCATAAGAATAAGGTATTTGAGACATTCAAGAAGTGGAAGGCGATGGTTGAGAACAGGACAGGAAAGAAATTGAAGACATCATTCAAGAAGTGGAAGGCGATGGTTGAGAACAGGACAGGAAAGAAATTGAAGACATTGAGATCTGACAATGGTACAAAGTATACAGATGGTGCCTTTAAGGAGTTCTGTGATCAGGAGGGAATTACCAGACACTGGATAGTTAGATCTACACCACAGCAAAATGGGGTCGCGGAGAGACTGAACTGAATACTACAGGATAAAACAGTGAGTATGCGATCTTATGCTGGTTTGGGTAAAGAATGGTGGGCAGAGTCGATTACTACAGCTTGCTATATAGTGAATCGATCTTCACATTCGACATTGGACAGCGATACACCCTATCGGGTGTGGTCAGGGGAGCATGCAGATTATGAGAGGATCCGAATCTTCGGGTGTACCGCCTACTATCACGTCAACGAGGGAAAGCTTGACGCGAGGGCCAAGAAGGTAATTTTCTTAGGGCATGCAAAGGGTATAAAAGGCTATCACCTTTGGTGTACAGAAGATTCAAAGTTCGTGATCAGCAGGGACGTTACCTTTGATGAGAAGTCCATAATTGCTAAGGTGCCTAAGGATGATGGTGTTAAGACTATTGGGAATTCTAAGTCCCAGGTTATTGATATAGAACCTAAAGACCAACCAGGTTCTAGTCGTGTTCAAGTGGAAAATCAGGTAGATGATGAGCTTGAGCAAGAGGAGGTTCAGCAGGAGCAGCTCGAGGATAGCTTGGCTTCTACTAGGCCAAAGCGAGCATACAAGTAGGTACAGAAGCTGGGGGCTGATCAACCCCTGAAGCACTATGGGCAGGTTAATTTGGTTGAGTACGCACTCTCGTTAGAGGAAGATGAGTCGGTCTCCTTCAAGGAAGCTATTCGGGATAGAGATAGCGAGAGTTGGTTAGCTACGATAGAGGAGGAGATGTAATCTCTCCGGAAGAACCAAACATGGGAGGTGGTCCCATTGCCCGTAGGAAAGAAAACTATATGTTGTAAGTTGTTGTATAAAAGAAAGGAAGATCCTTCAAAGCTTGGTGGTACGAGGTACAATACGAGGCTAGTGGCAAAGGGGCTTGCACAAAGAGAGGGTGTGGATTACAATGAGATATTTTCTCCGATGGTGAACCACACTTCTATTCGGGTACTATTGAGTATTGTTGCTCATGCTGATCTTGAGCTGGAACAACTCGATATCAAAACGGCCTTCTTGACGGAGACTTAGAGGAGGAAATCTATATGCATCAGCCTGAGGGTTAC
Source organism: Asparagus officinalis (assembly GCF_001876935.1). Lineage (NCBI taxonomy): Eukaryota > Viridiplantae > Streptophyta > Magnoliopsida > Asparagales > Asparagaceae > Asparagus > Asparagus officinalis. The sequence continues at coordinate 45,819,208 of NC_033796.1, forward strand.
AAGGTTGAGGACAAGGAGAATCATGTATGTCGCTTGAGAAAATCACTATATGGACTGAAACAATCTCCTCGGCAGTGGTACAAGCGATTTGATTCCTTCATGCTAAAGCATGGGTTCTCCAGAAGCGAGTATGACTGTTGTGTCTATATTCGGAAGCTTCGTGGAGGTGATTATATCTATCTCCTTTTATATGTGGATGACATGCTTATTGCTTCTAAGAGCAAGGTGGAGATAGATAAGTTAAAATCTTAACTTGGTAAAGAGTTCGAGATGAAGGATATGGGTGCTGCTAAGAAAATACTGGGTATGGAGATTGGAAGAGAGCGGGCAAATCGGCGATTGCTCTTGAGTCAGAAGGGCTACATAGAGAGGGTGATCGTAAGGTTCGGAATGCAAAGTGCTAAGTCGATGATGACTCCATTGGCTCCACACTTCAGGCTCTCAGGTAAACAATCTCCCACTACAGTGGAAGATAAGATACATATGGAGCGTGTTCCTTATACTAGTGCAGTTGGCAGTTTGATGTACGCCATGGTGTGTACATGCTCAGATATTTCACAGGCGGTTAGTGTAGTCAGCAGATTCATGGCGAATCCAGGAAAAGCGCATTGGGAAGCTGTGAAGTGGGTCCTGAGGTACTTGAAGGGTACCATTGATACGAGTCTGTGTTTTGGTGGAGATACATGTCAGATTGATGGGTTTGTAGAATCAGATTATACGGGCGATCTAGACAGACGGCAATCCACTACTGGTTATGTATTCAGTATACATGGTGCTCCGGTTAGTTAGCGATCGATATTACAGGCCACAGTGGCACTGTAAGCATCGAAAATTGCCTATAGGTCTCCACGAACAGCTCAGTGCTAAGAAACGACGATGAACGTCACTATCCGGTTCATAGAAGTTTGATTGATGTCGGTGAACGCTTAAAGTGAATCGACGAACTACGTAAACCAACAGAATTTCAGAATAACAAAGACACGAACTGATCGGGAACCTCGTATCATTCACAAACGGTGAAATACCCTTCGTGTCTCATTTGTTCAACTGATGATATAATCATTGGAGCTTATAGAACTCCTCGTCGGCTTTCCAACGCACTTTGAATCGTTAAAATCTGAAATCGGATGAAGGAGTTACGGTGAAAACGAACAAACAGGCATAACGGAGCGTCTCAGGCTGAACTGGGACACCCGAGGTGTCTCGGCCCAGGTTGAGACACCCAAGGATGTCTCCAACCCCAGATCTGTCTGTTACACAGTTTTAACCGCCCGGAACCCCCTCAAGCCTATAAATACAAGCCTCAGAGCCTCCTTTTTTCAGATCTGTATTTTTGGAGAATTGGTGAAGCCCTGCCGGATTGAAGATTGATCGAGTTCATCAACATAGGACAGAAAGCTTCTTCAGATCTATACCGCCCGCATCCGATCCTTAGAATTATCCCGTTGTGATAATTCTAAGAAGAGCAATTATCTCACCGTTGCTGAGATAAGCGCTTCTGCTTCTAGATTCCTTCACGAATCGACGGAGTTCTGGATCTGATCTGATTGTCAGGTAGTCCACGGATATCGACGTCCCCGTCACCGCCGAAAGACCCACGCAAGCAAGAGACGACGAATGGATCTTGCGTTATTTTCGAAAAGTTGTAATATTTCATTCTTTATTTTGAATACTTTGAATTCTTTGTAAGCAATCTATATTATAATGAATTCGACAATGAATGCAACTTTTTTCGAAAACAGGCACTTTCTACTACAGAGGCTGAGTACATGGCCATGGCAGAGGGAGTGGAGGAAGCATTGTGGTTGTGGGGTCTGTTAGACAATTTGGGGATTGAGCAGGATAGCGTGAACTTGTGGTGCGATAGTCAGTGTGCGATTCATCTGGCTAAGAATCAAGTTCATCATGCTCGTACCAAGCATATCGACGTCAGGTATCATTTTGTGTGGGATGTCATAGAGGAAGGTGATATTTCTCTCATGAAGGTGCACACGAATGGTATCATTTTGTGTGGGATGTCATAGAGGAAGGTGATATTTCTCTCATGAAGGTGCACACGAATGAGAACCCAGCAGACATGTTAACCAAGGTGGTGACAGGTAGCAAGTTTCAGCATTGCTTGAACTTGCTCTATATCAGCCCGTGTTGATCTGTCCAAGAGGGCAATAGCAGAACTACGGTTAGCTTGATCCCGATGGAGGGTACGTAGGCAGCCGTGGTATAGTGGCATAGCTGGTTTGGCCTGGTTTTGGCCTGGTTTGATGTTCGCAGTGTTCTCCTGGTGTTCGTCCAAAATTTAAGGTTTATCAAATGATGGACGAGGTGAAGAATTGAAGGAAATTGCACCTGGAGAAGAACAGAGGACCTCATCGGCGACGACAACTGCGACGATTGCTGGTGGAGGCGGTGCTCGATGATCGAAGCTCAGGCGACGAGAAGCTTGGACGAGGCGCGCATCGGAGCTCACCTGCGGAGGCGTTCGTGGACAGGTGAGGGCTTGAAGGCGAGGTCGAAATCGCCTGATGGGGTCGCCTGCGGGCGTGTAAGGCGAGGGCTGAACTCGCCTGTGGAGTTGATCGCCTCCTGGAGAGGCGAGGGCAAGTTTCGCCTGCAGTGGGGATCGAGATCCGCCTATGCCTTGATCTCGCCTGCGTGAGTATGATCTAGCTAGATCGCACAATCTGCCCTAGGGTTTCCCTATAAAAGGGAAACCCTGTTCACGGAGCTGCCGAGCTCAATTTTCGTGATTTCAACAGAAGAGAACTTCTTCTGTGGTGGTGGCGGCTGTTTTATCACCAACGGATATTCTAACTTGAATTGAGAATTAATTTTTCGGTCAAGAAAAATTACTCAAGTCCTATAGCATTTATTACAGTAGACGAGTTAGTGTAGTGAGAGATCTCAAGTTTGAGATCCTCTCTTATATAAGCTTTGTAATTTCTTGTGGTTAAATAAGAAATTAATTGTGTGGCTCCCGTGGACGTAAGCAAGTTTGCCGAACCACGTAAATTTGTTGTCTTGTTTCTTTTACTTACTGTTTATCTGTGTATTCGTTATTGCTTGTATTGGTTAGTTTGAGTTTGGCTTAAACTCGAGCTTGGGTTGTTTCTCTCGGAATTAATTAAGCTTCTGTGGCGGTACGAGCGCCTCGCGCTCTTAACAAATTCGTATCACGTGCTCATTGACTTGATTTTGAACTTTTATATCTCTATAGACGGCTGTCCATTTACCTGCTGGCCCGAGCCCGGCGCCGCCGGGCCGCGGCCGACCTGGCCCGGCTCGGCCCGGAAAACCGGCCAGGCCCAGGTCGGGCCCGGCCTCCGGGTTCTTGCCTCACGGCGCCCGGCCGGCCGTACAGTCGCCGCCGATTCAACCCCGGCCGGCGCCAGCCCGCCGACCAGAGCCCGGCCCGCGTTGCAACGGTCACCAGTGGTATTCGTCCCGAATTAGGCCGGGCGGCCGGGCCGCCCGGCCACAACTGTCACCCTCCCCCCATGGTGACCGTCTGTGTGAAAACGACCGGGCCCGGCCGGGCGGCCCCGGCCCGCCGGCCACAACGGTCACCTGCCCCCGCCGCCCGCCACAACGCCGCACAAAGTACCTTGTGCCAAACGACCGGCCGCGCCCGGGGCCGCGCCCCGGCCCGCGATCAACGGTCACATAAGGACCGTTTGCCGGGCGGGCCGGCCCGGCCCGGCCCGGCCCGGTAACAACGGCCAGATTGGCCCTTTGACCATTTTGCCCCCAAAAACGGTCAAAAAACGGCTATTTTGTGAGGTTATTTTGGTCATTTACCTAGAGGGCTGGTTCTATAAATAGAGGGGGTTTTCATTTGTTTTCTTCACACCAAAAACTCATCTCTTCTCTCTTATAGTCTTATACTCTCTCTTATACTCTTATACTCTCTTATTTATACTTTCTAATCCAATCCCCAAATGGCTTCCGGATCTGATTATGAAGAGCAAAACATATCTCCCGATCCTGAATTGAGTCCTCCTACTATGAGTCCTCCTACTATGAGTCCTCCTACCGAAGTTAATCTCGAATCCGGTGGCGACGAATCTGCACCAAGAGCTCCTAAACGGCCAAGATCCGATGTGTGGAATTTTTACGAGAAGATCGACGTCACCAAGGATGAACACGGTAGGATCCTCACCCAGAAGGCTAAGTGTGCTTTGTGCGGCAAGATTTTTCAAGCTCATCATAAGAGCGGCACCAACTACCTCAAACGCCATTTAGATAAACACAACAAAGGCCAGCCTCCTCAAGGTGATATCCGACAATCTATGATTTCTCAATCCTCCTCTTCTGGTAGTCTCGGTAGTTGGAACTATGACGCTGCCAGAGCCAGGAAATGCGTAATCAGGTTTATCATTCTTAAAAATCTTCCTTTTAAATTAGTAGAAGATGATGAATTTGAAGATTTGTTTAGAGATGGTTTTTATCCCGATTTTAAAAAAATTTCTTGTCAAACCTGTCAACGTAATATTTTAAAATATTATTAGCAGGAACAAGAAAAAATAATTTCTTATTTTAAAAATTTAAACTGTAAATTTTCTTTAACTTCTGATATTTGGACATCTAGAGCACAAACTGGATATTTATGTATCACAGCACACTGGATTGATGAAAATTGGCAAATGTTTAAAAGAGTTGTTTCTTTTATTGCAATAGAAGAGTCACATACTGGTGCTAATGTTGCAAATTTAATAATTGAAGAACTTATGAAATTAGAAATTTCACAAAGAATATTTTCTCTTTCACTAGATAATGCAAGTAATAACAATGTAGCTGTTGATTTTATCAGATCATCTTTATCATTGCCATGTCATGGTGATCTTTTTCATATTAGGTGCATCTGTCATATTTTAAATTTAATTGTTCAAAGTGCATTTACTGAAATTAAACCCATGATAGAAAAGGTTAGAACAGTTGCTTACATGCATAGTGCTTCTGAACAAAGACTTAAAAGATGGAAACAATTTTGTAAAAGAAAAAATGTAAAGCCTAGACTAATTCCAAAAGATGTTGACCATAGGTGGAATTCCACATATGCAATGTTAAGTGTAGCAATAGAATATAAAGACATTATAACTGATTTTATAAACTATTATGCTTCTAGTTCTAGTTCTGGTAGCACTTATGGAATAACTGAAGATGAATGGACAGTTATATGTAATTTAAATGAAATGTTACAAGTTTTTTATGATGCTACCATGTTATTATCTGGCTGTTATTATCCAACCATTACTTTAGCTGCTTTACAAATTTTAAATATTCAAAAAATTTTTGATAAATATCGTTTGGATGCTACTTTTGGACCTATGGTTTTTGAAATGGAGAGCAAATTTAATAAGTATTTTAGGCCTATTCCTCATATTTTTGGTTTGGGGGTTCTTATTGATCCATGCTTGAAGGATATTGGCCTTCGAAGTTTGTTACAGTCATTGTATGGTGGACAGGTTATAGACTTAGATGATGGAACCACCCTGAATGCTACTACTCATCATTTACTTATTAGAAATTATTTTCAAACTTTATATGATGAGTATGCAGCTAGACATGGTGTAGCTGCACAACAGTCTGCAGCTTCGGTTTCTTCGAGCTCATCCCGAGCCCGAGGTAAAAGTGTAAGTTTTGATAGGTATGCAATGGTAGCCGAGCTAACTGGTGGATCTGGACTTGGATCGTCATCATCGGAGGTTTCTGAAATAGATGAATATTTTTCTGCTTCTTTAGTTAGATGTCAAGGAAATGCTTTAGATATTTTGCAATGGTGGAAAGTATATGGATCAGTTTCATATCCTATACTTTCCACCATGGTTCGTGACTTACTAACAGTGCAGGTTTCGACGGTAGCTTCGGAATCCGCCTTCAGCACAGCAGGTCGTTTGATCGACGATCACAGGACATGCTTGGATCCATATACTGTACAAGCGGTGATGTGCCTACAAGATTGGTGGAGGTACGAGAAGCGAACGCAAGGCATCGATCGGATGGCTGGAATTGAAGATAAATTTGAAGAATTGGGACTAGCAGATAGATATAAAGAATAGATTGTAGTTTTTATATCTTAGCTTACAATTTGTAAAGAATTATTTTGGAAATAATTGCAAATGATAGTGATATAGGTGAGTAGGTGCCAACCTAGTTGGGATTTACTTATCTATTGTGATGCGATTAATTCCAAAATAAATTTGTACTTGTAATTTGTAACTGATTTATCAATTATTAATAAAGAATATGTTTTTATCATTTCTTATTTGTAATTTATGTCATTTTAAGTAATTAATAAAATTATTGTTTTTGTTATTTTTCTTGTCTTTTTTTTATAATTTATAAGTTAAATAACATTAAAAAATTTTGGAAAAAAATAAAAAAAAATAAAAAAAAGGAAAATCACCCGGTCGGGCCCGGGCCCGGACCCGGCCCGGTGTACCCGGGTCCGGGTCCCGGTTTTGCCCGGCCCGGGCCCAGATTTCTGGGCCGGGCCGGCCCGGATGGACAGGCCTAGTCTATAGTCGTTATAAACATTCCGGAAAATGGGGTGGTAAGTTACTATGAACAACCAGAACAAAATGCACGACTGTAGGTTTCGACAATTCTCACCATCTGTTTCAAGAACATTTATAATTACAATGGTATAAAAGTCCAAATTCAAGTCACATTGCAAGCCTATGGCCTGAATTCAATAGAAAAACAAATTGTTCCCAAAGGGAAGATATCAAAGCTCAATTTTGTGCAACATTGGGTACCAAAAGGGCAATGACGAAGGAAGTTCATAACAGACCAAACTTTTGGATACCAAAGTGCAATCAAGTCCTTAAGAAGTCATAGATGGTAAAATTAATTGAGTTGCATTGCTGATAGAAGCACAAACCTTGTATTCGGAAAAAAGCTGAAGATCAGAAATTTTCGGTTGAGGATAGCTTTCGATAATTTACAAAATTTTCTTAAAATTTACAAAATTTTCTTCTATTTCTTAAATTAGGGGCGCATAGAAGGAAGAAACGGTTGGAAATTTATCAAATAATTAATATTATAGCATGAAATAAATCCGAAATCAAAATAAATAAGAGATAAGAAAATCAGACCTGAACGGGAGCAGTCGTGTATTCACTGCCCTAGAAGATTGAGAACCCACCTATCGCCCTGGCGCAGATGGTTCCCTCCCCCTAGCGGTAAAAACCCCCGAAAACGGTCGGCCTCTACACTCGGGCGAGAGTGCAGAGCTTCAGCTCAGATAAAGGAAGTTGCCCATAAAATAAAATAAAGATGTAGATGAAAATAATATGTAGGGGAGAGAAGAAAAACAAGAGAAACTTGTTGTATATTTTTTTTCTTCTCATTTTGAGCTCAACATACGGCTATATATAGGGTTGGAAAAGACGTTACAAAACCCGTAATTAATTCTGTAACGTTCGTCATAAATTTTGTAACGTTCCCCATATTATATATCCGTTACACATATTTTTAATTGCATGTTTTAATTACAATATTTATTATAATTCATGAAGGCAAAATTGCCTTTTGTTAACAAAATATCTAACAGTCCCCCCCAAAAGGCAATATTGACTGAAGACTCAGAAATTAATAAATAAATCAAGAAATCATAAAACAAATATAGGTTGGGCAACCTTTCGTATCGTAAATTCGGGAGAGGTAGCTTTCGGCTTTGAACCTTTCCTTAGTGAGTTCATCGCCACATGAGGGACATAATGGACTAGGCCTTGAATTAGGCCCCTTTAATCAGGTATTGATGAAAACACACACAATACGCTTCATCTATTGAGCAAAGCGGGTTGAGCGTTAAAGGCCATGCTCACAATAAACCGACTCATGAGAGTTTCTAGGGGTTAGCCCAGCCCCCCCCTAACGCGGCCATCACGGTTCCTCTCACGTAGGTAAGTCCTCAAAGGGTACTACAGCTGTTTATTTAATACCCCCCACAATACACGCGTTGGACTTATTAAGAGTAAAACTCAGCCTAGCCAGCTGTATCATAAGAGCATCGTCATCATAGAGAAGGGGTAGTAGCAAATGCTACATAATGATATATAAATATATCTAGGTCGATGCTCCACACGAGTGTCACTAGTCCAGCTTGTTTCTACCACATTGAACCGACATTGGGACTACGTCTCCAAATAAGGGTTGGGTTGCCGCTGTCAGTGACCTCATCTATGGGCTTAACCCCATCTCCTTCGATGAATCCAGAACCACACTCCTGGATAATCCCTTAGTCAAAGGGTCATCAAGATTCTTTTCACAGACTTTACAAAGTCTAGAATCATAACTTTGCCTAGCAGGAGTTGTATTTATTTATCAAGTTCTTATTTTGTAATTAGTCCATTATATTGTTTGAAATTGACATTAGGTCATGATCTATGATCATAAAAGATCATAGTCTATGTCTGAAGAGATTGACCTTAATATCTGAACATTTCAAACTAATGTGGAACTAAAATTCTATAGTTATGCATATGCACATACATGAATGAAATTAATAATATATACATGCAAAGCATAATAGGATTTCGTATCTTAAAATATATTTTCGTATCTTAAAATATATTTCATACTTCATAATTCAAATGCATAAAATTTTTAAAATTCTTCTATTATAAGAGGTTACAAATTGGTTGCCTACAAAGGAGACCGTCCAAATTTAAATCGGTTGCCTACAAATGAGACCTTCCAAATTTAAATTGGTTGTCTACAAAGGAGACCTTCCAAATTTATGTTGCCATTTTTCTAGTACCACCTCTTATACAAATAATAATAATAATTGTACATACGTGCTTTAAAATTTTCAAGTGCATTCTTGCATAAAACCTTGCAATTAATCATGTAACAAATGCAAGTTATCCAAAAGATATATGAACATTTATTGTAATATCCATTATAATGCAATAAAAGAGATGAACTTACATTTGAAGATTTGAAATATAATCCACCATATAAAATAGAATTTTAAAAAATGCACCTCTTTGATTTGGTTCGCTCATATATTGATCATTTATCATTAGGCAATATATGATGCAAGAAGCGTAATTAAATAAATGCTATATGAATTTTCACATAATTTCGGTCCTCTTATTCCAAACCAAAAACTCCTAAAGTGAAAAGATTAAAGTTTTACTCGGGTAGTTAGCCAGGTAAGGATAGTAATAGAGGTTGATCAAAGATCAATTAAATACCTCGTTCCTTACAGAGCGCGTTACGCAACCCTTAAACCTTGCCTTAGACACCAACTAATCCAAGAAAACTTGAATCGGTTCACTCAATGAGTTTTTGTTCCTTAACAGTATATAGAAACTTTAAATTATTTCATGCAAGCATTTAATTTGCCTAGCAACTATACTGCAAACATATGTTGGATAAGGCCGAGGAGGGGTTTACCTATTGATGTTCGAACCTCATGATTTTCATGTCTTGAGAGTAAAAACCCATCTGCTGCAGACAACTGCCACTTAAGTTGCTGAACAAATCTGCATTCACTTTTACCACCTTCTGTACTAAGCTTATTAGATGCATAAATACTCCAAAGTATGAAATTATTAATAGAAGGCACCATATTGATAGATTAAAGAAATGAAGGCATTAAACCATGAAAAAAAAATCCAGATATTTCAAAGCATCTATGCATCCAGAGTTTGTTCTCTTTATTCTTGTCAAAATCATGCATATGAAATTTTTTAAGAATAAAAATATACACTGCTGCAAATTTATAGCATGTTTCAAATGCGTGCATATTCACTAGCACAAGGGGATAATGGTAGGTCTTAGAAACCAAATTTTCATAGAACAGTAATTGTATTTTTATGAATAAAAATAATAATAATTCTCTGATGAACAGTGCTATATGTAAGCATTAAGCAGATTTTTTTTTAAAATAAAATGAACATTAAAACTGTTTTTAAATTAACAATAACGTTTTTTTAATAAATAAATAAATAGTAACACCCTTTTTAAAAATGAACAGTAACGTTCATTAAAATGAATGAACAGTAACACCATTTTTAAAAGATGAACAGTAACGTTCGTTAAAATAAATGAACAGTAACACCAACTTTTTAAAATGAACAGTAAAGTTTTTATAAACATTAAAACTGTTTTAAATGAACAGTAATGTTTTTAAATAAAATTAAAAATTGTTTTTTAATGAACAGTAAAATTTTTTTAATGAACAGTAACAGTTACATTTTTTTTCCCGGATTTTATAACATCAAATCAATAATACTAATAGATAAACAAATATATAATTAAAGCCATTATATTTTCTTTGTGTTAACAACAACTATAAAATTCCTCTTTTTTTTTAACAGTAACAAAACTTCTTTTTTTTTAACAAAAAGTTAATTAATAGATAAGCAATTTAGTAGCAATTTTCTTTCTGTTTTTTTTTTTAATTCGGATGAACAGTAACCATCTCGAATGAACAGTAACTTTAAAATAATTTCAGATTTAAATCAAAGCTATAAACTTCTCAATCTTCTAGATTGTTGGAAATTTATCAGATAATTAATATTATAGCATGAAATAAATCCGAAATCAAAATAAATAAGAGATAAGAAAATCAGGCCTGAACGGGAGCAGTCGTGTATTCACTGCCCTAGAAGATTGAGAACCCGCCTATCGCCCTGGCGCAGATGGTTCCCTCCCCCTAGCGGTAAAAACCCCCGGAAACGGCCGGCCTCTACACTCGGGCGAGAGTGCAGAGCTTCAGCTCAGATAAAGGAAGTTGCCCATAAAATAAATTAAAGATGTAGATGAAAATAATATGTAGGGGAGAGAAGAAAAACAAGAGAAACTTGTTGTATTTTTTTTTTCTTCTCATTTTGAGCTCAACATACGGATATATATAGGGTTGGAAAAGACGTTACAAAACCCGTAATTAATTCTGTAACGTTCGTCATAAATTTTGTAACGTTCCCCATAATTATATATCTGTTACACATATTTTTAATTACATGTTTTAATTACAATATTTATTATAATTCATGAAGGCAAAATTGCCTTTTGTTAACAAAATATCTAACAGAAACGTGGATATTTATGCTACTTAGTAAATTCTCTATTAATCTAATAATAAATTCAAAGCAATAAATCCACTTGCAGCTCCTAAGATTTTTTTTCCCTCACGCACAAACAAAAACTGCCAATCTAGGCAACTACAATGAAACTCCCATGTCTCAGTACTACAACAATCATAAAAAAAAAATTGTAGGTACTTTCCTTCGAATTTCTCATTAATAAACCACTGACAAAAAATAATAATGAATGTTATTCAAATTCCGTTGAGGGAGCCAATATGGTACCAAATGTTTCTCAAGGATCCATCATTGATTAAAGAGCCGGTCAAGGCTGAGTATCTCTGAGCAGTGAGTAGAGAGTACTCCTCTTCATTAATTGTTTATGGTAATTGCTCACAACAAGGTATGGGGATTTGGGGAGTCTCTATACGAAAGGCTAGGACTCTTTCGCCCTTTTCTGAATACATATATTCTCTGTGTAAGCGGATCAAAGCTTTAATCAGCCTCCCATTTGAATTCAAAGCTACCCAGCTTTAAAATCTTTGTCTACTTGTTGATTTTGAGCTCCGCACGTTATAATTTGCTCTGATCATTTTGTTTGGTGGGCTGATATTCCAAGGGCTTAGGTCTCAGATGTATTGATGCACAAAAGCCAGAGGTGGGACAACTAGGCTTAGGGTGCATGTGTATTTCACAAAATGGCATCATAAATTTGTATCATGCAGTGAGCGAGTGGTTGGAAAACTCTTTAATACGATGCTAGTATGCTTGTTGCCCGCGACCATCTGTATCGATTGCGTGTGATCTCTCTCGTCTATACTTTCAGTAGAACTCAACTATTTCAGTAGCACTTAGCATTTAACCCTCTCGGACTCATAAGAGAGAGGGAGTTGTCTACAATTTCATCCTTCTCAAATCGTGGGCCCAGATGACAGGGGTTATCTGAAGTTTAATCCTATAAATTATTATAATCTATATCTTCTATTAAAACTGTTACCCTTGTACATGCCACTTGGCAATTTAACCTTTTTTTTTATTTCTTAAAAAAAATTATTACCCTTGCACATGCCACTTGGCAATTTACCCTTGCACATGCCACTTGGCAATTTAACCACATCCTAAACATTTATTACCCCTCTCTTCAATTCTCAATATTAGCATTTCACCCACGAAAAATTCCTCAATGATCCAAAATATAAGACCAATAGGGGTGATGGCCAACTCATTATCCAATAGGAGGTGAACACCTCATTTGTCCCCCCTATTGGTCCTAGACCCAAAATATGGGACCAATAGAGGGGACAAGTGAGGTGTCCCTCCTCCTATTGGATAATGAGTTGGTCATCATCAATGATAGCCAACTCATTATCCAATAGGAGGTGGACATCTCACTTGTCCTCTTTATTGGTCCCATATTTTGGGTCTCTGTAGCAAAGCTCTTTCACCCACATCCATTTTCACCCACCTTATAAATAACAACTTATAAATATTAACAAATGAATATTATTATTATTTATTTATCAGAAACACTCAAGCCCAAAGAGCACACCAGCGTGCTTCATCCCACCATCCTTCACAAAATACAAGTCCCTCATCCTCAAGAAAGCCTGTCATGTCAGCAAGCTACCGGATCCAGCCTGATGACACCTCCCCACAACCCGATCCACTCTAAGCACACCCGCTACCCGATCCAACCCCCCAACGCAGTAACTCATCATATGCTTCATATCAAAAAAACCCTTTTCCCAAAAATAAACCTTAACAAGCCCCATAAATTCACCCCAAATTCGACCGCAAATTTCCCCCCTTTCTTCAATTCCCAAGAACGCCTCTTCGTGTTCGTCTCCTAGAGAAATCGTGCTCCGCCTCTTCGTCTCCGTCGACCACAGAATTCGTGCTCCTCCTTGAGAACCTAGTCGTCTTAAGTTTTGATTGTGCTCAGAATTCATGCTCCGCCTTGAGATCCCAAGCGTCGACCTGAAGATGTTTATATATGGTAAGCCATCAATGCTTCATCTTATTCATCCTCACCTCCACCATCTACATTGAAGATTTTCAAGGAAGACTGCAGAGCTTGTTGGACTCACCATAGTTCAGGTTGAAAGGTATTAGGTTGAAAGGTATTGATCTATATCTTATACATTTCAATTACAATCCAATTAAAGGTATGATTATTTTCTTACAATTTATTGGTGGAATTTGATAAGTAATTCTATTAATATGCAGCAATAAACCATACATTTCCCAAAGGGGTTTCTTTAAGATATTTCCATTTTGACAATTTAATATGCAGCAATAAACCATACATTTCCCAAAGGGGTTTCTTTAAGATATTTCCATTTTGACAATTCAAATCAAGATTAGAGCAGTTTTAGCAAACATTGGGTTGCATGCCATGCCAATTATCGCATTCATTTATTTTCTACACATGCATTTTTGTCCTGTAATTGGTATATAGCATATTCTATTATCATATCTTACTACGAAAAGTTGGCACTTCGACTCAAGAGGAGAACTTCTCCATGTGTAATTCTATCAAAATTCACAATGTGACACTTGGTCAAATTATTTCTACTTCTATTGTTTCAATTATTTTATAAAATTTCCACTTTTACCTTTGTTATTAAATTTCTACATATGGAAATTTTTCATTCTTTCTGACAATATATTGAAATGACCAACAACTTTAATAGCTTAAGCTCTTATTTGCTTAGTTTAATTTTGGTTAATGATGGATGTCTAAGTACATTTACCCTTTAATAGCTTATGCTCTTATTTGCTTATTTCTGACAATAACATGTATTTCTCCAGTGCTTATGCTCCTATTTGCTTATTTCAATTTTTTCACATGAAGCATAAGTAACGCATGTATGTACTGAATGAATTTTAGCACTGCATCACACAATAGATGCTCATTATGCATTCGTAGCAACTCTGTGCATACGGCAATGAGTTTGGTATATAAAGTTTTGCTTTTGTTAGTAGTTATAAAGGATTGTGCTTTCATTTGTTTTTGTTAGTAGTTATGAATAGACATAGCCAATTCTATGAGAGAAGTATGTAAATAGTTCATGTCATATTCGTGGTCATCTTAGATTAGTTCCAATTTCTTTCAATTTTCCATTGTATAATATTGTGGTTTTATCTAAAATTGGCAGACTAAAACCTCTTGAAATTTATTATAGACCAACTAACTTCTTATGTCCTATTATTCTACATCCGCATTGCTTGAAGTCACTGAGAAGCTCATTTCGTACTATCACCTAAATTCAATCACTTGCAGTGATATCAAGTTCGAATTCTGGATCACAAAATCCATAAGGAAACTTGGCAATTTAACCCTTGCACATGCATTGTTTGCAGTGAAAATTGATTGTTTCATTGCGGGATTCATTACAAACTTCAGACGTTTACAACGAATACAAAAATCAGTCTTTTTATAAGACTTTTACACAATGAAAATAAAAAAATTACAATTCTCTTCAAACAAACGCAAGGAGTGTTTATCGCCCGCTGCTTGCTGTTCGCGGGAAAAATCGTGTCTTTCTTTGTAATTGATTCCATTGTCATCTTAAATAACAGCTTTTTGAGTTACAAAAGATCCGGTCTTTTTATAAGATCCGGTTACAATGAAAATCAAAAAAAAATAAACAAAGATTACAACTTTTTCCTTTTGTGTCGAACAAATCACGAGCTCCTGTTTTGCGGTCACTCGCTTTTGTGGGTTCTTTGCCTGCGCCGAGGTTTATCCGTGGACCACCACGAGATCTAGATCCGGTCGGATCTACGCAGTACAACGGGTATTATTTCGCCAAGGAAATATAGCCGAGGGTACTATTTCGCCAAGGAAATAGTAGCCTTTAATTCTCGGGATCAAAGACCAAGCTTTGATCCGGAGTACGCCTGCGTAGATCTGAGATCCGGTCCTCTCGAACTCTTGCCTTATTTGGTGTTGACGATCGCCGAGCACCAGATCTGGATGAATAAGTCCTCGAAGTCCCAAAGCTTGGATCTTTTTTAGATCTGAGTCTTCAATCCAACAGGGCTTCGCCTCCAAAAATTCCAACCTTTGAACAAATGAACCACCTCTCCTATTTATAGCCTCTCTTCACTGTGCCCGCGCACAGAACTGGGCCGGCCACCTATAGGTGGCCGGCTCTGGGCCGAGCCACCTATAGGTGGCTCGGCCTTGACCGAGCCCCCCTTAGGCGTGGTTTTTCCGTCGTTTTCCGTTTTCGGTTCAGTCCGTGATCCGGTTCTGTGGTTGATTTATCCGGACTTGAATCGTTGACCTGATTTGGCAGTAAATCTTATTCCTGATTTGGCAATAAATCCACTTCTGAGTTCGAGTCCGAAACTGATCTTGATTCGATCGTGATTCGTCCGAGTCCGCCCTTGGTTGGATGACTCGTTGACTCTTCAACCCGTTAGCTTGATTCCGTATGCGAGTGGATTTATTCCGTTGTTTGCGTGCGGTTCATTAGCTGCTTCTATTCTTGATTCCTTCAATCCTTCAGGCTATTCGGTGCTTTGTCGAACGTCTGTAAGGTTTTCGGTGCTGCATTTATTGTCTGACCGTTGTCAGAATTTCGAATTTGAAGTCGATTCCTGATTTTATGATCTTTAGCTCATGTTTGTTGGTTCACCATAGAACTGACCCTCGAATATTGGCGTTGAGTCTTTATTTGCGACGCGTTGTCCGGCGTGGTGTTGTTGAGTTATCCATAAGAATATTTAGAAAAATATTCTCCAGGAACTTCTCAACCAAAAAAATAGGGAATAGTTTATACTCATATACCTTATTGGAGTATTAAGAAGCAGTTTATACTCGTATACTTTTCGGAGTAATGATTCCTTCATCGCAACGCATTGATTGGCGTTGACCTAGGGTTACGCGTTGACTGGCGTTGACTGGCGTTGACCTTAGGGTTTTAAACGGCGTACGCTGATTTTTTTTATCGCAACGCGTTGAGTAGCGTTGACCTAGGGTTACGCGTTGACCGTCGTTGACCCTAGGGTTTCGAATGTCGTTGGATGCTCAAGTCACGAGACCAACTAATGAAGCTGATGCGTCAGTGACTCTCGTATTTATAGGATTTTTGGCAAACCCTCAGCCATCAACGGGTTTGATGAGCCTTTACCGACTACCGTTTGAGTCGGGCTAGCATGCGGATTGTTCAAGTCCGTTCCGCATATGACGTTAAGCTAAAAGGGTTAACACTTTTAGTGCTACGATCTTGAATACGTAGATTTCGTCTTTCTCACGGGAATAGACTACCCGGCGACGCGTGTTAGGCGTTGACTTTAGGATTTTTGGCTAATCCCCAGCCTTCAACGGATTTGATTAGCCTTTACCGACTACCGTTTGAGTCGGGCTAGCATGCGGATTATCTAAATCCGTTCCGCATGTAACGTTGTGCTAAGAGAGTGAATTCTCTGAGACTTTGTGCTATGATGTTGAATACATAGGCTTCGCCATTGTTACGGAAATAGGCTACCCGGCAACGTGTATTAGACGTTGACTTATCCCTACTTAGGCTTCGGGATAAAATACCCCAGACTGGTATTCTGGTGTCTTTTTCAATCGGTAAAAGACTAAACCGGCGATGCGTGTTAGGCGTCGGCATATCCTTTCTTAGGATTCAGGATGAAATTCCCCATGCGTGTAAGGCATGGATTTCGGTGTTATTAATAACAACCTGCCACAATGTTGAATATGTGAGCGGGTGTTCTTTTTAACGGTTAAGAACTAACCGGCAGCGCGGGTTAAGCGCAGACTTATCCTTGTTTAGGTTTCAGGATAGGATACCCCAGAATCGAACTCTGGTGTCTTTTTCTACGGAAAAGGACTAAACCGGCAGCGCGTGTTAGGCGTAGACTTATCCCTGCTTAGGATTCGGGAAAAACTTCCTAGACTGGAATTCTAATGTCTTTTTCAATCGGTGAAAGACTAAACCGGCAATGCGTGTTAGGCGTTGACTTATCCTTACTTAGGATTCGGGATAAAATTCCCTGTACCTGTGAGGCACAGATTTTGAGAGTTAAAAAAGGTGGTGCCTTCTCTTGGGGCAAAGGCAAACCCGAAATGGGAGAGGAAGAATTTTATATTCTATCTCCCGACACTGAAAGAGAAGAATTTTATATTCTATCTTTAGCTGGAAAGGAGACTCGAGGTGGGATCTCAACCCCCAGAATCCGGAAAGGTGAAACTAAGAGTGGGATCTCCACTCCGAGAATTGAAAGATTCGGATAACCCTAACTGTCGAAAGGTTTGATTACCGAACTAAAGATGGATTTCTCGTTTATCGAGAGTGAATTTTGGTTGTGGTCCTAACTGTAGGAGGTTTGAGGTGACCCTAACTGTAGGAAGGTTTGATCACTCGATTTGAAAGTGGACCTCTCGTTCATTGGAGGAATCGAGAGGGGATTTCGGTTTTGGTCCTAACTGTAGATAGGTTTGACCGAATGGAAGGTTTAAGACGATCCTAACTGTAGGAGGTTTGAGACGATCCTAACTGTAGGAAGGTTTGATCGCTCGATTTGTGGACCTCTCGTTCATTGGGGGAATCGAGAGGGGGTTTTGGTTTTGGTCCTGACTGTAGAAAGGTTTGACCAAGTAGGAGGTTTGAGACGATCCTAACTGTAGAAATGTTTGATCGCTCGATTTGTGGACCTCTCGTTAATTGGGGGAATCGAGAGGGGGTTTTGGTTTTGGTCCTAACTATAGAAAGGTTTGACCAATTCTGAATATTATGTCCAGACTCTAGCAATGAGAGTGGTGAGAATTTGAATGGGAGTTTCTTATTCATTACCTTGCTGTGGTGACCGGGTTATCCCTGAGAATACACTATATGGATTTCTTTTGGGAACTTCCCGTTATATGAATCATCCACCCCCAGCTTCCTTTGCAAAACCGGGTCTGGTATTGTACTCAGTTGGGTGTTCGGGTTATCCTTAAGGATATATGATTCTCTAAGAACTTCCCGTTACATAAATCGTCCACCCCCAGCCTCCTCTGCTGAACTGGTTCGGACATTATTCTCAGCTACCTGACCGGGTTATCCTTAAGAATATTAACGTAATATTCTCCAGGAACTTCCCGTTAAAAGTGGGAAACAGTTTAGACTCATATACCTATTGGAGTATCAGGGAGTAGTTTAACCTCTTATACCGGTCGGAGGATTGAGAAACAGTTTATACTCGTATACTCTTTGGAGTCATGAGAAGCAGTTTATACTCGTATACTCTGTCGGAGTCTTGAGAAGCAGTTTATACTCGTATACTCTTCGGAGATTCGAAGATGGTTGGAACGTCTTCGTCCTTGAAAGAGTACTCTTTTTGGAGTCTCGGACCCGAAGTCTTTTGCTGCCTTCGGGATTGCTGTTGTGACGTTTGATTAGCACCATCAGCAGCTGCAGGTGCCTTGCCCTTACCACGAGAGGTGAAGTTTGAGTTCAGCGGATTAGCCGTCGGTCGGTTCCTCTCGGCCTTCTTCCTTCGGAGGAAGCGTTCGGCTTGTTCACCGCGCACCTTCAAGTCTTTCCAAGTGTCAGACGGTGCTGTTCCCATTGCTTCCAACACGTCTAGTGCAAGGTTGTTGTGGCAAGTCTGGAGGATGAACTCCTTAGTGATCGGGTCCCGACAGTTCATCGCCTTGTTCCGGAACCTTTTGACGAAGGTGTCGACTAACTCCCTGTCCTTCTGCTTCTCATCGAGCAATGATCCGATAGATATCTCGGTGTCGTCGTCGAAGAAATTGGTGAGGAACATGGTCTCCATATCGTCCCAGCTGTTCACGCTACCTGGCTTGAGGCGGCGATACCAATCGAAGGCGGCTCCGCGAAGAGTGCCGACGAATGACCGCACCATCAGAGGCTCATTGCCAAAGATTACCCCAGGTGTAATTTGAAATAAATCACATGCTGAGTGGGCGAACCCTTCCCATCAAACGACGTGAAGTTAATTAGGTTGAACTTCGCCGGATATTGGATCGATTCCCACTCTCTTGGGTATGGACGTTGAATGCCTGTTTTCTTCGTCTCTTGAGCGGAGATCAATGTGTTGATTTTGCTCTCGAGGTTCTTGATCTTCAGACTTTCGCCTGTGTTTTCGTTAGCACGATTCTGAGGCGGAAGTGTGGCATTACGACTAGCATCCTCATTACCACCCCCTGCATTGACGGGAGGATTATTGGCATTGTGAGCTTCATCTGTATTCGTGTGCTCCACTTCCTGAACGACCTGGTTACGGCGGCTTGGTTCACCTTGCTGGTTCGTCAGTGCCTGAATTTGTTGGTCATGCATTTCTCTCATACTCTGCATGGCCATCTGCATTTCGAACCTGAAGCTCTCCTGTTGTTTAGCCATGGCTTCTTCGAGCATCTTGGCCACTTGTTCCGCGCTTATCATCAATGACTCGCGGGGTTCTCCCTCACTGGACACCGTATTGTCTGATGCGACAGCAGAGCAGGAATCCGATTCTTCATCTTCTGACGGTAATCTTGTCCGAACCCTACCATAAGTTCCTCGTGTAATGGCTCTAGACTGTAGACGAGTTAGATACCAGGGTACTTCCGGAATTGACTCGGGATTATCCCTTATCGATGCCCTTTTGCTGATCATATTGGTAGTGACCCTCGGAAATTCTCCATCTTCAACCACCGTTCTTCTTTGCCGGAAACGCCTATGCCTTGGTTTTGGCGCTTCGGTACTAAACCTTTCGAACACTGAAATTCTCTCGGGGACTGCCTTAATGCAGTTGCACTCAGATAGTATCGCCCGAATGAGCTTTGAACAAGGGCATTGAGTTTCTAGCCTTCGAGGATTTCTCTTTCTGGCTTTGCTCGTACCCCCAGCACGATAGTACAGCTCTTCTGTTTGAAAGTCGGAGCAACCTATTGTGTGTTGGCACGACTTTTCAGGTATAACGTAATCATCATCAGACGATAACGTTTCCTTCTGAGAGCGAACTACCTTCTTCGGGTTTTCAAAAGTTACGCGCCTCGAAACATGCCTTTTTGGGCGTGAGTTCTCAGCGGGCTCTTGGACTTCAATGCGCAAATTGGTGCGCATAGCTGCCCTGATTTCTTTATCACATTAGAGGTGACCGCGACCCCCAACGTGTTGAGTCGTTCTGGGCTTCTTCATTGGGCCCAAACTCTCTTGAACTGGAGCTTTGCCTCTCTCGTCGGGAATTGGACCGAGGCGCTCCAAAACTGATTTCTTCCTTTGGGATGGTCCTGCGGGATCTCCCGGAGCAGTTGTGGAAATCATCAGCGGTTTGGATTGATTCGCCGGAAGTTGAACTTTCGACGGCTGCAATTGACGCTCTTTGGTCTGAACCGCCGCTTCAGACTTCGGCCTCCAAACTTTGCTGGTTGATGGCGGCTTCTTGGCCACTTTCTTCTGCAACTTCCTACGGGCTTCTTCCTCCAGCGTTGATCGGTTCCGTTTGACACGGACCCATTCCATTGTTGGCGGCTTGGAGGAACCACCATTCATTGATTGTTGAGGCTGCTTGCCTCTTTTGTTCTTCAGATCCTCGTTGTAGCGGATCCCGTCAACGGACTCCATGGCCTTTGCGAACTGTTTCGCAAGGCGTTGACGTTGCCTTTGGCGGGCTCTCTTCGAGAGAGTCACCACGCCCTCTGCGGCAGAAGGGTTGGCCAGAGCAGCTCCGACCTGGTTGGGAATTGGAGGAATCTCACCCGATGCGACTTTGGCATCAAACGGGGTGAGATCTTCATTGGTGTTTTCAACGTCTTCATACCAACGAATTTTTCTCCTAGAGGAGAACTTCTTGGACTTGCGGGGGGAGGTTGATCCGGACGAGGACAACAAGTATTCCTCGAACTTCTGCTGGTCGAACTCGTATTCGACCTCCTCCACGACCGGGATTGAGATCCGCGGCAGCGACGCTCCGATCTCGGCAGCGAGATCGTCGGGTCCCCCTGTGGTCGCCAGATTGTTCGCGGGAAAAATCGTGTCTTTCTTCATTATTGATTCCATTGCTATCTTTAAATAACAACTTTTTGAGTTACAAAGATCCGGTCTTTTTATAAGATCCGGTTACAACGAGATCAAAAAAGGAAATAAAAATTACAACTTTTCTCTTTTGTCGAACAAATCGCGAGCTCCTGTTTTGCGGTCACTCGCTTTGTGGGTTCTTTGCCTGCGCCGGGGTTTATCCGTGGACCACCGCAAGATCTAGATCCGATCAGATCTAAGCAGTACGACGGGTATTACTCCACGAAGGAAATAATAGCTGGGGAGGATTGATTCACCAAGGAAACAATCGTCCAAGTCTCGGGATCTAAGACCAAGCTTAGATCCGGAGTGTAGC
>NC_033796.1:45840828-45903230 GCF_001876935.1 Asparagus officinalis
GAGCCCCTATAGGTATTTGGGTTCCGTCATTTTCCGTCTTTCGGTTCTGTCCGTGATCGTGGTTGATTTAGACTCTGATTTGTTGACCTGATTTGGCAGTAAATCCGATTCCTGATTTGGCAGTAAATCCACTTCTGAGTTCGAGTCCGAAACTGATCTTGATTCGATCGTGATTCGTCCGAGTCTGCCCTTGGTTGGATGACTCGTTGACTCTTCGAACCCTTGGCTTGATTCCGCACACGAGTGGATTTATTCCGTTATTTGCGTGCGGTTCATTAGCTTCGTAGCCTCGTTAATCCGCTTCGTCACGTATCGCTTGGCTTCGGCGTTGTGGACTAACAATCATGTCTGCATACGTCGCCCGATGGTCGGTTCGTCGACTCGGTGTTGTCGAGCTGTGTTAAGGGACCTATAGGCAGTTTTATACGCCTACACTTGCGTGGGATCTTGGCCTATGACAGGGACGCGTTAATCTGTGGACCACCGAACGATCAATATTTGGGCAGAGTTTCATCTATCCGCGAAGGGATAGAGAAACCGTTGCTCTTATCTCGGCGAAGCGAGATAATCACTCTTCTTAAGATTACCGTAACGGGATAATCCTAAGTAACGAACCGGACTGCAGATCTAACTCCTCCTCCTCTTTTGAAATCTGTGCACTTTAAGTCTTCAGTTCAGCAAGGCTTCGCCGAGGCACGAGAATTCCAGATCCGATAAAAAGAGGCTGTATTTATAGGCTCGGGGGGAGTTCGGGCGGTTAAAACCGCATAACGGACAGATTTGGGGTTGGAGACACCCCAGGGTGTCTCAGCCTAGGCCGAGACACCCTAGGGTGTCTCGGCCAAGAGCCGAGACACCCTTGAGTGTCTCGGCTTGGGCCAAGACACCCGTGGGTGTCTCGGCCTTGGCCGAGACACCTCGGGGTGTCTCGGTTGGGCCGAGACACCTCAGAGTGTCTCAACTCGAGCTGAGATGATTTCTTTCGCACACTCGTTTGTTTCTGCCGTAATTTCTTCGTCCGAACTCGGATTTGAGCGATCCAAAGTGCGTTGGAAAGCCAACGATGAGTTCTATAAGATCCAAAGATTAGATCATCTGTGAAATAAATGAGACACGAAGGGTATTTCGCCTTTTGTAAGCGACGCGGGGCTCCCGATCAATTCATATCGTCGTTATTCTGAAACTCTGTTGCTTCACGTAGTTCGTCGATTCACTTCAAGCGTTCATCGACATTAATCGAGTTTTTGTGACTTGGATAGTGACGTTACTCACCTCCTCTTAGCATTGAGCTGCTTACGGAGACCTATAGGCAATTTTCGATGCCTACAGATACCCCCTCCAAAGCATTCCAGACTCGTTTCTTTTATAGAAGAGGCTGGAATACTTTGGATGTGATTGGTCTAGCCTTCGATCGGTGTAAAGGACCTGTAGTTAGCTTCGACTCTTGGCTCCTTCGATTTCCAGTCTATTCGATGCTTTGACGAATAGCTGAAGTCCTTCCGACGTTGTGTTTATCGTCTGGTCGTCGTCGGAGTTTCGAGTCTAAAACTGATGAGTTGAGTTTGGCTCGTGTCATTGAGTTAACTTAGAACTGACTATCTCCGTCGCATCGTGCTGACTCAGGGTTTTAGATCGCCGTACGTTGACTTTTTGTCACAACGCGTTGACCGGCGTTGACCTAGGGTTTTGGATCGCAACGCGTTGATTGGCATTAACCTAGGGTTACACGTTGACCGGCGTTGATCGGCGTTGACCTAGGGTTTCGGATCGTAACGCGTTGACTGGCATTGACCTAGGGTTACGCGTTGACCGGCGTTGACCGGCGTTGACTTAGGGTTTCAGATCGTAACGGGTTGACTGCCGTTGACCTAGGGTTACGCGTTGACCGGCGTTGACCTGTGTTGACCTAGGGTTTCGGATCGCAACGCGTTGATTAGCGTTGACCTAGGGTTACGCGTTGACCGGTGTTGACCTAGGGTTTCGGATTGCAACGCGTTGACTGGCGTTGACCTTAGGGTTTTGAACGTCGAACGTTGACTTTTCGATCGTAACGCGTTGACTGGCGTTGACCTAGGGTTACGCGTTGACCAGCGTTGACCTTAGGGTTTTGAACGTCGTACGTTGACTTTTTGGTTACAACGCGTTGACTGGCGTTAACACAGTTTATACTCGTACATTTGTTGGAGTCTACACAGTTTAAGCTCGTAAGGTATTAGAGCATGGCAGTCCCAAATATCGGGCTACAGTCCCAAATATCGGAGCTGATTTATCTGCATGTATAGATCTTATCCTGAAGTTGTTGGATTCTCAAGTCACGAGACCAACTAATAGAGCTGGTGCGTCAATGACTCGCATTTATAGAACTTTTGGCTAATTCTCAGCCATCAACGGGTTTGATTAGCCTTTACCGACTACCGTTTGAGTCGGGCTAGCATGCAGATTGTTTAGACCCGTTCTGCATGTAACGTTGTGCTAAAAGAGTTAACTCTTTTAGTGCTACGATATTGAATACGTAGACTTCGTCTTTCTCACGGGAATAGACTACCCGACAACGCGTGTTAGACGCTGACTTAGGATTTTTGGCAAATCCTCAGCCATCAACGGATTTAATATGCCTTTACCGACTACCGTTTGAGTCGGGCTAGCAAGCGAATTGTTGAAATCCATTCCGAATATGACGTTGTGCTAAAGGAATGAACTCCCTTAGACTTGATGCTATGACTTCGAATACGTAGACTTCGCCATTGTTACGGGAATAGGCTACCCGGCAACGCGTGTTAGGCGCTGACTTATCCTTAATTAGGATTCAGGATAAAAGTCCCCAGACTCGGATTCTGGTGTCTTCTTCAATCGGTAAAAGACTAAACCGGCAACGCGTGTTAGACGTTGGCTTATCCCTGCTTAGGCTTTGGGACAAAATTCCCCGTACGTGTGAGGCACGGATTATGGTGTTATTAATAACCACCTGCCACAATGTTGAATATGTGGTCTTTTATCCTTTTTACGGGCAAAGACTAACCGGCAACGCGTGTTAGGCGCTGACTTATCCCTACTTAGGATTCGGGATAAAATTCCCCAGACTTGAATTCTGGTGTTTTCTTTAATCGGTGAAAGACTAAACCGGCAACGCGTGTTAGGCGTTGACTTATCCCTACTTAGGATTCGGGATAAAATTCCCCGTGCATAAAGTGCGCGGATTGAAAGTTGAGAATTGTGTCTTTTCTTAGGGTAAAGACAAACCCGATGCTGGAGAGGAAGAATTTTATATTCTATCTCTAGGTCTTGTTTAGGGTAAAGACGGACCAGAAAAATGGAAGATGAAGAATTTTATATTCTATCTCCAATTGGAAAGGAAACTCGAGGTGGGATCTCCACCCCCAGAATCCGAAAAAATAAAACTAGGAGTGGGATCTCCGCTCCGAGAATCGAAAAGATTCAGATAACCCTAACTTTTATAGGATTGGTTACCTGATTGGAAAGTGAAATTCCAACTTCAATCCTAACTTTTATAGGTTTGACTGAAGGGGGTTTGAGACAATCCTAACTTTTATAGGTTTGATCGCTCAATTTGGAAGTGGACCTCTCGTTCATGGAAGGAATCGAGAGGGGATTCTGGTTTTGGCCCTAACTTTTATAGGTTTAACCAATGAAGTAGTGGAAATGGGGGGTCTGAGACGATCTTACCTTTTATAGGCTTGATCGCTCAATTTAAAAGTGGACCTCTCGTTCATGGAAGGAATCGAGAGGGGACTCTGGTTGTGGCCCTAACTATAGAAAGGTTTGACCAGGTAGACAGTGAGAGTGGGAGTACAAATTATAGTGGGGGTGTTGACTTGTACAAATCACTCAAATAGGGTTCCTGGTGTTAAGTGATAGGGACTTAACACGAAGGGGTTTGACAATTTGTCAAGGATGGACAGATTAAAATTCCAAGCATTATATCCGGACTCTAACCATGAAAGTGTTGAGTGCACGAACATAATGGAAGTTTGAATGGATTAAACCAGAAAGAATCTTAGTGGACCCACTGTCAATAAATTTGATCAGTGAGGGATTTTATAGTGGAAGACTATGAGTCATTGAATACCAATGGGAGTTTTGTGAGGGAAGATTGATCCAATGAAGTGATCGAATCTCGTCTAAGCAAAAGAGTATTCAGAAATCACAGTAATAGTTTAGTGTTTACCACTTTTCACAATGATCAGGTTATCCCTAAGAATATTACATTTAACATTCTTCTGGAAACTTCCTGTTACATAAATTATCCACCCCCAGCTTCCTTTGTGAAGCTGGGTTTACCATTGTATTCAGTTGCATGATCGGGTTATCATTAAGAATATTCCATGTAAAAATTCTCCAGGAACTTCCCGTCAAGAGTGGGAATAGTTTAGACTCATATACCTATTGGAGTATTAAGAAGTAGTTTATACTCATATACTTGTCGGAGTGTTGAGAAGCGGTTTATACTCGTATACTCTTCGGAGTGTTGAGAAGCAGTTTATACTCATATACTCTTCGGAGTGTTGCCGTTCTCATTTGGCTTATCCCAGCATTATGACGCCGGCTTCAACCAATGTCTGAATGATATTCTTTAAAGTAAAGCATGCCTTGGTGGGATGAAGGATCCTCCTGTGGTACGCGCAGTACTTCAGATCCGTAGTACCGTCAGCTTCCTCCTGATTTATGATGGGTGGCAGCTTGACCTTGTTGTTTTCAAGAAGGGTCTCGAAGATGGCTGGAACATCTTCGTCCTTGAATGAGTACTCTTTTTGGAGCCTCGAATCCAAAGTCTTCTGCTGTCTTTGGGGCTGCTGTTGCGATGTCTGATTAACATCAATAACTGTCGTAGGTGCCTTCCCTTCATCATGGCAAATGAGACTCGGATTCAGAGGGTTAGCCATCGGTTGGCTTCTTTCGACCTTTCTCCTTCTGAGAAAGCGTTCGGCCTGCTCTCCGCACACCTTCAAGTCTTTCTAGGTATTGAGCGGCTCTACTCCCATAACATCCAAGATGTTAATGGACAAGTTGTTATGACAGGTTTGCAAGACGAATTCCTCCGTGACGGGATCCTTGCAGTTCATTTCCTGATTGCGGAAGCGTTTGATGAAGGTATCCACCGACTCTCCATCTTTTTGTTTCTCATCGAAGAGTGTCCTGATCGACACTTCGGTGTCATCATCGAAGAAATGAGCGAGGAACATGCTCTCCAGGTCCTCCTAACCGTTGATGCTTCCAGGCTTGAGACGGCGGTACCAATCGAAGGCAGGCCCGCGAAGGGTACCAACGAATGACCGTACCATCAAGGCTTCATTACCGGAGATCATACCCAAGTGGGACTTGAAGTAGATCAGATGCTGAGTGGGCGACCCCTTCCCATCGAACGGCGTGAAGTTGACCAGGTTAAACTTCGCCGGATACGGGATCGATTCCCATTCTCTTGGGTAAGGACACAGAATCCCGGTCTTCTTCACCTCTCGAGCAGACATCAGGGCGTCAATTTTGCTCTCGAGATCCTTCATCTTTTCGTCCTCATCTATATCCTGTTTTGGACAATTTTCAAGAGGAATAATGCGGCCACCCCCTATGTTATTATCTTTGGCGGAACCACCCCCAGCGTTGTTATCTGTAGGGGATGCATTTGAACCACACCCAGTATTTTTGGGAGGTACGTCGGCCATGATGATTTCGTCCACTTCTGGATTGCTGTCAATTGTGGTATTCTGGGTGCGACGGCTGGATTCAACTCTGACTTGATTGGACAAAACCCGAATTTGTTGATCATGCTCTTCTCTCATTCACATCATGGTCGTTTCTATTTCGAACTTGAAGTTCTCTTTTTGTTTGGCCAAGGCATCCTCAACTATTTTAGTGACCTCTTCTGTGCTAATCATCAACACTTCATGGGATTGACCTAGGCTGGATACCGTTTTGTCAGAAGCGACTGCAGAATTAGCATCTGACACTTCATCATCCGAGGATAATCCTTGATTCATCCTCTGATAGTCCCTTTGTCTAACGGTTCCCGACCGTAACCGAGTTATACATTGGGATATGTCCGAAAGATGACGAGGATTAAAGTTTCGCGTTGACTTCCCCTTATCAACCATATTAACTGTGACTTCTGGAAGTTCGTCATCTTGCGCAGTTGGACTTTTTCTACAGAAATGCATTGGCTTGGTCCTGGGCGTTCTGGGGGAGATCATTTCAAATACCGAGACCCTCTGTGGAGTGGTCTTGGGGCAGCTACACGCTGATAATACTGCCCTGATAATTTTAGTACACGGACAATAAGAGTCCGTTTCTCGGGTACCTTTCTTTCGAGATTTGTTCGTACCCCCAGCCTGATAGTACAACTCATCGGCATGATTACCGGAGCAATGTATCGTGTGCTGGCACGACTCCTCAGGTATAACGTCGTTGTCTGACGAACATGTTTCCTTCTGAGGATTCGTCATCTTGTCAGTGCTCTCAAGAGTCGCACGTTTTGATGAGGATTCGTCATCTTGTCAGTGCTCTCAAGAGTCGCACGTTTTGAGTCACGCTTTCGTGAGCGTGAGAGCTCAACGGGCTCTTGGATAATGACTCGCAAGAGTCGCACGTTTTGAGTCACGCTTTCGTGAGCGTGAGAGCTCAACGGGCTCTTGGATAATGACTCGCAGTCCGAGGCAGTCAGTTATAGGAGCTTTCCTATTATAGGAAGCCTTTGATTTGTTGGAAGGGCGAGTGCGACCCCCAACGCGATGAGTTGCTCGGGGTTCATTCATCACGCCCAAGCGTTCTTTGACTGGAGCTTTGCCTTGATCCTCGTGCAAAAGACCCAGGCGTTCCACTATCACTTTCCTGCCTCTGGATATGTCCACATTATCGCGGAACTTCATCGGAGGTGTGGGATTAAAAGGAGTGAGATCTGAACTAGACGAAAGCTGGGAACCAGCTTTGGATCTGGAATCGACCGAGAGACACGACTGATGTCTTTTATCGGGTAGGGGCACTGACTTAGCCTTCGGCACCCAAACCTGCTTAGATCTTGGTGATTTCTTGATCACCTCTTCCCGCTACAATTCTCGTGCCTCTCGCACAAGGATCTGGGTGTGCGCAATAAGTGCACGGCGCTTCTGGACGCGCTCCTCGAGGGTAGAACGGGTTCGTTTGACCTGAACCCATTTGTTAAATAGAGGTTGGGAGGAGGGTCCCGATGCTCGTTGTGGCGATAGCTTAGTCACTCGGTGCTTTCTGAACTCCCAATCTGCTTGGTAACGGAGTCCGTCCACCTGATCCAAAGCCTTGGCGTTTCCTTTGACGCGCTCTCTTTGATAAAGTTGGCGCGCCTTCAGCAATCGACTCCTTGATCACGAAGGAGTTCAGATCTGCAGATCTGGTCTCATTGGATGCCGGCGGATCATTGCAAGGTGCAACTGTAGCAGCGACGACGTAGAGATCGACTTCTTGGGTCTTCAGATCTGGAGACCGGCGGATCTTCTGGGAGGAGGAGATCTTCCTGCGCTTATGAGGAGGAGCAGATCTGGAGGAGGAGGAGATGTATTCTTCAAATTTCTGCTGGTCGAATTCGTACTCGATCTCTTCAGCCACGGGGATCTTGATCGTCGGCTGCGGTACGACAGCCTCAGCATCGAGGCTGTTGGCTCCCACTGTGGTCGCCAGTTTGTTTGCGGTGAAAATTGATTGTTTTATTACGGGATTCATTACAAACTTCAGACGTTTACAACGAATACAAAAATCAGTCTTTTTATAAGACTTTTACACAATGAAAACAAAAAAAATTACAATTCTCTTCAAATAAACGCAACGAGTGTTTATCGCCCGCTGCTTGCGTGGGATCTTGGCATGTGACGGGGACACGTTAATCCGTGGACCACCTAACGATCAATATTTGGACAGAGTTTCGTCTATCCGCGAAGGGATCGAGAAACCGTAGCTCTTATCTCGGCGAAGCGAGATAATCACTCTTCTTAAGATTATCGCAACGGGATAATCCTAAGGAACGAACCAGGCTGCAGATCTAACTCCTCCTCCTCTCTGAAATCTGTGCACTTTAAGTCTTCAATCCGGCAGGGCTTCGCCGAGGCACGAGAATTCCAGATCTGAAAAAATGAGGCTCCAGGGGCTGTATTTATAGGCTTCCAGGAGATTCGGGCGGTTAAAACCGCACAACGGCGGATTTTTAGGGCTGGAGACTGCTTGGGTGTCTCCGGCTGGGCGGAGACACCCTTGGGTGTCTCGGCTTGGGCCGAGACACCTTGGGGTGTCTCGGTTGGGCCGAGACACCTCGGGGTGTCTCAACTCGGGCTGAGACGATTTCTTTCGCACACTCGTTTGTTTCCGCCATAATTTCTTCGTCCGAACTCAGATTTGAGCGATTCAAAGTGCATTGGAAAGCCGACGAGGAGTTATATAAGCTCCAATGATTAGATCATCTATGGAATAAATGAGACACGAAGGGTATTTTGCCTTTTGTAAGCAACGCGGGGCTCCCGATCAATTCGTATCCTCGTTATTCTGAAACTCTGTTGCTTCACGTAGTTTGTCGATTCACTTCAAGCGTTCATCGACGTTAATCGAGCTTCTGTGACTTGGATAGTGCCGTTCCTCACCTCCTCTTAGCATTGAGCTGCTCACGGAGACCTATAGGCAATTTTCGATGCCTACATGCATCTATATGGAAATTTTCCATTCTTTTTGACAATATATTGAAATGAGCAACAACTTGAAATTCTACATGCATCTATATGGAAATTTTCCATTCTTTTTGACAATATATTGAAATGAGCAACAACTTGAAATTCACGCTTAAGCAAAATCCTTCATGTGCATTCTTTTTGACAATATATTGAAATGAGCAACAACTTGAAATTCACGCTTAAGCAAAATCCTTCATGTGTACTTAGTTTAATTTTGGTTAATGATGGATGTTTAAATACATTTACCCTTTAATAGTTTATGCTCTTATTTGCTTATTCTCTTATTTGCTTATTTCTGACAATAACATGTATTTATCTAGTGCTTATGCTCTTATTTGCTTATTTCAAGTTGTGCACATGAAGCATAAGTAACGTATGTATGTACTGTATGAGTTTTAGCACTTATTTGCTTATGCTCTTATTTGCTTATTTATGGCAATAACATGTATTTCTCCAGTGCTTATGCTCCTATTTGCTTATTTCAATTTTTGCACATGAAGCATAAGTAACGCATGTATGTACTGAATGAATTATAGCACTGCATCACACAAGAGATGCTCATTATGCATTCGTAGTAACTCTATGCATATGGCAATGAGTTTGGTATATAAAGTTTTGCTTTTGTTAGTAGTTATGAAGGATTGTGCTTTCATTTATTTTTGTTAGTAGTCATAGCCATAGCCAATTCTATGAGAGAAGTATGTAAAAGTTCATGTCATATTCCTAGTCATCTTAGATTAGTTCCAATTTCCTTAAACTTTCCATTGTATAATATTGTGGTTTTATCTACAATTAGCAGACTAAAACCTCTTGAAATTCATTATAGACAAACTAACTTCTTATGTCCTTTTATTCTACATCCGCATTGCTTGAAGTCACTAAGAAGCTCAGTTCGTACTATCACTTGAATTCATTATAGACAAACTAACTTCTTATGTCCTTTTATGGGGTGATTACGCTGTTCAAGTTTTGCAATATGTACAGAAAACTAATTCAGGAATTATTATAATGGTGATTCAGCTTGCAAAGACAAAACCATATGGAGGTAAATCTTTATTGGAGTTATACTAATTTATCAAAAAAGATATATTTTTATTTCGTAAATTATGCTTATATATTGACATAGTCATGAATTTAAAAACTTTATTTGTTAGGTAAAATTACTATTACAAATGTCTTATATGCGTCCAAGATATTAATCAATCCCGTTATACCTGAAGTTGCTGATCTAAAAAAAAGGTACATGATGAATTATCTCATTCGTTAGTTATTTACAAGTAATTTGATATTATTTCTAATTAGTTTACTTTTACTATCATAAGTCTAAAACTTGTGGAAGATTCTTTGTCTCAACGATTTAGTCAGATTCCAACTGAAAAAGCTTATTCCATCGAGGATGATTTTTTGTTATTAACTGAATGGAAGACACTTGATGAAATTTGAGAGGCACGAGAGATAATTTTTTGGAAGAATATATTTAATTGATATTGCACTGCTTTTTTAAAATGTAGGATTAGTGGCAAACTAGATAACTAACCTGAAGATAATTGATAATTTTCTACCAAATTATTCATAACTTTGTTTTCTCACTATTTAATAATACTCAGGTTTGCACATGTGTGACATTAGCAACTATAGAGAAAATTCAAACATAGTACAATTGGTTTTACAATGCCTGCCAAAAATGTCAGAGGAAGGTAAATGCTGAAAATGGTAATTTTGGTGTGAGAAGTGCAATGAAAACGCAAGATCTGTTATCCCAAGGTATGTGTGGAAGTATGTATGTCAGTTTCTTCAAAATGTTTATTTCATCATATCCTTCATGAATGGATGTCTGGATCTTCAACGTACACTTTAGATCACAGTTCTTATTGGTTTATTTTAATTTTTGAGTTTTAGCAGGTACAGGGTTCAGGTTTTAGTCATTGATCATACATGTACTGCATCATTTGTTTTGTTTGATCGTGAAGCTAAACAAGTTATTCACAAATCAGCAGTCGAATTGAGGGAACGACTAACAAAAGTAATCACTCTGATTCCTTTCTGTAAAAATTAAAAGTTTTAATTCAATAGCTTTACTTTGCTTATTTATATTGTTCACAGGAGGGTGATGATGATTCATTTCCTCAAGAGTTAGATGTGTTGGTGAAAAAAAATTATTCAAGATTCAAGTTTTAGAATTCAATCTCAATCAAAATTGGCCTGTATTTTCTGTCTCTAAAATGACTGATGATAAAAATCTGATAGCAGCTTTCAGAGACAGCTTAGATTTGAACCAGGTACATTACATATTTCCTTCTTTTATATAGCTACATATCTGTTCATTTCATGTATCAATCTGTATATATAGATGAGGTTGAGCAATATATTAGTAATATTTTTTCCTTCTAAATAATTAGGAGTCGACAGGTCAAGAATATTTCACTGATGAAGCTGAATCTTCCAAAAAGAAAGTTGATATTGATAATGTAAGTCAATACACTTAGTATTACTTTTCTTTTTTATTCCTCATGTTTGTATTTTTTTAAAAAAAATTGTGAAATGAAAGGTAAGTATTCATGTAATCCAAAAAAGCATTATATGTACAACCTCCATCCAGACTTAACTATGATCAAAACTATTACTTATACTAACACCTCAACACCTCTCTTCATAATTAAAGGGACAACCGGACAAGTCAAAACTCTCAAATTCACTTTTGCAGTATATTTCACAATACTTATTTTTCAAATACTCTTTTGATGTTGCTGCTTCTTTCACCTTTACCACTTTGAATTTTGTTTTACTATTGCTCTCTTGATTATTCACGTTAACAGTGCAAAAAACTTTTCTTTATATTTTATTAGTATGCCAACTAAATAGATAAAATAAACATGCCTTTATTTTCCAATAATGTGTAGAATATGTTTTTAATGTTAGATTTTTTAAAAGAATGCATTATATATTGTCAGATTCTTATCTAACATATGAGTAGAATGAATTTTAATAATACAAGGTTTTTTTACCATTTGAGTTTTAGAAGTTTTCAAAACAAATGAAAGCTTGAAGTTTAGTCACATTATTTTTGGTTTATGTTCTATTTGCCAATGACCCATTATCAATCTTGTGAAGCTTCCAATTAACTTTTGACACAATGCATCAAAAACTTTTGGATTGCCTATTTCTTTTCGCCTTACTATTGATTTCTTGATTCTTCACATTAATTGTACAACAATCTTTTCGTGCCACCTCATTAACATGCTAACTTTTATGTTATACTGAAACACAGGTCTCGCTATCGGTCACTTGTGATAATGAAGTTGAAATCCTCGGATAACATTACACCTTGCAAGAGAAATTTGTTGGAATCTGATGTCAAGCACTCGGTTGCAGTAGACTTGATTTCTCCGCAAATGTCAAGCAACAAAAAGCAAAACAGATCAAAATTAAAAAAGAGAATTAGAATATTCTACAGAGAGTTCAAGCTCCTTTTTGAAAAAAGTCTATCTGATTCA
Organism: Asparagus officinalis; assembly: GCF_001876935.1. Taxonomy (NCBI): domain Eukaryota; kingdom Viridiplantae; phylum Streptophyta; class Magnoliopsida; order Asparagales; family Asparagaceae; genus Asparagus; species Asparagus officinalis. Next base: position 45,853,022 of record NC_033796.1, read on the forward strand.
TGATGTCTGAAACTTATATTTAGTATTCTGGTATAAAACCTTATTTAGTAAACTTTTGTATGTACTACATATTTTTTTGGTGGTTTTGCGTTGAGAAACCTAACTACTTGATATGATTATGATGGATATTTTTTTATCAATATATTGATAATTATTATTTTGATTCGTAGATATATATACTTGACATGTATCTCTATGTGCTTTAAATATTTTTTTTGGAACTAAACTTTATGCTGCATACTACTTTCATTTTAGGCAATTTTGTTATGAGAATAGGGAAATTATACTTGACAGGTATAGCAAAATATTATAACATTAATCATATAGACATGAGGCATTTTAAGCAATTTTGTTATGAGAATAGGGAAATTATATTTTCATTCTTTTTTACAGTTTAATATTAAGTCAAACATATATGTTTGTTATGAGAATAGGGAAATTATATTTTCATTCTTTTTTACAGTTTAATATTAAGTCAAACATATATGTATCTTAGGCTGTATCATTTCTGACTACTTATATATTATTACTATTTTATTTTGCATTCTTTTGCTACATCAATTTTTGTATATTACACAAATCTGTGCATCGAGCCTGAAACTAGTTAGGTATAAAATAATTTAAGTTGAAAAATAATTTAAGTTGAAGTGCAATACATATGATGTCGTATAAATAGAATTGATTGCGGCTTATATCTCAAAAAGCCCATTGACTTACAGCCCAATTCAAGCCTACCCATTTTTCAAGTTAACCCATTAACAAGTGACGACCCATGTTGTTTAATCACCGACCATCTCCGGTCATCGTCCGCCGCGCTCCGGTCGTCGGAGCCCTCTGCTTCATTGGCGCTAGGGATGGCAATTCTGGTCCAAACCCAATAACCCAACCAGATCCATCCAATATAAAACTCATCCAAACCAACCCATTTAGCTAAATGGACTTAATTGGGTGGGTAACTATTTCTATAGTGGTTAAATGGGTTTTAAATGGGCAGGTCTTGACCCACCCATAACCCACCCAAACTTAGCCAGCAAAATAGAAATTTCCTCTCCCCTCTCTCTGCGATTCTCTCTCTCCAAAACCTAAAGATCTCGGCTCCCCTCTCTCTGCGAATCGTCTCTCCGAGCTTCTACGGGATTTTCCCGGTGGCACCACCGCAGATCGGCGACCGAGGGCTGATCGACGACGAAGAAGAAGACGACGGCGGTGATCGGTGACGAAGACGACGAAGCCTTTGAGTAAGTCGACGACGAAGTAGGTAGGTTTAGATTCTGCTTTTTTGATCTAATTGTTTCTAAACGCGATTTAATGTTTGATAAGGAACGATTCCGGTGATTGATTGAGCGATTGTTAAGTTTATGGTTAGTTTTGGTTGATTAGGGTTCAGGATGAATTGGGAAATTAGGGTTTGTGCTGTTTTATGAAATTATGGTGAAATTAGGGTTCAGGACGAAGTAGGTACTGTTTTTTCCCTGTATGATCAAATGCCATCTGTTATCTTACTATGATTATTCCCTAGTTTGATCAAATGACATCTGCGATTTTCTTTGCATTTTCTTTGCCTTTTTTATTTGAACCCCTAGTTTGATCAAATGCCATCTGTTATCTTACTATGATTATTCCCTATTATACTCAATGATAAACGAGGAAAAATATAGAGTAACATTTCGAATAATGTCGCTTTAATATACGAATATTGTTGTAATTACTAAATTGTTCAATTGTAATCTCCTAAATTGTTGATTCACTTTTGTTAGGTACTGTTCTTTTCTTATTGTAGTTATTTAATATATATGAAGCTATTTTATTAACTTTTGACATTTGTTTTGATATTTAAAAGTTATTTTTCTTGTTTCAGCTACTATGTCTTTGAATGAATTTACTGCATGCGATGATGGTAGTGAATCTGGTAATGAAACTATATCTATACGTAAAAGAAGAGCAAAATCAAAAGTTTGGGAGTATTTTACTGAGTTGCCTGTTGATAGTGATGGGAAAGCTAAAGTTCAGTGCAAGAAATGTGACCAAGTTTATGTTAGTGGTTATGGTACCACAAATATGTTGAGGCATATTCATTCTTGCCCAAAACGAGATATAGATGAGGTTGATTCATCGTGGAAAACCATGCCATTAGATCAAGATAATTACAGAGAAATGTTGGCTAGGGTCATTGCATTGCATGGTTATTCGTTCTGTTTTGTGGAACATCAAGGGATACGCAAATTACATACATTTTTAAATCCTGAAGTCAAGCATATCTCGAGGAACACCACTAAAGCTGATTTGCTTAAGTTGTACCAGAAAGAAAAAAAAAATTCTTAAACAAACTTTGAAGCTAGTTCCTAGCAGAATCAGTCTAACTACAGACTTGTGGACCTCTTCAACATCAGATTACTACATGTCTCTTAGTGCACATTACATTGATGAGCAATGGATCTTGCAAAACAAAATATTAGCTTTGTCTCATGTTTCACCCCCATATAGTGGGGCAATTTTAGTAGAGAAGCTATTTCATTTACTGAAGGAGTGGGGCATCGAAAAAAGAATTTTCACTGTTACATTGGATAATGCATCATATAATGATGCTTTTATGAAGATTTTGAAAGACCATCCTGCTTTAAAGGAGCATTTTGTCTCCAATGGTGAATTTTTGCATGTACGATGTTGTGCTCACATTTTAAATCTTGTTGTACAAGATGGTTTAAAAATAATTGATAAATCTTTATCCAAGTTTAGAGAATGCATTAAATATGTAAAGAGTCCTCCTGGAAGGAAGAAAAAATTTACAGAGTGTATCAAACAAAATGGCAAGTGATATGGAGAAAAAGTTTAATAAATATTGGAAGTGTTATAGCAAGATTTTGTCCTTTGCATGCATCTTAGACCCCCGTTATAAGGTGAAATATGTGGAGTTTTGTTTTCAAAAAGTGGGTCTTGGTTCTACTCATGTGGTGACTCTCTTGGATAAGTTAAAGCTTCTTTACAAAGAATATGAGAGAGCATCAAATGATATATGCATGGCCGGTAGTAGTTCGGAAGAGGCCTTTGGAGATGTTCGTGATGATGAGATGCTTGAGTTTGAACAGTTTGAGAGCCAAGTAGTTTCAGTCAGTAGGACCAAGTCTGAATTAGAAGAGTATTTAGATGAAAAGATACTTTCTTGGAAGAAAAATGAGAATCTGAATGTTCTTGAATATTGGAAAGTAGAATCTGAGAAGCGTCCTCAATTATCCATGATGGCTCGTGATATACTCAGTATCCCTATTACTTCAGTGGCCTCTGAATCTGCTTTCAGCATAGCTGGTCGTGTGCTTGATAAGTACCGCAATCGTCTTCTTCCGGAAAATGCCGAAGCTCAAATATGCCTTGGTTCTTGGTTAGAGGAGGTTCTTGTAAGTTGCTTACTTTTTCTTGTTATCTTCTGTAAATTTATGGTGTACATGTGTTATATTAGACTAACATAGTTGTATCCTATGATCTAAATGCAGCTTTGGAAGATATTGAAGAAGGACATTTGTTGGTGCATGATTTTAGTGATATTCAAAATTTTGAATCTGAAGGAGGGTGGTGAAGTGCTTGTTAGAAGATTTATCATCTATTAAGGTATTAATCTTTATTGATATTTAAGCATTGTACTACTATTGACCGCTGCTTTGTAGAGCTAGAGATGAGGTTTCTGTGAATTTTTGTGTGTGCATACCTCTCCATTTTGGCTGTGTATTTGGTAGTATGTTTTCTCTTCTTAGTTTTTCAAGATTGATGCTTATATATAAGAGAATATGTTAGCTTTTCTTATTTTATATCAATTAGGATTGCTATCGATGGGGTTTCAACAATGTCACAAGTGATTGTGTTGTTTAAAACTTTCCAAATGACTCCATAGGAGCATAAATAATCTGATGCCATTGATATATATGCCCTTACGTCTACATATCCTCTCTAACTAATTGTTGTCATTTAACATTTAACTCCCAATTTCTTGTAAGTATTCAAATGAGGATTCCCATACAGGGACTCAACAAATTTCAGTTTCTTCATAGTAGCATGGCTTGCTTCAGCATATAGACAACAGCAATCCTACGGCAATTTGGTCTTTGTGATTCACGGCAAAATTATGTCGAACATAGGAAAACCCATCGCATCCAAACAAGAGTCAAGACAGAAAAAATAAGAAATCAATAAATAAAATAGAGAGATAGAAAGACATAATGTTCCTATTCCAGCAAAAGATAGTTAACAAACACAACAATCAGATTTCACTGTTCAAAATGAAATTGACAAGCTGAACATAGATTTGAATAATGAAATTGACAAGCTGAACATAGATTTGTAGAGCTACAGATTTTCTGTCCTTTGCAAAGACAATAAATGTGGAAGAGGTTTACCTTCCATCTGATGTTCAAAATGAAATTGACAAGCTGAACATAGATTTGAATAATGCGGCTAATACCCTATCAGACAAAACAAATGAAAGTTCAGAAAAGATTAGAAGTGTTATTGATACAGTGTATGGCTCTATACCTTGTTATTTTTTGATCTGGCTTTGTTCTGTCATTGCACTAATGACTTTGTCTACTTATATAGGAGGTGTGTGTTGATTGTGGTAGCAGCAGTGATGCTTATACTTGCAGTAATTGGTTTTGGTATGTATTCTGTGCTCCTTGTGCATTGCCTTACTGCTTATGTTCTCTATTTTTGACCAATTATCTTTCATATTCTGTTTGCAGTACCTTTAAGATCCATGTAAACCAATGTCTTCTGCTTATGTCCTCTGCGGATGATAACCAAGTCATAAGAATTGCACTGCCTTTAAGATCCATGTACTCTTGTCATATGAAAATCTTCAATGTCTTGGCTGACTATGTTACTATTTTTTTTCTACACAATGGCTCTTAATTTTCTAAGTAGATAATACACAGCTGTGAGAATCCTCTGTTAATCTTCTGGAAAATGTCTTGGCTGACTATGTTACTATTTTTTGCAGCAAACGAAGCAGACGTCGCGATGCAAACACATCGACTGCTGCTCATTTTGTTTGTGTTCAGATTGGATCTTCGTCGTCCTCTTCCTCCCCAAGCGCACTACTTTGGTTGACGTCGCCGTGCATGTTTTCGTACCAAACAAGTATAAGGAGTCATATACAATATACGAGAGGAGGTTCTATTGTGTCATTGTAGTAGCACCTTGGACGATTACAAATCATCCAGTTTTAACTTATCTTGTAGTGGTTATTGTTTGATAGACAATGGACTAAAAAGACCAATCTCTTTCAGCATATGTTGATCTATATAATGTTTACTAGTCGTAATGCTGTGTATAAAACTTGGGATCTTAGCGCTTCACATTTTGATTTTCGTTATATGTAGAACGTCTTTTTTTAAACTGTGGAAGCTTTTGAGGTTGATGTTTTTCCGTTGATAATTTGTCTGCCTGTGCTTCCGCCCGTGAAATTGGGTTTCAGGTTGGAAAAGTATTATCTACCGGGTATTGGTAGCGATTTAAAAGTTGGTGATTGTGCTGGTACGATAGTTATTTTATTAGCAATATTAATACTGATTTTACTGTTGGTGAAAGTTTACCAAAAAACCCCTGCAAGTTTACAGAAAACCCCCTGAAAGTTTGTAAGTAGATCCCTAAAATTTACATATATATAAAAGCATCGTAACTAAATGGGTTATTGGGTCACCCATGAACCACCCATTTAGTAAATGGGTGGTTGAGAACCGACCCATTTAGCAAATGCTAAATGGGTCATAAATGGTTAAGTGGTCATAAATATGACCACCCATTTATGACCCAACCAAACCCAACCAAAACCACCCATTTGACATCCCTAATTGGCGCCATCGCGTCCCTCACCAGAGCCCCTCTTCTGAGGTAACTAAATCAAATTACAGTTGTCCACTTTTTTTTTGTTTTGATTAAGAAACTAAGGTTGAAACTGCAATGGTCGAAGTTTGGGAATCAATCGCCTGCTGGAGCTCTTACTTCTTCGTCGGGGAAGCATGGAGGGTTCCTCCGCTATTTGTGCTTCTAATGTTTGTCTATGTTACTGCTCCGAATAAAGAAGCGTATTTGCTAATTGATTTAGATTGGCTGAATTACCAGATTGGTGCATTAGGTGTAGGGGTGTATTCGGTCCGGATATGGTTCGGATATGACACTTATCACATCCATATCCGCTTTCTAAAAACGGATACGGATATGCGTCGGTTAGAAAAAGTCAAGACCATATCCGCGCTAAATGAAAACGAATATGGTTCGGATATTAGAGAATCAGATACGGTTATGATCACGGATACAAATCAGATATTTAGGAAACATATATGACTCAAACATATATCGGATATGACAAAAAAATAAACAATCACATAGATTAAGATAGTACATACGGATGGAATTACTTATCTAATCTAAACCTTGAACAAGTGCCTATACTATAATAGTCTCATTTAGCTTATAGCACGAGGAGTTTAGTGGCACTGTGGAGGATAGTGGGAAAAACACAAACTATGTTAAGAAATATGCGAATCAGATATATAACAGGTTTGTTTGTAATCCAACGGTTGGGTTAATTGTCTTATAATTAATTAAGTGGCCAAGGTTTGAATCTTGGCAAGTGCATTATATTATTGTCATATTCTTTTTCTTAAAATGAACATCTAGATATCCGAACCGTATCCGCTAGTTAAACCTGATTATCATATCTGGAACCATAGTTGAGTAAAAAGGTAAAATCATATTTGAAACCGAAACTGTATCCGGTCGGTTCCAGATTTTGACTATCGCCCCTGATTCGGTGCCTATATTTACCAACCATGTTTATTTTGTTGCCCCAAAGGGAGATAGTTGATTCTGTTATTATTTTTATTTTTATTTTGCAAATATTAGGATTTTAGAGGAATAGTGTAAATATGGGAGATTTCAAGGGTATATATATAAAAGAACTATTATTTATACATAGTTGTTATCGAAGCAATAAAATATACCTTGTTGATAAATGTAGTAACTAAATATACCAATATGATAATTTAGCCCTTTTAGATTTCAAGGTTGAATCTTATAGAAAATGATGTAGAATCTGACCAATTTGTAAGTCCCTGCAAATTGCAACAATCTCTAATCAAGAGATCTTCTCTCACACCCGAAGAAACCTTCTTTGTAGAAAGAACACAAATTCCTATAAGCCTTGAAGTGTTGGTGATGTGCAGCAGTGGTTTGGGAACTTTTTCACTCTTTGATTTATGCCTAAATAATCTTTTAAAATGATGGAAACAAAGAAACTTTCAGAACTTTTCTTTACTCAATAGTTAGACTAAAATTTTGAATGAAGAACACTTGAATTTTTACAAAAGTTGAATCTTATGGATATGAATCAATGTTCTTGTTTTCTGATGTTTAAACTTGTTTATAGCCTCTGAAATGACATGTTTTGAAACCCAATTAGCGTCCAAAAACGGCTATAAAACAGTTATTTATTCAAATTCTAAAAAACTAGAAAACTGTATCTGTAGTCGACTATAAGGAGGATTAGTCGACTACACTGAGTCTAAACTGACTTTGTGAAGTCAGAAAACTACTTAGTAGTCGACTACTAAGAGGAGTAGTCGACTACACTGTATATGTGTAGTTTCTAAAATTCTAGACTAACATTGAGTAGTCGACTATAATGCCTAGTAGTCGGCTACACTGTAAAATCACAGATTCTGATATTTTGACCAAAGCTTGATTAGTCGACTACTAAGTGTTTTAATCGACTACTAAGAGGTAAATATGAGATATATGATGTATTTTGAGACTCATCCTTTTTTTATAAACTCTAATGGTTAACTTAGAGGATTTCTATAGTTAACCACACACTAAGCATATGTTAGTGTGTTTTAAATACTATGTGTGTATATGTGTTGTGAATGATCAAGGCTTGTACAAATAATCTAAATACTATGTGTGTATATGTGTTGTGAGTGATCAAGGCTTGTACAAAAATCTAAGTACAGAAAATGTAAAAACACAACTTTACTATTTGATCACATATTCTTCTTTGCTTCTTGTGGCCTTGAACTCATCATGCACTTTGTTCACATATCTTGAGCATATTTAATGTTGTTACCTGCATTGATATGTTAGTGCATATTAATACACATAGAATATAAATTGTTATCATCAAAACTATATCTTGGGGACATGATATCCAACAAAAGATAATTGCTTTCTTTCTATTGTAGTTAGTAGCACAAATCATAGGTGTGTTATGGGGTATTTAACGAGTTGTGCCATTGTGGTACGAATTTAGGTACACAATTCGCCACTCAGAAAATTTAGATTCGAGAAAGCGAGCGTGCTTCGGTACACAAGTTTTGATATGTGATACATTATAAATAGGAAAATTTGCTTCAAGGCCCCAAAACGTGTGCACCCAAGTGGTCCAACCCCAGGTAGTTTGGCACATATGCTAAAGCCCTTAAAAATTAGAAAAAATATGACCGAGCCCTAAGAAAGCTTCTCGTACCCGTATTTTTACCCACAGGCCCAAAAATACCCCTCACTCTCTCCCCCAGCCTCGAATCTAGATCCGAAGCTTGAGGTTGCTCCCGGACACAATTAAGGTGACTTGATGGTGGTTTTGGGGGGGGGAGTTTGGGGTTTTCCCTCCATTATGTGAGGAATCTTGACTCCAAGATTAGTTTATTTTGATGACAACAAATATTATATGTTGTTTGTATTTTGTGCTAACATTTATTTTGCAGTGTCAGAGCTAAATCAACAATGATATTCAAAGAGATATCAAGACATAAGATGAGTTCAAGACAAAATGAAGCAAAGAAGAAGATATACTTTATTGTCAAAATGTAATTTTATATTTTCTTTGCTTAGAAATGTGTACAATCCTTGATCACTCATACACATGTACACACATAGTATTAGAACACACTAACACATGCTTAATGTGTTGGTTAAATATAGAAATCTCCTATGTTAATCATTAAATTTAATAGATACTGAGTGAGACTTAAAACATATCATATATCTCATATCTACCCCTTAGTAGTCGACTAATAGCATTAATAGTCGACTACTAAAGACAAAGACAGAATATCAGTTTTTGTGTCATTTCAGACTAGTCGACTACTAGGATATATAGTCGACTAATCAGCATTGAATTTGAATTTCAGATTTTCTATCGATTACAGTGTAGTCGACTAATAAGTATAGTAGTCGACTACTAAGGAATTATATGATTACATAGAGTCTGTTTGAACTTAGAGTAGTCGACTAATAAGACTTGTAGTCGACTACTCAGATAGTTTTTCTGACTGTTTGACATTTGAATAAGTGACTGTTTATAGCCGTTTTTGAAAGTTTCTTAGGTTTGAAAACTTGTCATTTCAGAGGCTATAAATAGGGTAACATGTCAGAAAACAACAACCAAGATTTGCACTTATAAGATTCACATATTGTGCAAATTAACTCTATAAACTTTCAGTTTTTGAATCTGTTTTTCCAGATAAGAGAGTTTCTGATATTGCCTTTGTTCCATTCATTCTTAGAGATTGTTTAGGCAATATTCAAAGAGTTAAAAAAATTCATAAGCCACTGTTACATGTTCACATCCACATCAAGGCTTATAGAATTGGAATTGAACATTGCTTCAAAGGAAGATTCTCTCGTTTTGTGAGAGGGGTTGATCTCTTGGTCTAAAGGCAGGTTTACAATTAGCATGATGTTGTCAATTGGGTTTGCAATTTGCATGGTCTTGCAAATTGGTCAGGTTTGCTTTTGATTTTATAAAGTTTTAAAATCATAGTGGAACTCTCAAGCGAGATTTGCTTAGGGATTGGATGTACACCGAGGAGGTCGAACCAGTATACATGCTTGTGTTTGTGATTTTCACTTTTTGAGATTGTCATTTCTTTGTAATTTATAATCTACTTTGTAAACTCGCCCTCTAGTGTTTAAGTATAAAGTTTCCGCATATTTTTATAAGAACGCACTTTATTCTTTAGGGTCACGATCCTACACTTAGTATATATAAGCAAGATGACCCTACACATTATATCTCCTCTTAACCCATTTTTGTGTGAATAGAGTTCATTTATGGTGGAAAGGGCACATTTATGAACTTAGGGTTTATGATCTTCAACCTCCCTCCTGCCCTAACGTTCCTTTCATTACTCCTCTTAAATCCTCTTTATTTATGGTGTATAAACCTCTGATTTGCATGGCGTCCTTGGGTAAGAAAGCAGTGTTCTCAAGGGTAATGTGTTCAACCTCTTTTTTTGAATTTAAGTTTGACGTGGCTGAGAGGTTGAAGGTTCCATATGACACATCTTAGTTTTGAGATTGAGAATGAGGATGATATAAAGTGTATGATGGAACACAACCTTAGTATAGGGTGTCTCAAGATCCATATCTGAGCTACTATAGTTGTAGATGTTTCCAAATGTTAGAACACTCTGAAGGAACCTCCTGAAATGTAAGGTATTCGTAAAATTTTGAGAAAGTTATGAATTGTGTGATTAAAATGTGGAGAAATGACTAGTATAGCGAACTGTTTTAGGTTAAATGTTATATATGATTCATATACGTTAACTGTTTGTCACGGTTGTTAAGCTTTACGGTATATGTGTTACTTTTAAAGATGCAAAACTTAACTACTAGCCCTGATCGTTATTTTAAGAAAAAAATATTTATATTTGTGCAGTATTATGACTATATTGAAGCTAAAGTTTATTAATAGCACTTCTGCCGTAAGTCATAGTTCAAGAAGAATTCCCAATGATAATCCTAGCGATAGAAATATAATACGATCTGATGACATTATTAACAACACAGTAATGATTCATGCTTGGTGGCACACTACATTAACTGAAGAGGGTCAAGAATTTAAAAGTTATGATGAATTAAGTTTGGCTTTGACATACTATTCTATGGCCAAAATGTTTGATTATGAATTTAAAAAGAACGAATCAAAACATATCCGTGTTTATTGCCGATGTAAAGAAACTTACGAGTGCACATGGATGTTGTTTACTTCTCCTGTTAAGAATGAAAAGAGACTTTCGATCAAGAAGCTTGTGAATGAACACACTTGTGGACAACACGGGAAAAATACAGGTCATTCAAGGGCATCCCGTAATATCATTACAACACAGTTACAACCACTCCTAAAGGTCCGTCCAGAAATCTGTCCTGTTGATATGCAAAAGGAGTTCCTCACAAACTACAGCCTTAGAATTGATTATAGTAAGATATGATGGTAAAGAGAGCAAAAGAGAAGTTGTACGGGGATATATATGACTTGTATGATCAACTACGATGGTAAAATTTTGAGCTTTATTGTTATAATGTTTTTTAAATGTCTTTTAATTACGATAGTCACATGTTAAGCCTAACAATTAATATGTGAATGTTGCTTAATGCTTATTAACTTACACAGATAATATATTACATCTATTGTTGATCATGTTAAGCTACACCCATAACATGTTAAGTTTCATGGTTTTCTTGTTAAAACACATTGATAACATGTGCAATTTTGCAATTTATTTGGTAAATATCATCAGGAACATGTTAACTTCCGCACTTTGCTTGTTAAGTTACACTGATAATATGTTAACTTCCGCAGTTCGCTTGTTAAGTTACACTGATAATATGTTAACTTTCGCAGTTCACTTGTTAAGTTACACTGATAACATATTAACTTTCGTAGTTTACTTGTTAAGTTACACTGATTTCTTGGTAGCTCTTGTGCTTAGAGCTTTACTCCTATGACCCACATACCTTTTGCTCACCGGCTTCTTCGTCCTCTTCATAAATTTCTAGAGTGGGATGTCCTCAACCTCACCTTCCCCCTACTGTGTATGCACATCCCCAGTCTAAAATTGTGTATTCTCCTCAACATCAGCTCTTTTCTCATTCAACTGCTCGCCCTCTTCTTTTTTATTTACAATTTTCTCATTCAACTTCTATTCCTCTTCTTTCTTATTTACTTTGTCTCTCACTTCTTCATTTCCACTGAAATGCTCCTGAAGGTTACCCTCTTCATAATCAGGCACAAACTCATTATCAAAGAAATCTCTATCGTCAGCATGCCAGTCAGCTTCATTCATGGTTGGCTTTCCTTTCTTTTGCTATGCTACCTTCTTTACATTTTCCTTTAATACTTCATGATCTATTAAGTCACCAGATTCCTTGAATCCTTTAACGTTTTCATTAAGCCTTCGGATCTCGTTCATAAAAGTCTGGCAATACAATTTCTTTGAGTGCCTCAGTGCATGACATATTCTTTGATTTAGTTTAGTAGTATTTCTTCAAAATTTGAGCTCCTCCTCCTTAATCTCATCTTCCCTTTGAAAAGCACCATCAATAACATTTGAAATAATCTGTAATTTATTAAAAAAGTTGAAAACAATTAATAGTTACTTATAAAGATTAATAGGTAAATGCCTACCGTTAACATATATACTTAAATACAAACAGATATTGGATATAGTTCACATATATGCAGTAAATATTAACATGCAATCCAGTAACATTAACATTCTCTCATCAAAGTTAATAGTTCATCTGTTATGCTTGATACATAAAATGAGAAACTTGATATACACTGATTTAGATCTTATCAAACCTATTAATGATCTCTTCTTTTTGTCCATCTTTTCTTCCTTCTTTTCTTTTATAATTTTTTTCGAAGAAGGTGGTATCTTATGCTTCTTTACTAGATGGATGGAAACTCTTTTCTTCTAATCCTCATTGAATCATCTTCCCTCATATTTGGCCTTCTGAGTGGATACTTTTCAACCCATGAGCCAAATTCAACTATCGGTTTCTAAACTAAAGCAATGCTAGCTTTTCTAGCTTTTGCAACAATTGTGTCCTTTCGGAGAGATCCAGACTTCTCTCCAATCATCACCCGGTTAGTGAGTGGTGGCTTGAATCTATTGTTCAGGACATATTTTTTAATCACTACTATTTCGTAGTACCATAGCTGCAAACAATTTGTTCCAATTAATCAGTTAATATACACTACTAATCTTTTTAACATGAATATAGTTAACAGAACTAAACTATAACACAAACCTCACAAACATTAACACTAACGTCAATATAGTTAATATGAACCAATTAACCTTAATTACCTTTAACTTTAGTTCACAGAATACAAGCAAACGTTCACAAACACAGGTTAACCATATCAATAAAAAAATTAATACAACTTACAAAGATTAGAGGCATGCATCCAGGCACATATGAAACCCCTGGCTTGTTCAGACCTTCCCGAGCAATCTTAATTAGGGTTAACAATCAAACAAATGTGAGAAATAGAGCACTTGTTTGAATTTATTATCTTGTTAGTAAATATCCAAGTAGAGGGTGAATTTTATTATGGTTGAAAAAATAAAATATTATTTTTTCTTTTTAGATCTTAATTGTCTCTAATTGTGAGAAACTAACTAAAAGAGTGGAATTAAAAATACTAGAAAGAAGAGTTACCACAAGCAAATCTTCAAATCATCGATCTCCAATCTATGATCTTCAATCTCCAAGTGGTTCCTTCACAAGAAACATATAAGTTAAAGAACCAAAATAAATAAAATCCTACTTATAAGCATCATTTAGTCCATTCCCCAGCAACGATGCCAAAAACTTAATAGGGTATAAATGATAGCCAAAAGTTGTAAGTGCATAACTATTAAGTCATAGTATAAAAAGTTATCGATCCCACAATGAAGGTGTTGTGGATATTAATCTAAAATTGATTCTTATGTTGTGTGTGTGACAAATTAGGAGTGTTGAAAGTGTGTGATTATGGAGAGATATGAGGAGTGGCCGTGAATATATGCAAATAGAAACAAATTGAGGTTGAGAGGAGAGAAGGAAATCAAAGAAAATAAAGAGGAAAGTAAATAATAAAAATCAAGAACAAAGAGAAAATTCAAAAAAGTAAAGATGGATAATTCAATTAAAGATATGAGGAATCTAGAATTGAATCTACTAGCTAATTTGAATTATAAACTATGAACCATTCTCTTTGTATTACATTTTACTTTAGATTTATTAAGCATAGACAATCAAACCACTTAAGGAAAGCATAACCTATCAAATTATCATCTAAGCAAAATTAACATTCATGAAAAGCACAACAACTACATAGTAATTCTAGAATTTATAAGCATAACCTATCAAACCACTCAAGATAAGCATAGATTATCAAAATTTTCTTCTACCAATTAGTTATCAAGTTAATTATTCTACACATGATCATTTTAAGCACAAAAGAATAATTCACAAACTATAAAAAAAATTAGGCTAGTTTCATACAATTCTAGAATTTCTACAAGAATTAATTCCACATCTTAGGAAATAAAAACAAGAAATGAAATCTATACTAGAGTAGAATAAAAGAAAAGAGTGAAGATAAAAACTGATTACAAAGAAGAGAAATGAGAACAAATAAATTTACACTATGAACATAAAAATAAATCTAACTAAGTTGTAAAAGAAAAGAACATAACGAAAATCTAGATTATGAGAGAAAATAAATCTATTCTACAAACTAAAAGTGCAAGACAGTAATGAAAAAATAAAGACAAGAATATATATCTATTCTACAAGGCATTAATGTAAATCTAAACTACTAAAGCAAGAAGAAAATAAATTACTACAATAGAAATAAGAAAATAAAAATAAAAGGAAAATTTTACATTACAAGAGGGTTTTAGCCTCTTGAAAGCAAACATTCAACTTGATCTTTATTTTCATCTTCATCTACATCTTCATCATCAAACAAAGAGAAGAAAATAAAAATATGAAGATGTGAAAAAAATATTAATTGTAACAAAAAGTTATAAATTTGCAAGATCTTCTCAATTAAGAGTAACCCTCCTCTCCAAGTGGAGTTTTTACAAAAAAATTTCACACCTCAACCCCTCACTCTTTACCCCTATTTATAGAGTATTACAACAAATATCAAAACTCTTGGATTAAACTTGATCCCTAAGTTAATCAATTTTAGCCTTTGATCTGTAACAGTAAACTTAGTATCGATACTGCTATCGATACGGGTATCAATACCGCCATCGATACAGGTATCGATAGCCAGTCATTTCGTTCTTTAGCCGATCTTCTCTTGTGTGTATGGACTTGGACTCTTGGGCTTTTTGAGAGATAATATATTGAGTTTTTCTTGGGTTTTTATTCATTAAATTGCAATTAAGATAAAACACATTTATTAGTGACATATTTATATAAATTAAATAGATAATGAGAGTATAAAATATAATAAAAATGTGATTATCAACTAACTTTGATATTTGACAGTGTATCGAACACGGGTATCATAATCCTACTAAGGAGATAGGATGTTTTGCACTTAGGGCTTGTTTGGTTGTTGTTTGTAAACTTATGTATTTATGACGCAAATTAGAAAGTTGTTGTCCACCTCATCATTCTCATTTTTACTTTTTTCTTTGTTTGGTTTGGAATTGATTGGAATCATGAAATGAAAATAAAATTGTTGTTTGGTGTGTGTAATGAAACTATATAAAGTAATAGTTATGTGGACCTCACTCAAATGGATCATACTACCATAGGTAAGATTATCTCTCTAAATGGATCATATAGTAATTAAAATATTTATTTTACATGTTAAAATAGTTTTAATCCTAAGGAAACAATGTAGAAAATAACTTTTTTCCTTATTTATATTTTATTTAATTTACATATTTGACATATTTAGGATAAATTTTAATAAAGCGATCCTAAACCTTGGGGTGGGTTCACAAAAGTTATGATAAGCTAATCCTTAATGTGAGATCAATGTAGAGGATAAAAATTTAACTCTACCAAACTAAAACTTACATATTTATCTCAAATTGAGCGAAGCTTGATCAGCTTCCCAAGTTATATTTAGTAAAAATTCAGTTAGACTCTCCATCCATCTTCTTTATCATCACCACCACCACGACCATCAACATCTCTTCCAATTCTCAACTTAGACAAGGTAAAAACCCTATTGCACCAAATGATTCAACTTAGGAATTGTTATCAAGGATTTGACCAACCAATTCCCAACTAAAAATATCGGTGAAGGAAACAAGGTAAAATCAAAAATAAGCAAGTGAGAGAGGTTTGATTCATGATGCTTACGAGCTTTGACAATAATCCTTCAAAATCCCAATTTTTGTTTCTCATTTCTGCCGAGTGTCGAGACGAAGTGAGAGATGAAGAGGAGATTCGGGCTTAAGTTTTCCTTTCACTGCCTAACTCCATTGGAGGTTTCAATGGGTATAAGAGGATAATAAAAGGAGAAGGAGGTCATCTTTTTTTTTTTGGACATCAGAACAATACGCATTTGGACGAGAGGAATAAAGAAGAAGAAGAAGAAAGAGACAGGTAACCATAAGCTTTCTAGGAGATTATTTCTTTTTTCTTCTTTTGTTTTTTGCCTTTAATTATTTCTGACAAAAAATCAGCTTTCTCACCCATTTGGGTGATTTTAAAGTGAATTTGGTTTTACCGTGACACGTCAGTATTTGGTCTGACAAATCGACAGTTTACTATGTGGTTTAATGTGCAAACAAACAAGTGAAATTTTATAAAGTTGTCAATCAGACCCACAACTTTACACTTTACACCACTTTACTTGATGAAAAAATGCATCCAAACAGCCCCTTAACCTCTAAGAAATGCGAAACTCTTATTGAGCGCCCCAGTAAACTTTGGATTACATAGTGCCTAATATTTTATTTTTTTTACTTAACCCTTCATGACTATTTTATGATGATTTTTTATATTCTTTATTTAAGAACTAAAAAATGAGCTGACATTATCATGGGGTTTTTATTTTAAAAAATGTGTTGGAGTTTTCTGAAAATCCTAGAATTATTAGGATTTAGTAATCAAAAAATGAGCTGACATTATCATGGGATTTTAATAAAACAAATTGTGCTGGAGTTTTTTGAAATTCCCAAAATTATTAGGATTTAGTGAAAGTATAAGAAAAAAATTGGGGTTAAGAGTCAGGCGCCCAAACTTGCTGGGAGTTCAGTTAGATTTACTCAAATGCTAAACATATCCGCATGCAAAATAAAAAAGATCTCAATATCCCTTTCAAATTGGATAATGGTAACTAAACCAATCTTTTTTAAATTTCATGATCCTACTTCTTCGCAAAACATTCATGAGCTCTTCTAAAATTAATTAGTTTGTTGAAGCCCATCACAGCGGTAAATGCTAGCATGTTATTCTGCAGTTGTTTTGGGACTAATATGACTATTTCACAAGAAATTTTTAGGTGCTCCGCGAGCACTACACCACACCCATAAGAGAATGGTGTGTAGCACAAGAAAAAAAAATTTTGACGAAAAAAACAAGGGGTATACCCTGTTCATTAATAAAAACAAATATCTTTACAAAAAAAGGATACGAACTGCATCTATTTAAAGAAATTAGTAGATAGAAAAAATTAATTTCCCGAACTAGAGATGTATAACCTTCTTCTCCTAAACATCCATGAAGGTGAAAAGAGGTTCTTGACGTCATTCACCATTGACATAGATATAAAGGAGAACCAAAGCCGGTCATACATATAGTATAAGGAATTAAATTTTCTATAAACCAATTATAAAAACAAAAAAAAACAGACTACAAAAGTGTTATGAACACATTGCACCCAAAACTAACTTATGTTGTTAACCACTGCTCCTTGTGATCGGTTTTTCTTCTAAAGCTCCTGCTAACTTAAGAGCATCCTTCTTTCTTCCAGATCCTGCCCATTCATATAAAACAACAATAGTTGAGTTCATGATAGAATGAGCAGAGAAAGTTACTTGCTCAAAAATAAACTTGTTTCTTGTGCTCCATATAAACCAACAAACTGCCGAAAAGATAGTTCGCCATAACAATACATCCTTATTATGAAGAGAATCAACAGATGACAACAGTCCATCAAGAGATGTAGGCCAAACGAATGGTAGATAATAATCACTGAAGTGTTTCCATACTTTTTTAGCTGTGTTACATGAAAAGAAGATATAATTGCTAGTTTCCGGTTGCATACCACATAAAATACAAGAAGGTTCACCTTGCCAACCTTTCTTAATGAGATTATCCTTTGTGTTTAGACGATTCAGAGATAGAAGCCATGTGAAGAGCTGAACTTTGCTTGGTAAGATAGGATTCCATACTACTTTATAGAATGCAAACATAACACCTCTGGAATTTAAAAAAAAAATCATAGAATGATTTAACTGTAAAGGAGCCACTTGATGAAAGTGACCATTGAGGAACATCGACTTCATTTTTCACTCTATACAAACCAAGAAGATTTATAAGATCAAGTTTGGCTGAGTTGGAAGCTGGAGAAATGCTTCTCTTTAAAAGAGGATGCCAGTGCCATATACTATTGTGGAAGTTTCCTTGACTACGAATAGATACATTAGTGGATAAGGCAAGACTGTATATAGATGGATATAGACTTGATAAAGTATTATTGCCAATCCATTTGTCCTCCTAGAATCTGATATTTGTACCAAATCCTAGGTACCATGATATAAGATGTAGGAAAGCTTCTTTGTTGAAAATAATACCATTCCAAACCATAGAGTTCTGGCCATTACAGTTAGATAATTGCGGACCGTAATGAGGCACTAACTTGCCTTCACGAATAATAAAGAGAAATGTAGCCTCAATGTCAAAAAGCTCATTAAATTTCAGCCCAATCCAAGCCCGTCGAATTTAAAGGTAACCCATTAACAGCCCATGTCCTTTAATTACACTTCTCGGAGAAGTGACACCTCTCTCCTTCTATGGAGCTAGTTATTCTCCAAATATCCAAGCGAAGCATAAAATTTGGATGTCTCTCGAAACCCCTCTCCCTAAGATTCCTCACCTCCGCCTCTCTCACCGCCAATCTCCGGTCATCCTCCGCCGCGCTCCGATCGTCGGAGCCCTCTGCTTCATCGGCGCCATCACCGCCCTCGCCAAAGTTCCGTTTTTGAGGTAGCGAACTGAAACTAATTATAGCTTGACTTCTTTTTGTTTTGATCGGAAACTTAGGTTGCGATTCTGTAGGTCAAAGTTTGGGCATCAATCGCCCGTTAGGGCAGTTCATTCTTCATCAGCAATGGAGGGTTCAACTGCTACTGTGCCTTCTATCGTGGTATATGTTACTGTTCCCAATAAGGAAGCAGGTACTTGTTAATTGCTATAAGTTGGACGTTTGATCTGATAACAAGCAAAAGATTGTTTCTTTGTTTCTACTGGATTTAGTTGTGCGAACCCATGTTGTGACTATTAATGATAGTTTCTATAGGGAAATCTTTAAATTTTAGATTGAAGGTGTGATTTACGGCGGAAATGAAAGAGAATAGTTTGAAGGGGGCTTATGTAAAACTTCATTTTCTTGAATCAAAGTAAATTTGCGGATCAAATTAATGCATTCAAGTATAATTGGCCTATGGGGTGAGTCATATGAGAAGTTCATAAAGGTCATATGAAGCTGAATCTTTTGAAAAGTTCTCTTGCAACAATGCAAATATGGCATGTGTCAATCTCAAGAATTTTATTATTCTCATCACAAGAAATAACAAGGATAAATGGAGTGAAGACCGTGGAGGAAAGGTAAAAGAACTGGAAATGCCACAAATTAACATAGAACACAATGCTTGATTACTTTCTGTGCTGTATATGTGGTGCCAGTGTTATATTGAAGATTAATGCTCCAATGATATTGTTTACTTTTTCAAGAAAGGCCTAAGTTGTCCTTGAGGCTGAGACCTCCAAGATACCAACCTCTAGTTTTAGGCTTTTAGCATTGAGCTAGGCCTCATTTGCAATACAGCTTGATTTTAGTGCTCAACTTTTTGCTGCTGTAAAACTCACTGATAATATGAGGGAGCACTTCCAGCTTACTCATATCGGGGATTAACTATTTTATGTTGTTGAGAATCACTTGTCTGCTAATAGAGTGCTGCTACCAGGACCTGAAAATGGGATAGAACCCTGGGACAGCTGATGTGGCATGGATGACAGCTAGTTGTTGGCAAAGCCCTTTAATAACACACTAAGGGTATTGTTGGCATAACACTTCATTTTTTTATACCATGTCTTTCTTCCATGTCAAACCCTCATCGGTTTCCCTTCTTCCCCTAGCTAGCATCTGTCCTAGTTAACCCATCAGAAAATAAAAGCTATAAAACGAGTCTATGGATGCAAAAATTAAGTAGTATTCTGATGGAAAGTTTTGTTCTTAATTATCCAATTAGGATTTAGAAGATTGTTGTGTCCATAAGTGCAAGGATCAGGATCTCGACTTGTTTTACATATAACCCGTTGGAATTCCATAAAGAAGGTTGAGGAAGTCGTAGCTTTAGGTAAAACAAGTTGGAAATTGTTTTTTTTTTAATTGTCAAGAACTTGATTTTAGCTAAGTGGGTCAGAGATTTTAGCTAAGTGGGTCAGAGATTTTAGCTAAGTGGGTCGGAGATTTTCAGTTACGTCCTGAATATTTTTAACATCCATATGTAGTTTTCGATTGACAAATTATTAACCAAAAAATGTTGCTCTTTAGAAAAATTGGATGATACATCAGTCTACCGGCAAGGTAAATAAGTTATTTGATGAATTTTCTCTCTGGGAGGTAGTTGACGAAGGTGGGTGATTTATGCTAAACCCATTACCATTTTACATTAGTTAAAAAAAATCAATTTTGGCTTGTATGTGTCAATTTCAATTTATCTCTGCTGACTAGAATCCTATTGAAAAATAAATCAAGTTTTATTTTGTTTTCTTATATCATAGAAAAAAGAAGATGATGATGATGAGTTGGGGATAGGGATGCATTCGGTCTGGATACGGCTATGATGCTTACCATATCCATATCCGCTTACTCATCTTGGATACGGATACGGATATACCTCGGTAGGAAAAATTCATATCCATATCCGCTAAAATCGGATATGGTTACGGATATAGATACGGATATATAAACGGATATGCATGTGGATACAAAACGGATATGAGAAAACTAGATAGTATTTAGAAAAACATAGTTCATATGATACAAAAAAGTCGTTAATATGTTCATTATAACTGAAAAGCTAAGATTAGACATCTTGATCTTCAAAATTAATCACAAATCCATAATTTAAGAATCGAAACTATCGTAAGAGTATAACTAATATGTATTCGGATGTTTTGGATACGGATACAAATATTTCACTACAAAATCATATTCGTAACCATATCCTATTGGTTATAAATTTGAGTAACCATATCCGTATCTTAACAGATACGGTTAAAGATATTTCCTTGGATATGGATACGGTTTAGCACCCCTAGTTGGGGAAGGTAGAAGAAAAAAAATGGCCTAAAGATTCTTGGAACTGCTAAGGACTCAAGGAACTAGATTGTGGGATTCCAAAACTACCCTTAATAGCTTTGTTCCTTTAATTACATTGGAACTAGAAGAAGTTTAATATATTTAGAAAACTCTAGCCATGTCAACTGTCCCAAAATTCGGTCCCATAGCTTGGGTCCAAAATGAATTACTCTTGCTAATATTATTATATCCCCCAAATGTTATTCCTTTTCCCCCCAAGGGAAGTAAGTGAGCACGTTGAGCTCTGCTCATCACCTACGTGCATAAAGAAGAACCATCAAGAATCGAGGTTAGACAATTAATGAAGTAGACTATTAATAAAGAGTAAAAGCATACTTAAAAAGAATTTGCTTCACATAAGTTAAAGGCATCAAAGAGGATTAATAAAGAAGAGTACTAAAAAATACTTAATGTCTAAAGAACTTTCTCCTTGTAAGTTCAAGACATCATTTCATTCATGTAAAGCCACAAGTACTTTCTTAGATTGTTATAATCTTCCTCGAACTTAAGTGGAAGGAAAGCCCATCATTTGGACCTTGCAAGGCTACCTGAGGCTATGGCAGTTACTTTTGTGGTGAATGACACCCGTCCATGGGCAATATCAGTCGGCTATATAATAATGGTAGTAGTAGTTTAGGACATAGTTTCCATTTTTACAAGCCCACCATTGAGAGAATCTGCCATCGTAGGCATGAAAGGTTGTGGAAGGTAGGAGAAGGGAAAAGAGAGAAATAGAAGGAGAAGAACATGGTGCAAGAGCAGTGGTGGATTCGGAAAAACTTTCTTAGGGGGGAATGTCAAGTATGTATTTACTTAAAAATTACAATATAAATATTACTAAACGACATTATTGACAAATGGGCTAAATTTCCAATTTAATTATGCTAAAGTTCAAACGAGGTGGAAATATTTTTAAATTGTGGGGGGGGATTGTAGACTCACAAGGCATTAGAATGTACTTTTCCATTAGCTTAGCGGGTGCAGTTGTGCCCCCCCCCCCCCCCCCCCAAAAAAAAAAAGCTTGCATATGCAAGTCTGCCACGTGAGGAGTGTGCGGAAGAGGGAGGTTGAGGTAAGTGGGGCAGAGAGGAAGAATGATAAAGAGATGGGAGCAAGAATGGAGCAGGTGTAAGTGAAAGGATACACAAGGCAAAATTAGATTATTGGAAAGGGTTGATTTCACAAAATGCCCTTGAATTTTGGGGGTATTGCGCATAAGAACCTTGTGTATCTCTCATAAACCCCCCTAACTATAGGGTGTCTCATAAAACCCCCACGAACTTTAACTAATCTCACCTAACCCCCGTACTTGTAATTTGCAAATAACTAAAATGTCTTTGAGTGAAAATTTCTCGAACTTTATTACCGGTCATCTCTGTTATCCGGGTACTTTACACATACCTGTACTTGTACCCAAACTTCTTGGACGCTCCTTGCATATATGCATACATTTATTCGGGCATGTACTCAATTATACAATACATGTTTTAATTTAAAACGTTTGTCATATATTCTTTTGGATATGTATTTTGCATTTCACATCCACTTCTTCAAACTTGTTTGACATAGGGCAGGTTTTGGATTATGATTTTGAAGGGGCATTTGGATATCTAGTCCAGAATATAGTATTTTTCTAATTTATAATCCACATAATAAAAAAACATAAAAATGTTATAGGAAATTTAATTTTCATTCTTGTTCTCATAAATTATTAATTTCAACATATGATATATGTGTGTATAAATATTTATTTAGTCGTGTCCTCGTATCCTACCTTTTATAATTTTGTTGTATCTCATAACCCTACTTGTACCAGTACCCGTACCCGGAACCATGTAACATAGCCAGTCATTTATAGCAACGTACTCCTTCAGCTAAAGTTATGAGGGTTTTTTTCTCTCAAGAAAATTTTAGTTATTTATAAATTAAAGGCTAGGGGGTGTTACGGATTGTTGGGAGGGGGGTTAAGTAAGATAAGCTAACGTTCATGGGGTTTTGTGAGACCCCATAGTTCAGGGGTTATGTGAGGTAATCAAAGTTAGGGGGTTTTATGAAATTAACGCTATTGGAAATTGGAGGTGTACTGTTGATAGGATTCATAAAGGAAGAAAGGAAGACATCAAAGTGTAAGATGGTAAAGAAAGGATGCTCCATTTATGAGGTTTTTTTCTCTCAAGAAAATTTTAGTCATTTATATCAACGTACTCCTTCGGCTAAAGTTATGAGGTTTTTTTCTCTCAAGAAAACTTTAGTTATTTATAAATTAAAGGCTGAGTGGTGTTACAGATTGTTGGGAGGGGGGGTTAAGTAAGATAAGCTAAAGTCCATGGTGGTTTTGTGAGACACCCCATAGTTCTATGGGGTTATGTGAGGTAATCAAAGTTAGGGGGTTTTATGAAATTAACGCTATTGGAAATTGGAGGTGTACTGTTGACAGGATTCATAAAGGAAGAAGGGAAGACATCAAAGTGTAAGATGGTACAGGAAGGATGCTCCATGCATGAGAAGGATGGTCAGATGATATATGGTTGGAGGATATAAAGAGGCAACGGACAAGATGGAAATAGAAGTGATGGGAAGATGCGGAAAGAGGTATCAGTAGAGATGAGGAAGAAGGACGATGGAAGGTTAGAAACATGTGAAGAAAATGAGTTGATTGCATTATGCTTTGTATGTAAACTAGATCTTAGCATTGTATCACTACTTTCTTAACTAACCCACCAAACATATATATGAAGGTAATTTGGTGAGTTTTCTGACCTTAATATTTGAAGGAAATAAAATGAACTACCACTTCTTTTAAAGTTTAAGTGGTTGGATTAGTGAAAGACGTGGTGGCAAACCCTTGACTTTCAAATGCCTAGAGTTATCCGATTTGCGGTAAAACTTAGGTTGGATGGGTTTGGTAAATTAAGACATGTACTAGATTTATGGTAAAGGCTCAGCATAACTTTGAGAATTTCCATTGAGTTTGAAATTACCAGACTTGTTTTATTTCATGTTCAAATTCGGCGGGAGGGGTTTGATAAATTGAGCAATGTAATTGATATGCGGAAAAAAAGGCTATAAATGTAGTGTTTGTGTAAATAATCGTAGCAAGTTTTGCTAGGACTTAATTCAGCATAACCTTTTATATGTAGTGCATATTTCATAAATTTCTTCATGTAAATTTCTCTTAATTTCAACTATTAATATCTTCGATAATGCAGGCAAGAAACTTTCAGAAAGCATTATTACAGAAAAGCTTGCTGTGTGTGTCAACCGTGTGCCAGGTATGCGTTTATTTTTTTCTCTTTGATGCTGATGAAATCTGATTTCTGACTGAATCTTGTATGGTTATAAACTAATCAAGTTACTATGGTATATGCGTATGCTTTAATTATTTGGTTCTGCCACAAATTATTTTTGAGCTTTTACGATGTTGCAGCTATGCACGTGTGTATATGTGTGTGTGTGTGTGTGTGTGTGTGTGTATTAGTTATTAGTTATTGTACTGATGTTTGGGTGAGTATTATTTATACACATTCTTACATTCTTCAGCTTAAAAATTAGATTGCATTTTGTAGTATTACCAATGTTTTTCTAATATATACTTTCCTTCAGAGTCTACTTTCTGTTCTGATACTTAATGCTCTATTGTTACTGTTGAATTAGCAAAAATTTTCAGAGTTACGTGCAGAATTTGCTCAATTAGTAATAACTTTTGTGATTTATTCTATCAAATTTCAATCTATATTTGCAGGAGTCGAATCTGTTTATTGGTGGGATGGCAAGGTAAATATCTGATGCCTGGGCCAAAAGCGTTCATGGTCTCTCCATTTCATTAATTATACTTTCCCTCATAACAACTTAATTTCTGTATTCACCCAATGGAGTTGTCCTTCTACGATATTATTCTTTTACATCATAGTGTTTCATATGTCACAAATGATAAAAGTTCTAAATGATCAGGCCTCGATAATACATCATGCTAGTGCTGGCTCATGGAAAAGAATCTTTTTGGTTGTTTTTCCATGAGGGAAAAGATATAGCTGATTTTATTGTCTTTTTATTGCTATTTTAACGTGCAGGTACAGACAGATTCTGAAGAACTGCTCATAATCAAAACTAGAGAATCCCTTCTGGATGCCCTGACAGAGCATGTCAAACGAAACCATGAATACGAGTAAGCTCCATTTTGGGTTTTAATCACCATGATACTATTATTCATCGTCATGTTTTGTATGCCAGCACTTTCATTCACATGTTAGTGCTCTTAGTAATTCTACCTAGCATAATGAGCATCCAAAATACAAGAGGGTGAGGTTCTGGATGAATGCCTTTTCCGAGTCGTGTACTATTAGTAAGGCTGTTGTAGTGCCTGTAATGAGTCAGCAATGGTGACAGTGGAACATGCAAATTGAATTCCTTATAGCACTTGTTGTGATGATACTAAATCGAAGGCCACATATGAATCAAATATAACTACTATTTACATTAACAACAATATGTTTATATATGTAATTGCTGTCATTCATTTCGCATATATCATTTCAGTCATTTCTCCATTTGGTTTTCACTCCTTTCCCCCATTTGGATTCATTCTATGGACCATTTATACTCCTGTATCATGTGTATGAGCAACAATTGGCCAAAAGGTAACAATTTCTATGTTGCGATTATTCTATGCTCGGTTGATACGGAGTGGACCAGCTACATGCAATCTCAAATTGGTTGGTTCATTTATTTTTCCCATTTGCAAATTAACTGTAAATTTCTATAACAATTTCTATGTTGTGATTATTCTATGCTCGGTTGATACGGAGTAGACCAGGTACATGCAATCTCAAATTGGTTGGTTCATTTATTTTTCCCATTTGCAAATAACTGTAAATTTCTATCAAAAGCGTGTTCTTTTCTTAGATGACAATTTAGGAAATTGTTGTTTGTTTTGCTGTTTGGGTGACTATCTAATGTAAATTGATTATGATAGCATTTATTCATTGGATTAACTTCTCCATATTTTGAGAACGCCAGCATGCCCATGTTAATTATTCACTGCGAACAGCAAATGCCTCTAGAAGCTGTGCATTATTGATATTCTGAATGCTAGTAACTTGACAGCCATTCTCTCTTGCAGTGTTCCTGAAGTCATTTCGTTGCCCATAACTGGTGGCAATCTGAAGTACCTAGAATGGATCAAGAGCAGCACAAAAGAGAACTGATGCCTTAGCAAGGAGAGAAGCATGTGCTTCTGTTCAAGGGACCTATGTACTAGTTGCATGGCTGTGGTCTACGGTTTTCACTTGTATGGTACTGTTGAGACTTTCTTGTTCTGTGCAAACTTTTCCTACTGCATGTGCTACCTTAGTTTGTATGATAAAGATTGGACTGACTGAAGACCTTCGCTCGCATAATTATTTTACGCGTGATGGTATCACATCCAATTATGTGTGTAGTATTTGTTGCTGTTATACAGTAATAGCTCTTTTTACCCCAAAAAAAAGAATTAAGTTATGCGCATAGCAACAGTGTTTATCTAAGTTGGCGTTGGCTAGGAAGCTGACGCTTAGTTCATTGACTGGTAGGTCTGTTGAGCGTAACCTCAGGCTCTGCTTGGCGATCAAGTGGCGTGGTTTCAGGTTCTAAATGAACTAAAAAAACTAGACCAGAGTTGACTCGAGTTTTCCCAAACATGAGTTTTCTCAGTTTTAGCGGGGTATGCCTTTATATGGAAGGCCCATCTCGCCTATCTTTATGTGTAACGGAACAAAGAAAATCATATCTGCATCTCAAATGTATATCTAGTCAATATGACCATAAAGCGTGTATAGGAGTTATTCTTCCACCGGTCGATGATTAGATCAGATCAATCTGCTTATTAGGGGTATTAGATCTATTTCTGCTGAAGTTCTAGATGTTTGATTGACGACTATCGCGAAGGCGGAGTGTAAAATTTCCTACCTTCCCTAACCCCTTCTCTCAAAATAGCTTGGCAAGGGTATGAGGAGGGGAAGGTTATGTGAGGTAAAATGCGATGAGACTGAGGAAAGGTCAGTTCTTTTGGCCAGTTTGCCTAATTCATTTTCTCTTTTCCTCTTGTGACCTTCCAAATACTAGTAAAGTGCACGTGCGTTGCAATACTAGTAAAGTGCACGTGTGTTGCACGTGAGCATACTTGTTTAACAGTGAAAATTTTAAATGCGGGCTGTAAAATAATGAAGGGAATCGATGGAGAACTCTCGATTCATGTACCTCAGTTGGCTTAAGTTTTACCAATATTCATGAAATCTAAATAAATGACGTAATAAAAGATTTGTGTGCTAGGACTTTTAGGTAATTAGATTGGCCAATAGCTGGAAGAACCTGAATCTGCGGGGTAATGAGATAAAAAAAAAGGAACCAATTCATATCATGTTTTAAATTTAAATACCTTATCAAAGTCTATTCTAATCATCGGTGTTTAAAGCTGAAACAAAACATAAAGACATAGAGAGTCGAATTTACTAAATAGCTGATATCCGACATGGATTAATAGCGTGAAAAAACTATAATCCTATGCATGAGCAAATTTATTCTGCAATCACAATAGCAACATTAAAAGATGCTTTAATATTAGAAATGTGAGACAAATATTTGCTCAATTTACACTAAGGTTCAAGCTATTTAAGGAAATGCTAAATAATAAGAGCTTTCCTATATAAATTTCTTAAACTTAAAGCTAAAATTGACATGTCTGGATGACTGAGATATATCATGAGAATAGGGACTTGTCACTAGTTGAAGTTCCGTGACAATTATAAGAGAGACTGATTATGTCGTTTTTATGCCTTTTATCAATCTCTAGTTCACAACTTAGCACTGAATCATTGCGATAGCAATTCCATAGAAATTCATTCCATCTTTAATGTTATCCTAGGCAGTTCAATTCTCAGAAATAGAAATCGGATGGCTGGAAGGAGAGGAATAGAGAGAAATAAATATCATGTATAAAAATGAGTTATTAATTAGAAGGTAAAAAGTCAAAGCTTAAGAAGATATCCCTTTAGTAAGCATGATTTATTAAATATAATATTTATTTTGGATGTATGTAAATATGATGTTGGTTGTAGTATTTATTCAATTTTTTTGTCTGAAATCACGATAAGAAAGTTTATTTTGCATTTCTCACTGTAACATCAAAAGGTTAATACAATTAGCCTAATGCATTCCTAATCGTGCCCCTACTTCATGATATTAGCATCATAGTTTTTTTTGGTACAATATATTTTCAAATTACACTGTGAAATACATTTAGCGGGTTGAATTTCAAAAGTATTTAATCTAATGAGATATCAAGATACATTCGCAACTAATCATCAAATTGATTACAACAACTTAAATCGTACCAAATCGGCTCATTTCTAAAATAATCAAGTTTCGAAACACATTTTTAAAATTCTAATTGAATTATAGAGGAACATACCATGCTAACACATGCTTGAGCAAATTTGATCCTCGAAAGAAGCTGACATCTTGTGCTCTACTAATTTCCCATTTTTATCCAAGTGGAGTTCTAGTTGAGCTTTTCTCTTGTAACTGTATGAACTTGGCTTAATAGGTATTATGGTGAGTGGAAGAAAATGTGTGAGCTAATTAATACTTAAGAGATGAAAGAGAAGTTACATAAAAATAAAAAGTGTTGTCTGTTAGTTAATTTGGTTTGTAGTTTATGCATTGATTCAAATTGAATTTTAAAAGTCTAAGACTCTACATCTTGTTATTATAATTATTTGATTAACTTTGTCTTATACTATTGCGTGACTGCTTGGGAAGAAATTTATAGTCTTGAGCAGAAATTTTGGACTCATTAGCCGCTGGTGCTCAATAAACACAAAGCAATGAAGAATGAGGTGCACCATCCTCTAATTCTACCTCTTAGCTGATCTCTACAGAACGCTGGTCCTCCAGTGGGTTAAACTTTGATGTCCCTCAAAACATTCGTTTCAACTTCTGAGAGAGGAGAATAGGTCCCAGGTCCCCCGACATGCAATTAATTCTACCTCTTTTCTCATTTCTAGTTCTGTTTTTATTTGGCCCTCACTTCAGCTCATTTTACCTCCCCCTTAAAAGACCCTCTACCAAACACAAATTACTTTTTTGTCCCTCCTCACACCTCACCTCATCCCTTACCATACCAAGCCTTAGTTGTTGCAAAAAACTACTCGAAAACCTCATTATAGTTTAGAAAAGGATGGGGTCTAAATTCTTAAGGGACAGGTATGGCCTGCTGATTAGCGCTCTAGTAGAAGAATATGTAGACTTCTAGTTCATCTTTGGGTAATGAGATGATGTATAGCAAGGTACTGATGCATGTCATCCATTGTTTATTCAATTATCAAGTCTCAGCTCAATTTTTTTTTAACTTGAGATGTCTTCTGTACGCAATAACTCTCTCTCATTTTCGATTCTCAATTATCTGTTGTTTTAAACCTGTGCATGCACATCTAGTGATGTTCATTACTCGCCAATCACCATGTCTTTTGCTTATAAATATTATCAGGTGTAAAGACATTAATTCCATTTTGTGATACTTTACATTACTGCTGAGTTTGAACTTTATTCGATCTTATCAGCACGCAAAAAAAAAAAAAAAAAAAAACCGATCTTATCAGCACGCAAAAAAAAAAAAAAAAAAAGACTAACCCAAGTCTTCATTTTGAAAAATTCTTGCCTACTCGTCTTCTCGTCACCTAATAATCTTTTTTTAAACCTTTTCTTCTCTCTCTACTTTTCTTCGAACTGCTGCCTAGACTACAGTACACATCCCCACCTACGTACTCAAAGAGGGACAAAAGAGAGAAAGGAGCCAACAGATTTGGAATCTCGTGTCGATTGCATGTGAGGGCCAATCACTGGATTCTTGCTTCTTAATTATGACCTCTGCCTACCCTTTTTAAGGAGAACCCAGCACATGATCACTAGATTTCTTCTGCATAATTGTTGTTATGCTTTTTAAGCTCAGAGATGGGAATGACGGTTGATAACTAATTACATGGTTTAAGGACAGTAATTGCTATTTATTTTAACACTAAGAATGTTTCGGCAATTGACAGTTAATTACTTTCGTTTATATAATTTTTTCCCCATTCTGACCATCGAAAAGTGGCTGAAAGTAAATTAGAAGGGGAGCATGGCACATCATCTTTTTGCCTATTTCATTTTCTTTAAAGTTTTGAGAAATTGAATTTAAAGTGAATTATGAGGAGAATATTTCCACTACACAAGAAGAGAATAATACAACACCCAACGCTCTCAAAACTATGACTAGGCTTAGCTGGCAAGGGGTAGATGGGGGTAAAAACACAACGGTTATCTCACAAGCTCCAAATACACTACCAACGTAAAGAATTACATTCTAACAACAAGTAGAAACTGACGAAGTTCCCCTAGATGTTGTATAATGTTGAAAATTAATCTAAGATGAGTTTCTGCAAGCCCTGATTTTCTTAATTTTTCCCTTTCTCTTCTTGTTTTTCTCTCCGTGCATGGAGAGAATAATAATATAGCACAAATAAAAGAATCCAATTCTTAATTTCCTACTTCAAGCTCCATTATATGACTTAATTTTTCAAGCCAAACCACAAGTGAGTTGCATCAATACGACCAATTTGTCATATTCCTTGGCCAAATTAATGTTACGACTAG
Source organism: Asparagus officinalis (assembly GCF_001876935.1). Classification (NCBI taxonomy): domain Eukaryota; kingdom Viridiplantae; phylum Streptophyta; class Magnoliopsida; order Asparagales; family Asparagaceae; genus Asparagus; species Asparagus officinalis. Next base: position 45,884,070 of record NC_033796.1, read on the forward strand.
ATATAAGCCCACTAGTCATGATTATCGATCCAAATCCCATAATATGTACTCCTTAGTTAACACTTCAAATTTCCAATAGTATGTACTCCCTCTGTTCACACTTCAATTTTCCATCCTCTATTTTCTATTATTCAAATAAGATTTGTAAATAGAAAGTTAGGAGAAAGTAATTTCGTTTGCTTTCTACCTTATATTTACTTTCTACTCGCCAAATATATACCCTGAGCAATATAATAAATGATTGAATCAGTTATCAAAAAATTAAATGTCAGGTAAATGCGTGTTAAACTAAACGGGATTAAATAAAATGGTATTTCACGAAAATTGTGATTCTAACTCTCGTTCTAGCATCAGGGCGGATCTACCTTGGCGACGTGGTGTCATGTGACACCACCTCCACCAAGGGCCACCTCATGTTACAATGTGGCTTAAGCTAAGCTTCTGTTAATTTCTAGCATGCATATATATATCCGCATGATACCTATGTAACCATACACCAGCATGATCATCTTCTATCACCATATGGGATCATAAAAAAATTACACATGACTAATAGCCATATATGGGGATTACGGTTCCAACACTAGTAAAAAATCACGTATTCTAGATGGAATATTCTAGACGGAAATTTTTCCGTCTAGAATGTATTAAACTAGACGGAAAATTTCCGTCTAGAATATTCCGTCTAGAATAAAACATTCTAGACGGAACTTTCCGTCTAGAATAGTATACTAGACGGTTATTTTATTTTTATTATTATTTTTTAAATTTCCACGTATCCTAGACGGAAATTTCCGTCTGGAATACGTTGAAATTTAAAAAAAAAATTAAAAGCCTCAAAAACCCAGCGGCCCTTCTTTCCCCCTCCCCCAAATCGAAATTTTCAGCGCCTCCCCACCCCCCAAATCCTCAACTCCTACTCCTCCCTCCACCGCCTCCCCCTCCTCACCCTCTCCCTCCTCAACCTCACCCTCGACCCCTCCCCCCACTCTACTCCCTCTCCCTCCACGGCCTCCACCACCAAAAAGCAATTTAGAAGCTCAAGATCGCCGGGGATCCAGCAAAACCTTCTTCCCCGTCGAATCCCGTCACCAGCTCTCCGGCCTCCGCTGCCCTTCCCTCTCAAAATCCGCGTCGTCGTCGTCGTCGGCCATGGCGAGCTGCGGCTATCACTCTCCTCAGTTCTCAAAGGTCAGGTTTCTCCATTACTCCAAATTACCAAAATGCCATCGGCCGAATACTTCCATTTTTCTTTGATTTTGGTCCTATATCCAAATGGGTATTCTGTTTTCTGTAAACTTTCGTGTTAATATGTAAGTTAGATGATAAAGTTGGAGTCTTTGATGATAAATTTGATGAGTTTGTGTTCTTTGTGTGAAGTTTGTGCGAAACCCCATTTTTAGGAGTTTACATTTGGATGGATTACTAATTGCATTGTTCTACTTTTTTTTTATCATCAATTTGGTGTTTTATATATTTGCATTCATAGAGCCTACTGGTTGAGGCTTTCAGAGAATTAATTCATGTAGATTGAAGGGTAAATTTGCTTATCGCAATTGGATGTTTTGTTTTCTGTTTATTGTATTCTAGTACTCTGATCGATCATCAGTAAAGTGTAATGGTTATTGATCACAAAGAAAGTTTTTTGTTTCCTGTTATCGTTCACATATAATCGGTTTTTAAATATTGTCATGAACCAGTATTGTTAGTTCCGTAGGTTTGAAGTTAATTGTTATTTTTGTTGATGTATCTTAAATGAAGATGAGCATACCATTTCTCAGATCTCTAGCAAGGTATGCATTACCCCACTATTGTTTCCAGTTGCCTTTCAGATTCTAGCATTTTCGTCGTCCTCCATTTGTACTTCATTGACACTTTTCATTTTGCTACCGTCAGAAATTGGTATCATTACCAAAACATACAACAGATGGACAAGCAAAGCATTTTTTACAAGAGATGATGGTAAATATAGTGGTTTCCATCTGTATTTGTCCGGAGACGAGAATTCCTTAGCTGGAAATATGATGGGAAATATAGCTGGAAAGATTCAGAGCTCGGTATTGAGTCGCATTTCTACTAGTAATACTGGAAATTTTGGGGGAACACACTCCTACTAGTAATACTGGAAATTTTGGCTATGAGTCGCATTTCGGAGGTAAGTTTTTCTCCTTTGCTATCTCTCGAGATTTCTCCTAACTATATATAACTAAGGGGAAAACACAAACTCAGATAAGACTGATAAAGGGTTGGAAGAACCTAGAGGATCTGTCTTCTCAGGTTGGCTTTGACACCATAATGATTTCTGTTAAGAGTTGAGAAAATTATCTTAGTATGGTGCTTATAATACAACTTGCATTAGATGATAGGTGTACTTTTGCCAACGCAAGCCTGGATCAGTCTTCAGAAGGATGGCTTGCCAATTGCTTATCCGATATTGATACGCATCGTAGTTCTGGTGAAATGTCAGTACAATTTCTATAACATGAGCTTGATTCGATCTCCTTTGGAATAAAAAGTAAAAGCACCATTAATTTGTTGGTAACCAGTAATGTATGTATTTCTTACATGATTCTGAAAATTGGTAGCAGAATGTGGACAATGCCTGAAGCAAAAGATATCATCAGGACAACTGGGACTGGAGAAAATAAGATGAAGCTTGTTTCTAGCGATTGCAATTCACGAATTGTGAGAATCTCGGATTTCTTAATATTTTTTTTGGTTCAAAATTTTTAATTCTTCAATATGGATTTGCTTCCTCAGCTACATATTGGTATCAAAATAGCTCATAAGTTGAACATTTATTTTTGGTCTCTCCTATTGCCAGATGACTGAAATGCAAGAGCCTAAGAGCATCATAGGAAAAGCTCCCAAGACCCATACTACTATACAGTAAGTACAGTTTCATTATCTATAGAGGAAATTCTCATTTGTGCATGCTAGGTAGCAATAAAGTTCGAGCATAGAAGCAGTAAAGGCTGAAATTATGGACCACCTTATGAGTGGCAAGTATACAAGTAAGCATTCTTATGCTTGTTTCCTGAATTATGGTTGGTAGCCTAATAACAGAACTTATGTGATGTACATTCATTTATGCAATACCCTTGGCTTTTCTTCATGGGGTACCTCGTGTTTATTACAAGGGTCGCCAAGGGGACTATTATGTCATGGTAACTGATAATAAACGTCCTAGTTATGGATTTCTTTCGTATTATGTTTATATATATGTTGCTATGATCACCCCGTTATTTGTATAGGTGATGGATATGTTGGGAGTCTATGGGATGTTTGGTATGGGATGTTTGGAATAATAACTCCTATGCGTGAGTATTTGAACCTCTTTTGTGAATTTCTTAAGTTACTGTTTGTGTAAGTATGTAATCTTGACTGTTTCTCTTTGCAGAATGTCAACAGAAATGGTTGCTTGTATTGCTATTGAAGCAATCTCTATTTTAGAGAAGATGCATTCTAAAGGGTAGGCCTGCTCTTTACGCTATGAAGATGCAGAATCTCAATTTATGTAAAAGTGTGTAAACAATTTATGTATCTCTTTACTATTTTGGTGAATGTATTATTTGAATATAATGGGATTTAATATTGAAATATAATTAGATTGTGTTGGATATGAATATAATTTTTTGTTGTTCAATATTGTGTACATGCACCTAAAATAGATTCTGCAAAAAAAAAAAAAAAAAAAACTGTATCCTAGACGGAAATTCCGTCTAGGATGCTCAAATTCCGTCTAGGATGTTTTTTAAAAATAAAAAAATAAAAAATTAATTTCCGTCTAGAATAAGTATTCTAGACGGAAATTTCCGTCTAGAATACTTATTCTAGACGGAAATTTTTTCCGTCAAGGATGCATTATTCTAGACGGAAATTCCGTCTAGAATAATCCGTCTAGGATGTATTCTAGACGGTTTTGAATTCCGTCTAGAATATTCCGTCTGGAATGTATTCTAGACGGAATTTCCGTCTAGAATACTACATTCTAGACGGAAACATCCTAGACGCCTATTCTAGACGGAATTCCGTCTAGAATACACATTCTAGACGGAATTCTGAGTATCCTAGACGGAATTTTCCGTCTAGGATACCTTATTTTTTAGCAGTGCAATATGGTATAGCGAAAGGCCTTCATAGGCTAACAGTTTTGTTACTAAGCGATATTTATTTTATAGTGTTACTAACGATGTATTTGATAGTGTTACTAAAAATTTGATTATCTAGTTTTCTTTGAAGCATGAAAACTCGTTAGCTACAGTTGTAAATTTTTTTAATTGCTAATTATATGGGAGCGTTTGGCAGCCGTGGCGTTTTTGTCGTTTCTGCTTTTTATTTTTAACAAAAACAATAAAACGTGTTTGGCAACCGGGGCGTTTTTTGACTTGCCCCTTTACAAATTCTAAAAAATAAACACTTTTCTCAAAACACCAAAAAGGTGTTTTAAGATTTCGTTTTTTCATCTAAGCTGCCCACCGCCGCTCGCCTGTGGCCGCCCGCGCCAGTCGTCCGACCCACCGCCGCGCCCGCCCAGACCGCCCGCACGTCTACCGGCCGCTGGCAGCTCGACCGCCGACGCTCGGCCGACCATCGTTCGGCCCGCACGCCACCCCTGCGCCTATCGCCGCCGCCCCCTACCACCCGCACGCCCGCCTACCCGGCTGCCACCACCGATCCGGCCAGCGTCGCCGCCCACCGACCGCCAACGTCCGTCGTCCGCCCGACCGCCCGTCGGCCGCGTCGCCGCGACCACCACCAGTTCCACGGCCACTCGTCCGCGCGCCACCCGTCGCCGCCGCTACGCCCCGTCGCGGCGCGTCGCCCGACGGTTCGTCGTACGTCCGCCGCTCGTACGCCCCCTGAAGTCCGCCCCGGCCACCACCGCCCTGCCGCCGCCTGCCCGTCACCCGACCGCCTGCCAGCCGATGCGTCTCACCGTCGCCGCCCTTCGGTCGCCGTCGCCCCCATCAGGCCGCCGCCGTCGCTTTATAAATAATAACTATAAATGGTGTTTTCAAAACATGTTTTAAAAAAACACCATGACATGGTGTTTTTCTAAAAAACACAAGAAAAACAAACACTTCGATTACCAAACACACCCATAACACAACTTTCTAGAAATCCTTAGATCAGCTATTGCCTAGCATGAAAACTTTGAACGAGCTTTAGCATGAAGGAACTCTTTAAGCTTATGGCCATTATAAAATGAGAATGTAGGCTCTCGACAAGCAAACAAACAAACAGAGAGAGAGAGAGAGAGAGAGAGAGAGAGAGAGAGAGAGAGATCCACATATAAATATGTAAAGTCGTTTAATCCATGTTCTTATTCGAGTATAAATGAATTAAAATTTTGTTTAATGATAGTTCTCTCTTCATCATGGAGATCTTCCACCGAAATTATACACAAATGCTACTTTATGGTACATGGTGACATGTGAAAGGAACGATATATGACTTAAACCTTTTTGTAGTAAACTTATTTTCAGTTACATGATTTAGCTCAGCTAAACAAATTTTACGGTTAGAAACTTAGAGCCCATACTTTTGGATTGGATTCTAATTTTTTGATAGAACTCTTGACCTTTTGCTTTAGAGTGAGGGTCGGGTTCTTAGATTAAATTTTAGATTCGTAGATTATTTGCATTATGAGTTTCAAATTAAATTATTATGTTAAATAATTATTATTAGCAAAAATTAAACATTAGTTTGAAAAACATGCACCCTCATTTCGATTAATGGATAGCAACAACAAAACTAAATACATATTGTAATCTATTTAAACAGTTCAAACAATGCCACATAAAAGAAGATAACTAGTTTTTAAGCATATAAATAAAAATAACTAGTGTTCAAATACATAAAAGGAAATAACTAGTGTTCAATCATATAAAAACCAATTTGCATATTTAAATATGTAAAAATAAATATATTAGAAAATTTTGATATCAAACATTTCACATCAAATATTTGAATAATTTAATATTGATCAAGCAAAATTAAATATTGAACAAGCAAAATTGACTCGCGCGTTGCGACGACAAAGGTGTGCAAAAAGCCAAAAGAATAACAATTGAAGCATTTAGTTTAAAATCATACTATATTTTTGACCACTCAAGTAGCAATAAAAATATAGTGATTTACACTATATATACACCAAAATTTGAAATTAATTCTGCGGAGTATTTAGCGTCTGAGGGTAATTTTCGAAAGTGAATGAGTTTTGAAAATAAATAGGGTACAATTGTCTTATACGCAAAAAAACACATCTACAGTTTATTATACCGCAACATTAATATAAAAGAGGACAAAAAATAGCACTTTACACATTTGGTTTAAAATACACTAAGGGCTTAGAACAAAAAGATAGCTAATATTGATAAAATATAGCAACTTATATTGTATCTAAAATTGCTGGAATATAAAGCAGTTTGAAATTAATCCAATGTACTATTTTTCGGTCTTAAAGTAATTTACAAGCAAATGGGTTTCAAAATAAATGGGGATATATTTAAGGTTTATAGAAAAAAAACTCCTTTGGGAAAGTTGGAGCATTTAAAAATAAATGTGACTAGGACTCTGTTTTATAGACAAGCAAACTCATTTACAGTTTCAATGCAAGAACCTTGATGTAAAAAACAAAAGATAAAATTATAAACACTTTGTATTTTGGATCTAAGAGTAATTATAAAGTAGGTCGGTTTAAAAATAAATGAAGATAAAATTTTGTATTTATAGGTGAAAAATCATAATAGAACTTTTGAAGTTGGCGAGTTTAAAATAGGGTTTTTACATCAAAACCATATTTACTTTTACCCAAATTGATACTTACCATCGTTAAATTTTTTATGTAAATCATATTTACTTGTTAAAATATTTGCAATGTCACCAGTTGTCAGCCAAAAATATGCGAAATGACTATTTTACCCTCGTCATTTTCTCTTTTTTTTCATCTCCTTCCTCACAAACCCTAACCTTGGCCTCCCCATCCTCATCCTCTTCCCGTCTTCCCTCTTCCTTCTCCCCCAACTCTCCTCCCCCTTTCTCGTCCTCCTTCTTCCTCCCCGACCTCCCACTCTCCCATTCCTTTCTAAGTGGGAACTAGGATTAGGGTTAGGGTTTAGGGGAGGTGATGGCCATGGGTTAGGGTTAGAGTTAGGGTTTTGGGGGAGGTGGTAGCCATAGGTTAGGGTTAAGGTTTTGAGGGAGGTGGCAACTATAGGTTAGAATTAGGATTAGGGTTTGTAGAAGAGGAGGATGAAGGAGGCTAGGGTTAGGGTTAAGAGTTGGAATGAAGAAGATGGGGAGTAAAATGAAAATGTCTAATTTTTCTTGGATGAACAGTAAAAAAAAAGTGTGATATTACAAACATGTTAACAAGTAAATGTGGTTTACGTAAAAAAACTTTAAAGGTTGTAAGTATCAATTTGGATAAAAGTAAAGATAGTTTTGATGTAAAAACCCTTAAAAATAAATGAGGTAAAACATTAGATTCAAAGGCTAGAAACACAACTTTGAATATGGCGGATTCAAATAAATGGAAGGAAGATTTGGTCTTGAGAGCAAAAAAAACCAAAAGAAATGTTTAATTGGGTGCACTGTACCTATAAATAAAATATAGTAAATTACATCACTCACCAAAGTGTTTGAAATAGATAAATGAATAAGATAATTAACTGAAGTATTTTTGGGTTTAAAAATGAATTTTAAGTTGGTGAATTTAAAAGTAAACGGGGATAAAATTATAGAATTCTAGTTAAGGGCATGTTTGGCTACTACTTATTTTATGATTACTTCTAAGTTACTTATTAGTTATTTTGTTAGAGGGCATGATAGTCTTTTTACATTGATAAGTAAATCTACTTAAAAGTATCAAAATAAAGATGCAGAACTTATTTTTTTCCTACTTATAAGTTAAAATCAAGTAATAAATGAATCATTACCAAACATAATTTTGACATTTTTTAAGTAAAAAGATACCTATAAGTAAGTAAGTTGCCAAGCAATCTAAAAAGATAGTAAAAACTTTGAAAGCGGGTGGGTCTTAAAGTAATTGAGGTAAAACTTAGGGTTTATAGGAAAGAAACACACTTCGGAATTGGATGCGTATAAAACTAAATGTATGAAAACTTTGGGCTTATATGAAAATCGCCAAATCATACGCGTTTTTGGGTTTATAGGGCGCACTGTAGCCATGAATATACCCAATTGTTTTAGTACCTTGATAAATATTTATATTATTTAATATTAAAAAATTTAGGGGAAAATGTTTTAAGGCCCCCCCAAAAAAATCCAGATGTGACCCAGCCCCACCATCTTTTTCCCTTACTCTTTAACCCTTAAAATCCCAAAAAATATGTTCAGCCCCCTTTTAACACTCTCCAATGAATACATCTCAAAACATTCCGAAAATACCATTTCCTTATCTTCTTCTTCTTCTTCTTCTTCTTCTTCTTCTCTGTGGTTTTCTCCTCGTTCCCCACTCCTCTCAATCTCCTCCCCTTCTCCTCCTCCCCTCCTCCTCCTCTCAATCTCCTCCCCCTCCCCTCAATCTCCTCTCAATTTCCTCCCCTCCTCTCAATCTCCTCTCAATCTCCTCCCCCTCCTCCCCTCCTCCTCCTCTCAATCTCCTCCCCCTCCTCTCAATCTCCTCTCAATTTCCTCCCCTCTTCTCAATTTCCTCCCCCTCCCCTCTTCTCAAACTCCTCCCTCTTCCCCTCCTCCTCCTCTCAATCTCACCCCCCTCCCCCTCCCTCTCCTAGTGGTGGTCCTCCACCACTGTCCTCTATTTTGATCAGCCCCTCTCCTATGTCACCCGCTCCTTCGCCACCCACCTCTCAATCACCGGCAAACGCTCCACCATCGTCTCCTACTCAGGGCAGCCCTCTACTTGTGACCTTGTTGTTGTTGCGTCAGGTAGAGGATTGAAAGAATTTATTTTGGAATATTGTGGTTGGATTAAAATACGAGTTTTGTTGGGAAAAGTGTGTTTGAGTGTATGATCAGAGGATTGAGCTTGGTGGGTATGGTTGAGGATGCAAAGAAGGTGCTTGATGAAATGGGTCACTTGGGGTTTAAGCCATCGGGGTTTGAGTATAGAGTGGTGATTCAATGGTATGGATGGTTAGGGTCGTTTAAGAAGATGAGGAGGGTGATTGGAACAATGGGCGATGCTGAAATTAGAATTGATACGATTTGTGCGGATTTGGTGCTCTCTTGTTATGGTGAATAATGAGGAGGCTTTGCCGGTTAAGAAATTGGCTGACGCATCAGTCTTATTTGAGAAATTAGTGTGGTCTGATTCAGAAAGAAGATGTTAATTTTTATAATAGGACTGTTTGTACTCTTTATTCTTATGTAGTTTGTCCAGAATTGCTTATAACGTGTCATGTTTTATTGTTCAGTTGATTATACTATGTGTTCCTATGGTTTGATTGTACTTAAATCAAATTTTAATGAAATGTATTGTGTCTATTTAGTGATCAATTTTGGTATAATTTATTTTGATTGTATGTAAAATGTATTGTGACTATCATGTAAATATGTACAAGTTCATTCAAATAGAACTTGATATGCAAAATAACTGAAGATTATATATAAATTATGTGTATCAAAACATGAATATTATGGTACATAATATGTACATAACCTTGAGGTTATTGTGTACATAATATATACAAATTATGTACATAATATATACAGATTGTGTACCAAATAATAGTTATATGTTGACTTTTAACTGAACGTGTTAACTTTCCTAAGAGTATGTTAACTTTTCATACTGAATGTTAACTTTTCAGACTGAATGTTAACTTTCGCTGCTTTATGTTAACTTTCATCATAATATGTTAACATTCACTATTATATGTTAACTTTCATCATAATATGTTAACATTCACGACTACATGTTAACTTTCACCATTACATGTTAACGTTCATCATAATATGTTAACTTTCTTCAGAACATGTTAACTTTCAACTGAACATGTTAACGTTCATCATAATATGTTAACTTGTCAGATGTATATGTTAACTTGTCAGATGTACATGTTAATTTATTCATCTATACCATCTTTGAGGACTTTTCTTGAAGGTCTGAAACAAATCTCAAATGGAGAGACAAGAGAAGGAAATTGCTATGATTAATCCACATTTTGAAGAACTTAAATAGTTTTTTCCTTGCTTTTCCTCTTCATAAATTGATACCAAAGCAGGAGTGGTGTGTAATGATTAGAGAGACTTAATTTAAAAGTTATTGTTTGCACTAAAAATGTGGCTTAAAGCCCTTTATTTTTTCACGATGTGCTTGCTCAGATGAACATGTTTTATTTTAACTGTACACGTTGACTTTCAAATTCTATAGACTTTAAAGTGAACATGTTAACTGTCAGCTATATGTGTTAACTTTCATCTGCATATGTTAACTTTATTATGAACATGTTATATTTCAGTTCTTCACGCTAACTATCAGTTGAATATGTTAACTTTCATCATAATATGATGAAAGTTAACATGTTCAGCTGAGAGTTAACATATTACAAGAAAGTTTATATATTATGGTGAAAGTTAACATGTAATAGTAAATGTTAACATATTATGATGAAAGTTAACATGTTCAGCTAAAAGTTAACATGTTACGAAGAAAGTTAACATATTATGGTGAAAGTTAACATGTTACGAAGAAAGTTAACATGTTTAACTGAAAAGTTAACATGTTATGAGAGCTAATAGTGTATCGTAACTTGAAGATTATGTACATAATCTGTATATATTATGTACATAATAACCATAGGATTATGTACATATTATGTACCATAATATTCATGTTTTGATACACATAATTCATATATAATCTTCAGTTTATTATGCACATCAAGTTCTATTTGAATGAACTTGTACATATTCACATGACAGCCAAAATACATTTCACAAACAATCGCAATAACCAAAATTGATCACTAAATAGACAGAATATATTTCATTAATTTTTGATCTAAGTATAATCAAACCACAAGAACACATAGTATAATCAACTGAATAATGAAACATGATATGTTACAAGCAATTCTGAAAAAACTACACAAGTATAAAGAGTACACATAGTATAACCAACTGAACAATGAAACATGACACGTTACAAGCAATTCTTGAGAAACTACACAAGATTAAAGAGTACAATCAGTCCCATTATAAAATTTAACATCTACTTCATCTTTTCTTCTGTAAGCTCACCCATCAAATTCATTTCTTCTCCTCATTTTCACAACCTCATCCAAGTAATAACAAACTTCATGTTCTTGTTTCTTCAACTTAAATTCTTGTTCTTCTCTCATAAGTGGAATAATTGAGTTTCCACACCATACACGGGGTTGTCAAACCACTCCCGAAATCTACAACCATCATTCTGAAATTATTCACCAAAATTGATCACTAAATAGACATAATATATTTCATAGCAGCAGCAGAAGCTGCAGCTGCTGAACTAGCATCAATCTCCACATCAAGGAAACAAGAGGAACTGTCCTTAGCAACCCCCTGAACACCATGGTTTTTGGAAGCACCAACCCTGTAGCATATTTGATGACTCCTAATATTTTCTTGCTTACTAACTAATTTGGGAGGCGCTCTTGAAGGCGGTGGAACTTTAGATGGTCGTGTTCGGAGATTGATGTCAGACACGCTTACATATGGAACATCAGAATGAGGCATATCGCCACTAGATGCAGAATAATTGCTAGAAAAGCGTGAATGATGCTTCAAGTTCACAGGATCATCTTCAGGGGCAGTATGCCCAGAGCTATATTCTTTGTGATGTGTTCCCCAATCAGCTCCATGACTCTTTGCATTATCAGTAGGAGAGGTGGGTGGAACTACGTTTTGTTCTAAATCACCTGATCGCCCATTATGGTTTACATTAGAAAGGAGATCCTTGGTTTGGGTGTTTGGAGAAGTGTTGCTTTTTTACATCCTGTGAGAGACATGAATTAATCATAGGGGTATACTCAGGAACAACATGAAGTTCAGTTATGTGTATCTTCCCATTAATTACATCATCCACACTACCACGGCTTGTTCTATGATACAACATATTGTATTGCTTTGGGCCATCATCCAAATGATCCGAACTTGATAAAAACTTATTCTCATTTGAACAACTCACATGATCTTTAGTGGCAACTACAGGTGAGATGCCTAAAACTTCTGCATGCTGGCCAAACATTACATCTGTACGGATTCTCCCATTCGAAGAAGCTGAGCTCTCACCCGTCGTCCTCTTCCCTTTGAACAACTCCTCGTAATCAACGCCAAAATCTCCTCCGTTAAAACCCCCAAAAATCTCCTGGTAATCGATCAACTCGCCAACTCCCTCGAAATCTTCAGCCGGAGGCGGGAGATCAAGGAAAGGGATGGAACAGGCGACCGAGATCCCTCCAAATATCTCAGCATAGTCGTTAGATTTGGAGGCACATCTGAAGACGTCGCCGTAAGAGTGTGGAAAGGCACATCTGAAGACCTCGAAATCGTCACCGCCTCCGCCCAGTTTCGCTGAGGTTTGAGCCTGAGAAGAGAGGAAAGAGAGAGAGGGGGGACTGGCAAGTCAAGTGTAATTTTGGAATTTGAAAACTTTTTTCTCACTGTGGTGTCTTGTAAAGGTAAACAGGGGCTGAAACACAATTACTTTATGTATTTGGGGCTTTGTCACCCAAAAAATAATACATGGGTCCTAGTGACAACATATTTTTTATTTTGGGGCCTTAAAACATTTTTCCCAAAAATTTAAATACTATATATATTTAATATTTATGTATTTAATATATTTCCATATATAACATTTAAATAAAAATAAAATTTATGTAGTATAATATTAAATATTTAAAATACATATATTTGAGAAGTGTTAAATAATAAACAAAAGTTTTATTTCATTTTAAATATGTAAAAATTAAGTAATTAAATAAATATTAAGTATGTAAATATTAAAATATATTAAGTAATTAAATAGTATTAAACATATTTCATCTTGATTGAATTAAATAAATTTATAGAAGTTGATTACTTAAATACATTCAATGTTAAGATATAAATAATTTCAAAATATGAAATATTTTAAAATTATATATTTAATTTGAAAGTATATTAAATATTTAAATAAGTAAAGAGTAGAGGATAGAAAATATCCACAGAATGTGATCACAATCCATTAATTTTAGTTTGAACTTTCTATTGAAGATTTCTATTAAAAACTATAGAGTTGGAATAGAGTGTGGATTTTGAAATCCTAGTCCTAATAATAATCCTAGACAACTAATAACACATTAGTTTCAATTTTAAATTCTGGTCCCAAACTAATAACACTTTAAATTTAAATCTGAATCCTAATCCTAAACCAATAACACCTTAAATTTGAATGCAAATTCTAACTAGAAACGAATAACGGCCGAAATTGAAATTAACAATTTAAGTCGAAGTCCGAATAATTAACAGTCCTCAACCAATAACCCTCCCAGCAAAAAAAAAAATGAAACTTTTGTTAAATTGTTGACGGTAGTCAAGCATTTACATATAATGACGCGTTCGAATTAAAAAGTTTGGGATTAAAAAAAAGTCTACTTAATTTCTGGGCAGAATTTTGACGGTGGTACAGTTTTTAGCTGGGTTTAACTTTCGATGAGATCCTATTATATTAACGTGATCCCTTCTCTTTAAAAAAGCAGATCAATGCGCTCCCACTTTGCCCTCTTTTTCAGTCATTAGCTTGACGAGGACTTTACATGCAATATTCTATAATCTTGTTCCACCCAATCTTAAATGGTGACATTTTAGTGCTTTTTTTTTTTTTTTGCTTTTTAACTGAAAATTGATAACGATGGGCGATTTGATATCAATCATGTTAGATAGCGATAGATTTGTTTATATCAATGTTTTTCCTTTTTCAATCATTAAGAATGCAATTGTCTGCATCACATAACGGTAAATTTTTGTATGTCATTGGCAAATAAAATGCTTTTGTACTTGTTTCGCGAGAGTTGCCTTTCCTTCGACGCAAATGTGATATTGCTCCTTGTAAAAGAAACAATAAAAATGAAAAGGAATATATAATCTAATATGTTGCTTCAGATCCTACTTGACCCTTTGAATTATTAGATTTGTCAATGCTTGCTCTTTAAACTATTTTAATCCATATTCCTTTTCTAGTTATTAAATTTATTTATGCTTATCTTTCCTAAACTATCACTTTTAATGCCTAGTTATTCCTTTTTTTTCCCCTTCATACTTTGTGCTCATTTTAAATAAATTTATGAGATAAAATTAATAGTTTAGAAGTGCCATATGGCACTGCATTTTATATTAGAGGGTGAGCAATGAGCATGACTAAATTTAATACCTTAAAGGATAATGTTGAAAATAGTTCAAAGAATTCATAAAAGACAAACTTAATAATTTTGAGCGCTTGTGAAGGGCCCTAAAACCTGTTTGACAAGTGAAGAACTAGAAATTAGAGTAATGGCTTGTTTAAATACTCGTATAGTCTTAGTTTCTTGTCTTTAAATGAGTTTAATGGTTTATGAATTGCTACAAAAAGATGAAGAATAAAAATAATCATTGATATGATATGGTCTTAGTTTCTCCTCTTTAAATGAGATTAATGGTTTATGAATTGCTACTAAAGATGAAGAATGAAAATAATCATTGATATGATATGGCTAGCATGTTGTCTTTAGGGCTGTCCAATAAGCCCGCCGGCCTGGGCCCGGGGTTGGCCCGGAAATCGGCCCATACCCGGGTTAGGGCTCGACCCGGGTACAGTGTCGGTCGGCACAGAAAAACCGGGCCGGGTTCGGCCCGGCCGCGAACCCACAGGCACAAACGGATCACCGAGCAAGAGTGACGTTCTGGCGAAAACGGTCACGAAGGTGACCGTTATGGCCGGGCCGGCCCAACCCGTCCAAAACGGTCATTTTGACCGTTTTGCCCCTAAAAACGGTCAAAAGGTTATTTTGTGAGGGTTTTTTGGTCATTTGCCTAGGAGACTGCCTCTATAAATAAAGGGGGTTTTCACTTCTTCTCCTCACACCAAAACTCATCTACTTTTCTCTAATGCTCTCTAATACAATCTTATATTCTTTTATACTATCTAATAATCTCTTATACTTTCTAATACTTCTATCAGATGGCTTCCGAATCTGATTATGAAGAGCAAAACGTATCTCCTACCGATCTTGAAATGAGTCCTCCTATAACAGCTACTCCTACCGATCCTACCGGTGTTAATCCCGAATCCGGTGGCGACGAATCTGCACCAAGAGCTCCTAAAAGGCCGAGATCCGATGTGTGAAATTTTTTTAAGAAGATAGACGTCACCAAGGATGAACACGGTAGGATCCTCACCCAGAAGGTTAAATATGCGTTGTGCGGCCAGACTTTCCAAGCTCATCATAAGAGCGGCACCAACCACCTCAAACGTCATATAGAAAAACACAACAAAGGTCAAAATTCTCAAGGTGATATCTGACAATCTATAATTTCCCAATCCTCCTCTTCTGATAGTCTCGGTAGTTAGAATTATGACGCTACTCAAGCCAGAAAATGCGTAATTAGGCTTATCGTTCTTAAAAACATTCCTTTAAATTAGTAGAAGATTATGAATTTGAAAATATATTTAGAGATGGTTTTTGTAAAACCCCCAAAATTTCTATAATGGATATATGTGAATTATTAATAGTGAATAATTCTCTTATGATAAGAGCGGCACCAACCACCTCAAACGTCATATAGAAAAACACAACAAAGGTCAGAATTCTCAAGGTGATATCTGACAATCTATAATTTCCCAATCCTCCTCTTCTGATAGTCTCGGTAGTTAGAATTATGACGCTACCCAAGCCAGGAGATGCGTAATTAGGTTTATCATTCTTAAAAACCTTCCTTTAAATTAGTAGAAGATTATGAATTTGAAAATATATTTAGAGATGGTTTTTGTAAAACCCCCGAAATTTCTATAATGAATATATGTGAATTATTAATAGTGAATAATTCTCTTATGATAAATAATCATATATATATATATATATATATATATATATATATAATATATAGATATATATAGATATATATTAGATGAATGTGATTATCTGTGTTTGAGAACCCATCAAGTGTTTCTATGTGAGAGAAATCGAGTGAAATGACCAGCATGTTAAATGCCTAGCAGCAGGCATTTTTCTGCTGCGCGGTCGTCCGAAGCGGTCGACCGCATCGGTCGACCGCACAGCGGTCAGGCTGTTTTCAGAGTTCGGGTTCAAAAGGGTTTCGGGTCGGGTTTGTGAGTTAGTATATAAGCTAATGTGCCCGAGAGAGCCTCTCTCAGATCTGAAACCAAAACCCTAGCCCCCCTCTCTTCCCTAAAACCCTAATTCTCCTTGCTTGGTGATTTGGGAGGAGTTCTTGAGGATTTTCAGCGGGATAGTTGGATTTCAGCGAAGGGGATCAACCTCCTGCAGATCTAGGGACTTTTTCTCACCAGAGGCGAGTAACTTCTCGCCCAACTCCACCCCCTTTTTGTTTTCATGCAAAGTTTGAGTTTTTATTGATTTTATTAGGCCAAAAATCGTATTTTTTTGTAGAGATAGTAGATCTATATGGTACATGTTATGAGAATCATGCTTTCAAACTTTAAAAGCACTAAAGGACTTTTATCAACAAGATCTAGATCTGAAATTTGCTTAAACAAGAGTTAAATCATTTTTTTTACTGTTATCAAAACGTTTTAAATCTTGTTTCTCTTGTATTTAGAATTTTGGGTATATGGTTTACATACTTAAAAATGCATTGTTCTTCTACTGAATGATTTTTAGAGAAGTTAGAACTTTTATTTGCCATAAGAATTAAATTCTTGTTCAAGGTTTCGAGCTGACAGAAACCCAAATTTGGGTTTCTGTCCGCTTGGCGGTCGACCGGGGCGGTCGACCGCTGGGCTCGCTGTAGGGGCAGAAATAGCCTGCGGTCGACCGCACCGGTTGACCGCGACGCTCTGCTCGGTCGACCGAGATGCCGCAGCGGTCGACCGCCAGGCTCGTATCAGAGTGCGGTCGACCGGGTCGGTCGATTGTCGCACAGTCTGTTGCAAATTTTCTGTTTTGTGTATTTTTCTCTGTTCGAGAGTTTGCCTGGATCACCTGACTTTGGTTTTTAGCCTTACTATGTACCCAGGCATGATAGATGACCTGAGGGTATAAATTGAGGACTTACACACTGATTTGAGTGGGGATTGATATAAGTAGATTTCACTATATATCACAGTGATAATTTTCACCATTTTAAAGTCCTCGTGTTGGACTATAATCCATAGAAGTCCTCGTGTTGGACTATAATCCATAGAAGTCCTCGTGTTGGACATTTGCCACTTATTCCATGAGTTTGGAAACTACAATATATAGTTCCTGTTTCGTCCTCGTGTTGGACATTTGCCACTTATTCCATGAGTTTGGAAACTACAATATATAGTTCCTGTTTCGGACCTAGTTCTTAACCCTGCATATGATTTTCTCACTGGAGTTTATGACATTACACTTATGTAGGTTTTGTCATGATATTCATGTAAGTAATAACATGATACCCATGTTGGCTATATCACAGCACTGTATTTATGCTCTGGTATTTGTTGTATTTCTTCTATTATTGTTACTGTACTAGAACCTCGGGTTTAGTGGTTAGGGGTTTACAATTTGAGATATAAGGTATATACATGAGGGTTTCCTTGTTTGGATTATTTCGCTCGACGTACCTATGCTCGTGTTGTAAATTTCTAAATACTAAAACCCTCTTTAGTAGGATCAATGATTTTAGATCTATTATGTATTATCTATATTTTCTTATACAACGAGCCCTGCTCCCTTGGGGTTGGTTGTGATGTTGCTCGCTAGCGCTTTGACGCTCATTGTCCCTCCCCCTTTCAGGTAACGAGCCAGGAGCCCGGAGAGTCGCAGGTTGATGGCGATGCATTTTAGCTTCAGCTGTCTAGGTAGTTATATATTTTCTTTTGGAGTTCCACAGTAGACTTGTGTTTAGACATTTGAGAGTCTTGTTCTAGAAGTTGTAAAGGCTGTGTGCCTTATTTCCTTCTTGTCAGATATTTGTATTTGAGACTTATTGAGTATTTCAGTTTATCTACTCAGATCTTGACTATGTACTTCTATGTTGTTGGATGATGAGATATTTATGTGACTATTATCATTTCATCAGTATTCCCTGTATTATCTTTTACCTGTTTTGTACCTACACCAGTCGTTGATTCTACTAGATGGATGTTAATTGTGATGGTGAAACATGTTATTGCACGGTGTGGTGCATAGCAGGTTTGACATCCTAGGTTTCACCTCGGACTGCAGCCTTGTGTGAACCCAGGAGCGTCACACAGACTTCCAGAGGAACCGAGAGACCAAGGGGCGTCACAGTTGGTATCAGAGCTCTAGTTCCAGTATCCTTAGGATCATCCTGTGTCGAGTCGTGGAACTAGGATAGAGTTTCTTAGGATTCATGTATAGAGTCCGCTAAGGATTTCCTAGTATGAGTGAGGACGATATATGCGTATATCTCTAAATTTGAGAATTTTTTTTTATGACAACTATTTGGTGTAAATTCAAAGTATTTGTGTGAATACTATATGTTGTGAAAATTTCAATGTGATACGTTATTTATAAAGGTCTGTTTTGACTCATAAACTTTATTTTTCTTATCACCAGAGAAAAAGAGATAGATGGCAGGACGTGGTAGACCTCGTACCAGGAGAGCTAGCCAGGCAGAGTCACAGCAGACTCCATCAGAGCAGCAGCCAGCTCAGTCCGAGCCGCAGCAGGCTCCCCAATATTTGGTGGACATCATGGCTCCTCTCATTGCCCGGATGACAGTCATTGAGGAGTTGGTAACGACTCATATAACACCACGAACACCACCACCACCGGTAGCTCAGCAGCAGGGGATATCTGTCGTTCCTGTCCCTCTAGCAGTCCCAGATAGAGCCACAGAGCAGGAGGCTTGGCTCCGTATGGTGGAGAGGTATCAGAAGATGAGGGCACCAGAGTTCCAGGGGTCACCAGACCCCCTTGCAGCCCATAAGTGGAAGGAGGATGTGAGCAATATTCTTGATATACTCGGTGTAGATTC
>NC_033796.1:45903364-45903609 GCF_001876935.1 Asparagus officinalis
TTCTTTGATGGACAGTACATTTCTTCTGCAGCACGGACTGGGAAGGAGCTTGAGTTGTCCCGGTTGACCCAGGGGGACATGTCAGTGGCAGATTTTGAGAGCCGGTTCATGGAGTTACTACATTTCACGAGGATGTGGCAGACGGGAGAGCGTCAGGCTCAGATGTTCTTAGCAGGGCTTCGCCCTAATCTTCGACGGTACCTCGTGTCCAGGAGGTTTTATTCAGTTAGGGAGGTAGCTGAGGC
>NC_033796.1:45904758-45907485 GCF_001876935.1 Asparagus officinalis
TATTTTTAGTACAAAGAATGAATCTTTATGGTATATGAGGTGGGGTATTGAGCATCTCAGTTTATAAAAGGACCAACAATGTTTTATTAAAGAGATCTAGATCTGAAATGTGTTTATAACAGATTTAACATGAGTTTTGTTTTAACATGAGATTTAACATGAGTTTTGTTTTAAAAATGTTTTAGAACATAAATACACATGTTTAGGGTTTTGTTTATGTATTCACATATGGGATTTCTGTTTTCTCAGCTTCTCGGTCGACTGGTCAGTCGACTGGTGAGCTGAGGCTGTGTTGCCTGAGCCTGATCGGTCGACTGATGAGTCGACTGATATCATCAGTCGACTGATGAGCTGTTTTACAGATTTTTGATCTGTTTGAGTTGCTTTTTTGGGGTCGCCTCGATAACCTGACCCTAGTTTACCATGTTAATGATTTATCTTTACATGTGGGATGACTTTTGACAAAAGTTTAGACATGTACACCGAGATGCGGGTGAGTTTAGATTATGTATATCTGTCCGCCTATACTTTTCACAGTTACACAGTCCTCGTGTTGGACTATAATCTATAGAAGTCCTCGTGTTGGACTATAATCCACTTTTGTCCTCGTGTTGGACACTTGCCACTTATTCCATGCATTTGGAAAACCACAGTATCTAGTTCCTGTATCGGACATATTTCTTAACCCTGTATATGACTTTCTCACAGGAGTTTTATAACATGACACTTATGTAGATTATAACATGGCATACATGTAAGTAATAACATGATGCTCATGTAAGCTATGACATGGCACTGTACTTATGCTTTGGGATTAGTTGTGTTTCCTTTATTATTTTTTCCTGTACTAGAACCTCGGGTTTAGTGTTTAGGGATTTACAATTTGAGATACAAGGTATATACATGAGGGTTTCCTTGTTTGGATTATTTCGCTCGACGTACCTATGCTCGTGTTGTAAATTTCTAAAAATACTAAAATCCTCTTTAGTAAGATCAATGATTTTAGATCTATTATGTATTAACTGTATTTTCTTATACAACGAGCCCTATTCCCTTGGGGTTGGTTGTGATGTTGCTCGCTAGCGCTTTGACGCTCGTTGTCCCTTCCCCTTTCAGGTAACGAGCCAGGAGCCCGGAGAGTCGCAGGTTGATGGCGACACACTTTAGTGTTCAGCTATCTATTTTAGCTAGGATTTATTTTGGAGCTCCACTGTAGATTTGTTTGACATTTGAGGACTGTTCTCTAGATGTTGTAAAGGCTGTATGCCTTATTTCCTTTACTCATATATTTGTACTTGAGACTTGTTGAGTATCCCAGTTATCGATTCAGACATTGGCTATGTATTTCTGTATGTTGGATGATGAGATATTTATGTAATCCCTATCACTTCATCAGTTATTTCTTGCACTATCTTTTACTTGCTTTTGTACCTACACCTCCTTAGGATCATCCTGTGTCGAGTCGTGGAGCTAGGATAGAGTTTCTTAGGGTTCATGTATAGAGTCCGTAAGGAATTCCTAGTATGAGTGAGGACGATATATGCGTATATCTCAAAATTTGAGAAATTTTTTTATGACAACTATTTGGTGTAAATTCAAAGTTATTAGAGCTCTAGTTCCAGTATCCTTAGGATCATCCTGTGTCGAGTCGTGGAGCTAGGATAGAGTTTCTTAGGGTTCATGTATAGAGTCCGTAAGGAATTCCTAGTATGAGTGAGGACGATATATGCGTATATCTCAAAATTTGAGAAATTTTTTTATGACAACTATTTGGTGTAAATTCAAAGTATTTGTGTGAATACTATATGTTGTGAAAATTTCAATGTGATACGTTATTTATAAAGGTCTGTTTTGACTCATAAACTTTATTTTTCTTATCACCAGAGAGAGAGAGATAGATGGCAGGACGTGGTAGACCTCGTACCAGGAGAGCTAGCCAGGCAGAGTCACAGCAGACTCCATCAGAGCAGCAGCCAGCTCAGTCCGAGCCTCAGCAGGCTCCACCCGAGCCGCAGCAGGCTCCCCAGTATTTGGTGGACATCATGGCTCCTCTCATTGCCCGTATGACGACCATTGAGGAGTTGGTGACGACTCATATTACACTACGGACACCACCACCACCAGTAGCTTAGCAGCAGGGGATATCTGTCGTTCCTGTCAGAGAGAGACCCCCAGAGGTCACGCCTGCAGCCATTCCTCTAGCAGTCCCAGATAGAGCCACAGAGCAGGAGGCTTGGCTCCATATGGTGGAGAGGTATCAGAAGATGAGGGCACCAGAGTTCCAGGGGTCACCAGACCCCCTTGCAGCCCATAAGTGGAAGGAGGATGTGAGCAATATTCTTGATATACTCGGTGTAGATTCAGTACAGAAGCAGAGACTGGCATCCTACAGCCTGAAGGGAGATGTCGGGAGATGGTACCGACTTTAGTTTACCCCAGAGTAGAGGATGACCCTCACCTGGGAGGACTTCATATACTTCTTTGATGGGCAGTACATTTCTTCTGCAGCACGGACTGGGAAGGAGCTTGAGTTGTCCCGGTTGACCCAGGGGGACATGTCAGTGGCAGATTTTGAGAGCCGGTTCATGGAGTTACTACATTTCACGGGCATGTGGCAGACGGGAGAGCGTCAGGCTCAGATGTTCTTAGCAGGGCTTCGCCCTAATCTCCGACGGTACCTCGTGTCGAGGAGATTTTATTCAGTCAGGGAGGTAGCTGAGGCTACCA
>NC_033796.1:45907802-45912458 GCF_001876935.1 Asparagus officinalis
GCTAGCGGAGCCGTAGTGGAGGGTACGTTCTTTGTGAATTCCTTTCACGCCCGTATTCTTTTCGATTCGGGAGCTTCGCATTCTTTTATCTCGCATGCATTTATGGATAGACTCCAGCTCATGGCTCAGCCTCCTGACACCCCTTTATCAGTTTCCACCCCTTTAGGTGAGGTATCGCTTCTGGAGAGCGTCTGTAGGAGGTGTACCGTCAGTTTGGACGAGTCAGAGTTCGTAGTTGATTTGATAGCGTTGCATATGTCCGAGTTTGATGTCATCCTTGGTATGGATTGGTTGTCTTCCTACCATATTAGTATTGGTTGTTTTGTGAAGACAGTCAAGTTGCGAGCGTCCGACGGGTCCGAGATAATTGTAGCCACCTCTCGGGGCAATCGATTTGCGGAGTCATTCCTGGCGTACATCGAGGAGGTGATGCGACGGGATCAGGGTGCTGAGTTATTAGAGACTAGAGTTGTCTCGGAGTATCAGGATGTCTTTCAGGACATACCTGGATTACCTCCAGTGAGAGAGGTAGAGTTTTGTATTGAGTTGCAGCCAGGCACAGCCCCGATATCCCGCGCACCCTATCGCATGGCACCAGCTGAGATGAGGGAGCTTCAGACCCAGTTGGACGAGTTGCTAGCTCAGGGTTTTATTCGCCGGAGTCATTCTCCGTGGGGCGCACTGGTCCTCTTCGCGAAGAAGAAGGATGGTAGTATGAGATTATACATAGATTATAGAGAGTTGAACAAGGTCACTATCCGGAATAGGTACCCAATACCTAGGATTGATGACTTGTTTGACCAGTTACAGGGTGCCAGTTGCGGGTTCGGGAGATGGATATCCCTAAGACCGCTTTCCTCACGTGCTATGGATCTTTTGAGTTTTTGGTCATGCCATTTGGGTTGACCAATGCACCCGTGGTATTCATGGATTTGATGAACCGGGTTTTCCGTCCCGTCTTAGATCAGTTTGTGATCGTCTTCATCGATGATATATTCATTTACTCGAGATCAGAGGCAGAACATGAGGAGCACCTACGAGTAGCTTTGAGGACTCTACAGGAGCATCAGCTGTATGCTAAGTTCAGCAAGTGCGAGTTTTGGCTTTCAGAAGTCAGATTTCTTGGCCATGTTATCAGTCGAGAGGGTATAACAGTGGATCCAGCTAAGGTCGCAACAGTTCTTGATTGGGAGCCACCGAAGACGGTGACAGAGATTCGCAGCTTTTTGGGTTTAGCTGGCTATTACAGGAAGTTCATTCAGGACTTTTCGAAGATTTCGACGCCGATTACACACCTTACGAAGAAGGGTGTACAGTTCATATGGAGCATGGAGTGCCAGAAGGCCTTTGACATTCTGAAGGCTAAGTTGACTACAGCGCCGGTTCTGACTATTCCGAGCAGCGACAGGACATTTGTTGTGTATACAGATGCATTATTGGCAGGCTTAGGAGGCGTATTGATGCAGACTCTGAGGGTAGTAGTCTATATCTCACGACAGTTGAGGGTGCATGAGCAGAACTATCCCACTCATGACTTGGAGTTAGCAGCAATGGTATTTGCACTGAAGTCATGGAGGCACTACTTATATGGAGTGCAGTTTGAGTTATTCACAGACCACCAGAGTCTGAAGTACCTCTTTTCCCAGAAGGAACTCAATCAGAGACAGCAGAGGTGGGTTGAGTTTATTAAGGACTACGAGTTCGCGATTCAGTATCATCCGGGGAAGACGAACGTCGTGGCAGATGCATTAAGCAGGAAGCGTCGATCTCGGATTTCAGCTTTGAGGTGTTCACTACATCGGGATCTTATCACTCTTAGCCAGTTTGATTTTAGACCCGAGATTGGAGGAACCAATGCATTTTTGGGAGCTGTGACAGTGCAGCTATCTTGGAGTGACAGAGTTGTCAGAGCTCAGTTGGGAGGCTCTTGGATTCAAATCCGAAAGGAGGAGATTTCCAAAGAGCCTAAGACTGATTGGACCATTGGAGCTGATGGAGGTCTACGGATGAAGGGTAGATTGGTTATGCCGGCCAGTACAGAGCTGAAGAGGGAGTTATTTGATGAGGCACACCGTACTCGGTACACAGTACATCCAGGAACCACCAAGATGTACAAGGACTTGAAGAGACATTTTTGGTGGAGCGGTATGCGTAGAGAGATTGCAGACTATGTGGCTAGATGTTTTACCTGTCAGCAGGTGAAGGCAGAGCATCAGAGACCGGCAGGGACACTTCATCCTTTACCCATTCCAGAGTGGAAGTGGGCAGACATTTCCATGGATTTTATTGTGGGGTTGCCGAAGTCAAAGAAGAGGAATGATTCTGTTTGGGTGATAGTGGACCGGTTGACGAAGTCAGCATATTTTATTCTAGTGAGGGCCACTTATACAGCCGAGGCTTATGCGAAGATCTTCATTCGGGAGATAGTTCGACTTCACAGAGTTCCGGACACGATCGTATTGGATCGAGGATCGGTTTTCACTTCACATTTTTGGAGGAGTTTCCAGGACTCATTTGGCAGCAGACTATCTTATAGCAGTGTATTCCACCGGACATGTTGCGGGCATGTGTCATTGACTTCCAATGCAGCTGGGAGGATCATATTCCATTGGTAGAATTCGCTTATAACAACAGTTATCAGGCGACGATCGGTATGGCTCCATATGAGACATTGTACGGGAGGCCCTGTAGATCGCCGATATGTTGGACAGAGCCAGAGGACAGCTTGATGCTTGGTCCAGAGCTGGTAAGGCAGACTACAAAGAAGGTAGCATTGATCAGGGAGCGGATTCTAGCCGCTCAGAGTCGGCAGAAGAGTTATGCAGATAGGAGGCGAAGACCCTTGAGTTTCGGGTGGGAGACTCAGTCATGCTGAAGGTATCGCCTATGAAAGGCGTACAGCGATTTGGACGACGAGGGAAGCTTGCGCCGAGATACATTGGACCATTTCAGATTCTGGAGCGTGTTGGAGTTGTGTCATACAGACTAGATCTTCCAGCATCAATGTCTAGTATACACAATGTATTTTATGTTTCTATGCTCAAGAAACACTTGCGTGATGAGGAGCAGCAACGAGTATTGGATGCACCAGAGATTGAGCTTCAAGAGGATTTGACTACTATTGAGATTCCGGTTTGTATACTGGCCAGGGAGGACAAGAGACTCAGGAATAAGGTGATTCCCTTAGTGAAAGTTCAGTGGAACCGAGGAGGCATTGAGGAGATTTCTTGGGAGCGCGAAGAGGACATGCGTCGCGACTACCCACACTTGTAAATTAATTCTTATTGTGTTATATTTTTGGTTATGTTTATATTTAACGCTAGAATGAAGATATTTTCGCTTAATTTTTAATCTTTTGGAACACATGGTATATGTATGGGGGGTTCCTTGTTTGGATTTTTCGCCCGATGTACTAGTTCCACTAGATTAGGATTTGAGCGAGAATATTATCATTTTAGATCGTTAAGTATAAATATCTCTAAATGTCATCTAGAAATTCATATTTCGAGATGCGTATGATTTCCGAATTTCGAGGATGAAATTCTTTTAAGGGGGGAAGAATGTAAAACCCCCGAAATTTCTATAATGAATATATGTGAATTATTAATAGTGAATAATTCTCTTATGATAAATAATCATATATATATATACATATATATATATATATATCAGATGAATGTGATTATCTATGTTTGAGAACCCATCAAGTGTTTCTATGTGAGAGAAATCGAGTGAAATGACCAGCATGTTAAATACCTAGCAGCAGGCATTTTTCTGCTGCGCGGTCGACCGAAGCGGTCGACCGCATCGGTCGACCGCACAGCGGTCAGGCTGTTTTCTGAGTTCGGGTTCAAAAGGGTTTCGGGTCGGGTTTGTGAGTTAGTATATAAGCTAATGTGCCCGAGAGAGCCTCTCTCAAATCTGAAACCAAAACCCTAGCCCCCCTCTCTTCCCTAAAACCCTAATTCTCCTTGCTTGGTGATTTGGGAGGAGGTCTTGAGGATTTTCAGCGGGATTGTTGGATTTCAGCGAAGGGGATCAACCTCCTGCAGATCTAGGGACTTTTTCTCACCAGAGGCGAGTAACTTCTCGCCCAACTTCACCCCCTTTTTGTTTTCATGCAAAGTTTGAGTTTTTATTGATTTTATTGGGCCAAAATCGTATTTTTTTTGTAGAGATAGTAGATCTATATGGTACATGTTATGAGAATCATGCTTTCAAACTTTAAAAGCACCAAAGGACTTTTATCAACAAGATCTAGATCTGAAATTTGCTTAAACAAGAGTTAAATCATTTTTTTACTGTTATCAAAACGTTTTAAATCTTGTTTCTCTTGTATTTAGAATTTTGGGTATATGGTTTACATACTTAAAAATGCATTGTTCTTCTACTGAATGATTTTTAGAGAAGTTAGAATTTTTATTTGCCATAAGAATCAAATTCTTGTTCCAGGTTTCGAGCTGACAGAAACCCAGATTTGGGTTTCTGTCCGCTTGGCGGTCGACCGGGGCGGTCGACCGCTGGGCTCGCTGTAGGGGCAGAAATAGCCTGCGGTCGACCGCACCGGTCGACCGCGACGCTCTGCTCGGTCGACCGAGATGCCGCAGCGGTCGACCGCCAGGCTCGTATCAGAGTGCGGTCGACCGGGTCGGTCGA
>NC_033796.1:45912593-45915378 GCF_001876935.1 Asparagus officinalis
AACTTCCTCATAGAAGACCATGACATGACACTTATGTGGATTTTGATATGACACTCATGTAAGCTATAACATGATATTCATGTAGGCTATGATACGGCACTGCACTTATGTTCTGAGATTAGTTGTATTCCTTTTATTATTGTTTCCTGTACTAGAACCTCGGGTTTAGTGGTTAGGGGTTTACAATTTGAGATATAAGGTATATACATGAGGGTTTCCTTGTTTGGATTATTTCGCTCGACGTACCTATTCTCGTGTTGTAAATTTCTAAATACTAAAACCCTCTTTAGTAAGATCAATGATTTTAGATCTATTATGTATTATCTGTATTTTCTTATACAACGAGCCCTGTTCCTTTGGGGTTGGTTGTGATGTTACTCGCTAGCGCTTTGACGCTCATTGTCCCTCCCCCTTTCAGGTAACGAGCCAGGAGCCCGGAGAGTCGCAGGTTGATGGCGATGAATTTTAGCTTCAGCTGTCTAGCTAGTTATATATTTTCTTTTGGAGTTCCACAGTAGACTTGTGTTTAGACATTTGAGAGTCTTGTTCTAGAAGTTGTAAAGGCTGTGTGCCTTATTTCCTTCTTGTCAGATATTTGTATTTGAGACTTGTTGAGTATTCTAGTTTATCTACTCAGATCTTGACTATGTATTTCTGTTTGTTGGATGATGAGACATTAAGTTAATTATTATCATTTCATCAGTCTTCTTGTATTAACTTTTATTTGCTTTTGTACCTACACCTGTTGTTGACTCTACTAGATAGATGTTAATTGTGATGGTGAAACATGTTGTTGCACGGTGTGGTGCATGACAGGTTTGACATTCTTGGTTTCACCTTGGACTGCAGCCTTGTGTGAACCCGGGGCGTCACAATTTGTATCCCGCATTTACAAAATTTTCTCGTCAAACCTGTCAACGTGATATTTTAAAACATTATCAGGAGGAATAAGGAAAAATAATTTCTTATTTTAAAAATTTAAACTGTAAATTTTCTTTAACTTCTGATATTTGGACATCTAGAGCACAAACTGGTTATTTATGTATCACAGCACACTGGATTGATGAAAATTGGTAAATGTTTAAAAGAGTTGTTTCCTTTTATTGTAATTGAAGAGTCACATACTAGTATTAATATTACAAATTTAATAATTGAAGAACTTGTATATGAAACTAGAAATTGATCAAAGAATATTTTCTTTTTTACTAGATAATGCAAGTAATAACAATATAGCTGTTGATTTTATCAAAACAATTCTGTCATTATCATATCATGGTGATCTTTTTCATATTAGATGTATTTATCATATTTTAAATTTAATTGTTTAAAGTGTATTTACTGAAATTAAACCCATGATAGAAAATGTTAGAATAGTTGCTAATATGCATAATGTTTCTGAACAAAGAATTAAAAGATGGAAATAATTTTACAAAAGAAAAAGTTATAAGGCCGGACTAATTCCAAAAGATTTGACCATAGGTGAAATTCCACCTATACAATGTTAAGTGTGGCAATAGATTATAAAAAAATTATAAATAATTTTATAAATTATTATGCTTCTAGTTCTAGCTCTAGTAGCACTTATGGAATAACTGAAAATGAATGGACAATTATATATAATTTAAATAAGATGTTACAAGTTTTTTATGATGCTACAATATTATTATCTGGCTGTTATTATCCAACTGTTACTTTAGCTGCTTTAAAAATTTTAAATATTTAAATTTTTTTAACAAATATCGTATGAATAATACTTTTGGAGCTATAATTTTTTAAATGAAGAGCAAATTTAATAAGTATTTTAGGTCTATTCCTTATATTTTTTAGTTTGAGGGTTCTTATTGATCCATGTTTGAAAGATCTTGGCCTTCGAAGTTTGTTACAATTACAATCATTGTATGGTGGAGAGATTATAAACTTAGATGATGGATCCACTCTTACTGTTACTTCTTATCATTTAGCTATTAGAAATTATTTTCAAACCTTATATGATGAGTATGCAGCTAGACATGGTGTAGCTGTACAACAGTCTACAGCTTCGGCGTCTTCGAGCTCAGGCCAAGGTAAAATTGTAAGTTTTGATAGGTATGCCATGATAGCTGAGTTAACTTGTGGATATGGACTTGGATCTTCATTAGAGGTTTCTGAAATAGATGAATATTTATCTGCTTCTTCAGTTAAATGTCAAGGAAATACTTTAGATATTTTGCAATGGTGGAGAGTATATGGATCAGTTTCATATCCTTATTGTTTTTTATTAGCATTTTCTGTAATTTTTTATGTATATTTTAAAATTTTAAAAGATTTTTAAAAAATAAATTTTTTTTAAAAAGTAAAAAAAACCGGTCCGGCCCGGGGCAATCGGGCTTCGGTTTTGCTCGGCTCGGGCCAGATGGACATGCCTAGTTGTCTCACAATTACTCAATCTCTTAATAGCTCACTTAGCAAAATGACTCTAATCTATACACATTTAATTAATGCTGTATTTTCTTTATGTGATTCTAAAATTAATTAACTTAATGAATGATATTGTAGTGATATTGAAAATTGAGGAAAATAAAATATCAATGTGGGAGATTTGGAGTATTACTTTGCCAATATGATAGATTAAGGAATATATATATATATATAAGAAAAATAAACCAGTCATCGTTTTCATAATTAATATAGATTTTCTGAAATATATCCAATATGTAAGTAGAGGTTACTTGAACTTGCACGAGTCTGTCACCAGACTCACCACGCATCCATAGTTCTACAATCTGCTCGTCTACAAACGTTTTCC
>NC_033796.1:45916378-45973879 GCF_001876935.1 Asparagus officinalis
CATTCATTTGTGCTGAAAAAATTGCTTTTCCCCCCTTCTTCTTCTAATTTTGGGGATTTTTGTAGCAACGGATGGATCATCTTCGAGCGGTAAGAAGCGGGAGCGGGGGATTAGGGATTCCACCGCCGGAGAAATTTGGCGGGCGGGGGCAGTTTCCTCGTGGAGTGATCCCTCCATCGAGGACAATGCCGGTCGTGGAGAATTACAGTGAGGGTTCAGATATGGATGAATCGTCGGATACCGAGGAGGAGATCTACAGAGGGAGGTACTCTTTGGATTCATCCCCTCAAGATGATATTTTGAGACGGAAGAACCCAAATGTGAACTCGAAGTTTGGAAGTAATCAGTATTCGAGCGACGGATACTCGGGGTATTCTGAATTCAGCTCGTCGAGGGAGACAGGGATCTCAGGGAGGCAACAGCCGCAGCAAAGGAAGCCGGGGGTTGTTAGTGGGTACACTGAGGAGGAAGAGGAGGAAACCGATTCTGGTGGGAGTTCTGAGTTTGTATCAAAGATGGGGACAGGTAATGGTGTGAATTCACAGGGGAATTATTATCGGCCGGAGAGCTATTTGCGTAAGGTTCCACTTCAGAACGGTTTGAAAATTGCTGCCAAGGAGGTTTGTTATGCCTCTGCATTTGTCTCTTTAATTCATATAAGTAGTCATTGTAGGTATTGTATGGCTGATTACTTGTAGATTGTTTATTGACTTGGTAATAAATCCCGAAACCTTGTTGAACTCAGTACCTTGAACATATTTCTTGCCTCGTTGCCTAAAAATAGTGTCAGTATCAGACTGTTACTGTGGGGCCATACAAGGAGTATGCTGTAATGAAACATAGAATACCTTTGATTCCCTATGATGAGAAAATGGTTTGAACAGATATTTGATAGTTTTATGGTTTTGGCTCACTTTGCTGCTTCCTTTTACTATTATTGCTTTCATTTTGTATGATGGAAAGAAAAAGAGAAAATGCTATCTTTTCCACTGCATGTTGAGGTTTTTTTGTTTTGCGTCGTCTCCATCAAATCAGTTCTCTTTCTAAATTGTAAAGCTGGAATATGTCTCCTTCACTGTTATTGAGTTTTCATATATCATATATTGCATGATTCCATGATGACTGATAAAGAAAAATGTAATATTTTGACACAACAGTGTGAATCCTTCAAGTTTTCAGTGTTTCCTTTAAGCCCCTTGAGTATAGCTAATGAAGTTTGCCACTGGAAAAGATATAGTAGACCACTGTTAAATGTAGGTTTCAAAATACACTCAAAAGGCGAGGAAACTTACATGGAAGAGGAGGAAACCGATTCTGGTGGGAGTTCTGAGTTTGTATCAAAGATGGGGACAGGTAATGGTGTGAATTCACAGGGGAATTATTATCGGCCGGAGTTCTGAGTTTGTATCAAAGATGGGGACAGGTAATGGTGTGAATTCACAGGGGAATTATTATCGGCCGGAGAGCTATTTGCGTAAGGTTCCACTTCAGAACGGTTTGAAAATTGCTGCCAAGGAGGTTTGTTATGCCTCTGCATTTGTCTCTTTAATTCATATAAGTAGTCATTGTAGGTATTGTATGGCTGATTACTTGTAGATTGTTTATTGACTTGGTAATAAATCCCGAAACCTTGTTGAACTCAGTACCTTGAACATATTTCTTGCCTCGTTGCCTAAAAATAGTGTCAGTATCAGACTGTTACTGTGGGGCCATACAAGGAGTATGCTGTAATGAAACATAGAATACCTTTGATTCCCTATGATGAGAAAATGGTTTGAACAGATATTTGATAGTTTTATGGTTTAGGCTCCCTTTGTTGCTTCCTTTTACTATTATTGCTGAAAGTTTGCAAGACTTGTGTTGTTTATGATTTTCATTTTTTATGATGGAAAGAAAAGGGGAAAATGCTGTCTTTTCCACTGCATGTTGAGTTTTTTTGTTTTGCGTCATCTCCATCAAATCAGTTCTCTTTCTAAATTGTAAAGCTGAAATTTGTCTCCTTCACTGATATTGAGTTTGCATATATAATATATTGCATGATTCCATGACGACTGATAAAGAAAAATGCAACATTTTGATACAACAGTGAGAATCCTTCAAGTATTCAGTGTTTCCTTTAAGACCCTTCAGTATAGCTAATGAAGTTTGCCGCTGGAAAACATATAGTAGACTACTGTTAAATGTAGGTTTCAAATGACACTCAAAAGGCGAGGAAACTTATATGGCATACTGTTTTAACGTCATCAAAATTCTTCTTTTGATTTCTATCAAGCAAATTAACAAAGCAAGCCTATTACTTCTAAAATTTAAGGATAGGCTTGAGCCATAAGATTGGTCTATATAAGTTACACTTGAGATTTGTGGCTCCTCATCTATAAATATAGAATAATTTACTCATCATATAGACAAGCTCTGCAGATTCTTTGTAGATCTGTGGTAAGTGAGTGGCTTTAGCATGGTGCAATTAACAAAATAAGTCTAGCACTTATAAATGTTAAGGATCAGCTTGATCCACAAGATTGATCAGTATGGATTACACTTGAGATTTGTGGCTCCGTCATCTATGAACACAGCATAATTTAGTTATCACATGTATAAGGTCAGTTTGTCATAATAGGTCCTAAGATTTTTCCTTGATGAGGTGTTTCCCGCGGATTCTGTATTCATCTGGTGGTGGATTAGATGTATGTGAGTGGCTCTAGAATGGTGATAAAGGTGGTAGGCATAGCAATGCTGTGGCCAGGGAAAGAACTTCGAGACAATTATTCAGTCCATTCTTAAAGGATTGAATAGACTGTTGGATAATACGGTTATCTGGAAGAGCCTGAAACTTAAGGGGATAGGTAGGATTCTTGGATTGTTGATTTTGTTTCCTGAGTAGGTGTATAATTTGGAGTGCAGAAACTTTAGAAAAACTTTAGAAGGATTTTGTAGAGTTTTCTTTTCGATTTCAAGCTGACCAAGCGCAATGCAAGTGACATGAGATTCAGTTTAGCTTACTTTCTCAAGCTGCCACTATGATGGTGTACAAATTTGCACTATAAACCTGAACAGATTTTGTATGGACGACGAACAGAAGAATGCTGAGATCAAATTTTCAACCGGGAGAATGCTAGGATCATTAAGTCAGATATCTAACTTCTATCACTTATTTCCCAACATCATTTCTAAGAGATTTAGCCAAACAAAAGGCAATATGAGATATAAATTACTTTCTCAAGCTGCCGATAAAATGGCATCTAAATTGTGCACTATAAACGTGAGCAGATTTTGTATGGCACAGTGAACAAGAGAATGCTGAGATCAAATTTTCAACCAGGAGGATGCTAGGATCATTTATGTCAGTTGGATATCTAACTTTTATAATTGATTTCCCAACATCAATTCTGAGAGATTTAGCTGAACCAAAATCAATGTGAGATATATATTACTTTCTCAAGCTGCCAATATGATGGCTTTTAAGCTGTGCACTATAAATCTGAACAGATTTTGTATGGCACAGCGAATGTTGAGATCAAGTTTTCAACCAGAAGGATGCTAGGATCATTTAAGTCAGTTAAATGTGTAACTTTTATCATTGATTGCCGAACACCATTTCTAAGAGATTTAGCTGCACCTAGATCATCAACTTGAAATATATATGAAGATGCACGTTTAAATCATCATAATAAAGACGAAAGCAATCGAGTAACAAAACTGGTTCATCTTCCCTACAATTTTAGAGAAGATCTGATTGCTTGACCATACTCAAATATAGGATCATAGACAAATATAATAGGGTCCTGATGTACCGATTAGAGGTAGATCTGGTCAGATGGTAGCACTAGTGAGAATACTGTGGTAGGAAAGGGAGTAGCAGGAAATCAACAAGGATTTGAGGTTGTTATGTCTTCTTGCTTGGAGACTAAGTGTGTGGAGAATATAAGGGCAGTTGTGGCGGAATTTGTGCATTGGGAGGCTTGAGAAGTTTAGAATCCCTTTTATTGCGTCATTTAGGTCATGTATTGACTAGAGGTAGTTCTGGTTATAGGATAGTAAAGAAACTGCTAGTGAAGGGAGTAGTTGAAAACAGACAATGCTTTTAGTTCGTTAGATATTCTAGCTCTGAATCCTGATACTGAAGCTGAGGTGAGATTCTAAGGAACTGGTAGCAGAATTTGTTCTCTTGGAAGGCTCGGGAGGCTTAAAATCCTTTTAGGGTGTCAATTAGGTCATGCTTAGTCCCCTATGGAACCGGTTTCAGGTTGCCAGGCCTTTAGATATTTAACTATGTTGGATTTGACAAATAATGGAAGAATTTCTTTTAATGAATATGGTGGATAAGTCACAATCTCTATGTAAGTAGAATGAGAATTCCTTTCAGCATGGTGGGCATCTAATATGAACTTCAATCACAACCACGCCTTGTATCAACACTCCTAGTTCCTCTTCAAATAAGAGTCCCTAATTGCAATCTTAGGTTTGCTAGGATTTCTAGGCAACTCCTTTAGGCTAGCTGGTGATCCTAGAGACCTGAAATTATGTGATTGGTCAAATATGAGGCCAACGAAATGAACCAAAAAAGTTTACTTGATCCATTATTGTAACGTGTACGTTTGTACTAAAAGCTATTAGAGCAGGTGGCAACATGCCACACAAGGGAAGTATATTGTTCCACTGATATACATAAAGGTGAGCTACTGGCTGAGCTAAAACGAAGATACACGAATTACAAGTATAATTTGCAGACAAACTTTGGTATGATTATGCAAATGAAGGTATCTTCTCTGTTGCTATTTCAGATCCTGCTCATGTTTTGCTTTCTCTACATCATGAAATGCATCTCATTTCTAACACTTTAGTTATGCCATGGTTTCTTAAGTCAAGCATTGTTGTCTAGTTATTCAATAGTTGCATTGTGAACTCTTGCCATTGGAGAAATCTTGTTTTTTATTTAGGAACCCCTCTGCCTCTCAGTTTATTATCCTTTGCTGTGGCAGTAGTCATTGAGATCATTTGATTGGCTCTCCTGCAGCTAGGGGCTAATGGTACTTAATTATTTTCTTACAATTATTTAAATGTGCAGCAGTCAAAATTAATGATCCAACATAACCATAGTTGGCTAGATATTTATGTCAAAACCCAATTAAATCACATTGCTTTGTTATTCTGTGTGTCTCCTTCCAAGTTAAAAGGTAATTCTCTGCCATTTTCTTCTCTATACTACACTTGTCCGGTGAAAATTTTCCTTAAAAAAGATAGTATTAAACATTGAATGCTATTATGCTTCATGATATTGATTTGATTAAGATATCTCTCAGTAAATGACAATTTACATATTGAATATTCATTTTATTGTTGTCTGCCTATTAAATTTTATGAGTTATTTTTAACTCAAGTAAATTAACAGTTCTTTATTTTCTTTTGCTAAATATTTGTGCGTTCAGGATTGCCATTCTGTCCCAAGTGCTCCACCTTTTCATGCTTCTCATGAAGAAATTAACGAAGCTTCTGATCAGATATCTACACCAAAGGAATATGCTTCTACACGTCCTGTAAGGCCCAATGATTACCCTACAAAAAGTGAAGCGAATTCACATCCTATAGCAGAAAGCAGTATACCCAACCAAGACACGAGGTATTTGCACTATGTACTTTGCTTCCTCAAATATTATATTAGAAAACGACACAAGCACCATCATATGTTAGTTGCTAAGGTATAATATTATTGATCTTCTTAATAGCTCTTCTGTTAATGCTGAGGGAGCTGCAGCTTCAGGTTCTTTGCCTGCCCGAGTACCTATTTTTCATGCCAGGTATAAAAATTTTGGAATAGAAACAACACTTTTTAAAAATCCTTAATGTTCTTTATCAACACTAAAATGAATCACCATGGTTATACAACTTAACGATTCGTGTTTTCTCCTTTAGTCTTCAAATCAGCATGTTCACTAATAGTTTTTTTGTTTTGTTTTTTGACTACATATATAATATCAGTGGACAGGGGCCTTGGTATGCCGTTATTGCATATGATGCATGTGTTCGTCTCTGTCTGCATTCATGGGCTAGAGGCTGCATGGAAGCTCCCATATTTTTGGAAAATGAATGTGCACTTCTGAGGAATGCATTTGGGTAAGTATATGCATTTTTTATGTTTACACAGCTAGATATGTGATGAAACTGCTTAAAACAATCTGGAACTTGGTTATTGTGAGAGAATATGCAAGTGCATATAGCAAAGTTGACATATCTAGTTGCGATTAGAGGCTTTTGGATGAGCTAGGCCGCTAGTTTAATCAGTCTATTAAAATGCTCTCTTTAATATTTTCCTCAGTCAATAAGCTCCCCGGCTTAGCAGTGACCATTGCTGCATAGTGCATTGGTGAAAGCTTCCTCTAGTTTCCATGAAGCTCAAGCATTTTGGCTTTGCTCATTGAGCTGTGTACTACAGCGTACATATTCCCTAGGCCAGTCACTCTCTTTTTGGCTTTACTTGGATATCAACGATTTTGACCACCAATAAAAAGCCACATAAGCATCTACAACTCCTATCATTATTCTCATTAATGTTAATATGTAAGGCTGATAACGTGTTGAATTGTCTCTAAAATTGTTTAATTGTTTTTTTTTGATTTTATCTTTAGTATATGATGGTAAGAATGTGCAATCTTCAAATTAACATGAAATATATGAATGTTACGGTTTTTGCTAGCAACATTGCTTAAGGGATCATGCTATTCATTTTACGCTTCACATTTTGAATTATAGCATGAACTTAGCCGAATAGGTGAAGCTTTGCATGGCTCTACTTCTGGTGTATCCTTCTAGTTTAGTCCTTACAGTTGTTTCCCTATTCTATGGTGCAGTTTGCAGCAGATATTACTTCAGTCGGAGGAAGAACTTCTTGAAAAAAAGTCTTCAGAACTTGTAAGTGAAGGAGCTGCAGTTAAACCAAAGAAGGTCATCGGGAAAATGAAAGTTCAAGGTTCAGTACCTTCTATTTGAAAACACTTCTTGTTCCTATCTTTTTAACGTTTTATATATTTAGCCAGACATCATGAAAAGCCTCAGTTATTCAACACCTTTCTTCATTAAGTTACATTCAAGACCACCATCTGACCTAGACATTCTGTTTCCAGTGCGCAAAGTCAGAATGGCTCTGGACATGCCATCAGGCTGCAACTACCTATCCCTCACAACTCCAATGGTAAAACTGGAATCTTTCAAGTATCGTATGTCCAACTTACAGTCGACCCTCTCGTCTGGATGGGAGTCACTTCGAAAGGTTCGAGTTTTGCCCCGTTTACCTGCCAATAGCTCTTTTTCTCGGCATAGCTTGGCATATATGCATGCCAGCACACAATACATCAAACAGGTATCTGGACTTCTTAAAATTGGTGTGACTTCCCTGCGCAACAGTTCATATGAAGTGGTCCAAGGTACTATAAAGAGGTACTTATGGTTAAATTTTGTAAGATCATTTCTAATGACTTTTCTGTTTGTGTCAGAATCATATTCTTGTTTACTGAGGTTGAAAAGTTTAACCGAAGAGGATGCTGTTCGAATGCAAGCCGGATCTAGCGAAACACATGTCTTGTATGTATATATTTTTTGTTACTGAACTTAGTTCTTTAATAAATGATAAATATCTTCTTACTTTTACATGTTCAGTGCTACACACACCCCTCTGTCGTCCCTATGCTCTTGATCTGCAGCGGCGTCCATGTCCTTCATCTATATAACATGATGCCCCATATGGATACTTGAAGGATACTTCTTTGTCCTCTATTGGGAGCATGTATCTGACATCCGTCCAAGATTTTTCTAATATATTTTCAATTTTGGATTAATTTATTTCACTTCATAGATTCACTTTGACGCTTTTGAAACTTTATTGCCACTTTTAACTATAACGTTTATATAATATATTATTATAATTTCTTTACGCATGTTTTCAACATGAATACCATTAGATAGTTAAGCTTCTGATTTGAACAATATAAGGAACTAAAAGTCTAAAACTCTTCCTATATTTTTATTCAAATGAAAGAAATATTTATGTTTGTTGTAAGGAAGTTTACATTGTTGTAATATTATATACAAAAAGTATGTGCTTTTGCATCCGCTGTGTATTTGTGGATGTGGATGCCTGTTCTACATGTGGGTTGTCCATGTCATTTCATGCATTTCTTTCAAGATTTACCATATTGATATATTTGTTTGTGTTTATGTCTTGTCCTGTTTCAATCCATCCAACATAGTTTTTCCTTTTACCCAATACAACTGTGTATTTTGCTTAAATGTGGCCAACATACATCTGTTACTAATAATTGCATTTTAACAACAGTTTACCGGACAGTTTAGGAGATGATTTAATTATTGAAGTGTATGATTCAAAAGGAAAGTTGCATGGGCGTGTGATTGCTCAGCTTGCAAGTATAGCTGAGGATCCAGTAAGAATCTCCAGTTCCATATCTCACTACTTCTAGGAAGGTAGTTATCTTGCTTCTGACTTTTTCCCTAACTTGCAGAGTAACAAAGTTCGTTGGTGGTCAATCTACCGTGAACCAGAGCATGAGCTCGTCGGACGCATGCAGCTTTACATTAATTACACTACTAGCACAGATGAGAACGGTGCCCTAAAGGTCATCAGACAATCTTCTTTCTTACTTCTGAAGCATCATAGATCACCACTTATTGACTATGATTTGTGGACACGATCATGAGTTCATCCTTTGACAAAAATTGGGTGCCACATGCAGTAATTGTTAAAATCCAAACATGAGAACACACACATGCATGTAGACATACGTGTATAGATGAAAGACATTGACACTGCTATTTGAATTTCTATTTTTGTAGTGTGGCCCTGTTGCAGAAACTGTTGCATACGATTTGGTTCTGGAAGTTGCAATGAAGGTGCAGCATTTTCAACAGCGCAAATTGTTATTGCATGGATCATGGAAGTGGTTGTTGACAGAATTTGCCTCTTATTATGGAGTTTCAGATGCTTACACAAAACTAAGGTATTCCCATGTTTTCTTTTTTACTTCCTTTTCTTTCAGGTTCTTACCTTGATATCTGCTAGGTTTCCTGTGCTAGGATTCTGTTGAATTTCATGACATATATTAATATTCTGTAAATTTTTTCAGATATCTTTCTTACATTATGGATGTGGCAACCCCAACAGCTGACTGTCTCATGTTGGTTCATGATTTGTTATTGCCTGTTATTTTGAGGAGCCGCAGTAAAAATGCTCTAAGTCATCAAGAGGTACCTCTTTTCTTTTTTTGTGGTATTATCATCTTATGTAAAGTATATAGATGAACCATAATTTGTTAACTTTCTTTCTCTTATGTTTGTGAAGTTTTTTCTGTCCACATTTACAAAATACTTATCTGTTGCACCCAGTGCATGTAAGTTTTTTATCTCTTGCCTGGAGGATTGTTAATTTGTATATGATTTAAATATAAAAGAGTAACATTTTATATGTTCCAATTTTTCTTGTTCATAAGAATGTTATAAGTTTCTTGGTTGGACTCGTATATTAATGATGTGCGCTGAGGTAATTGTTTTTGCAATGTTTTCAGAATCGCATACTGGGAGAAGTTGTGGAGCAACTTGAGATGATTCTAGCTATGGGCTTTGAGAATTACAAGTCATTGGATGAGTCATCACCTTCTGGAATGGTGGATGTTTTCAGGCCTGCAACAGGATCTCCAGCCCCAGCATTGGCACCTGCAGTAAAGTTGTACACTCTTCTCCATGACGTACTGGCTCCGGAGGCACAATTAAAGTTATGTGGCTATTTCCAGGCAAGTCTATATGTTTGTCTCGGAGTGTTTTTGAAGTCCCCATGCTTATTTATTATGTTATACATTTGAATTGCCAATATGTGTGACAGGCTGCTGCTAAGAAGAGGTCAAGAAGACACTTGCTTGAAACTGATGAGTACATAGCGGCCAGTAATGAAGGAACCTTGACGGATGTTGTAACCTTTTCTACTGCTTACCAGAAGATGAAAAATTTATGCCTAAATGTCAGGAATGAAATTTTTACAGATATTCAAATCCATGATCAACATGTTCTCCCCAGGTAGATTTTATGTCAACTTTCACCTCCCAATACCATTACTTGAATAGCCTCTTCTTTTAAATTTCTTTAAATGTCTGCATATTGTAGATTTGAAGGTAGTTTATAGGTCAATTCATACCAGATATTTTGTAACTTTCACATTCATGATCATCACTCTTTGCTGTGTAGCTTTTGGTTTTGTTAAATCTTTTAATTGTTGTATGCATTTGTAGAATATCAATGTAGTTCTCTAGATTTATTCATCAGACATTATTGACAAGCAACGGATAGGTTCATTTAGGCCCTGCATATTCATATTAGCATATTGTCGTAATTGCAAGGTGAAACCTTGAGACAGATGTATCCTCCACCTCTCGTCTCCACGAATGTCTGTTTTGTGTGCAAGCACATACTGACATGTGCTTTCCTTTTACCGAGAAACATGCATGCATTTGTATTAATGTGTACGATTTTGATTATTCAATTGTGTGTGTAAAAGCCAATAAATACAGATTCATTTATTAGGAATTGCTGTCTGTGCATCATAATAAATAGAGTCCCTGAGGAAGTTTGCATTCATGAAGATTTTCTAGAGTGTTAATTATTGCTAGAGCAAATGATGTGAATCTTGCAAAGCAACTTAAGGTTCAAGTCATGAAGTAGAATCCAGATTGCTGAAGTTGATTTACTAGTTTGCAATGCTACTAACAGTAAGTTTATAGATTGTTAAAGATACTATGAGGATAGTAAAAAAATGTTTAACAACTAAGCATAGTATATGGATCTGTTTTTACTAGAATGGAACCTCTCAATTGAACCCCACCCAGAAAAAAAAATGAGGAACAAAAGGTTTACTCTGTCAGTCATTGTATATTTCAGGATTCTTTTGGAAAAAGTCAAGTTGAACCCCTTAATCCACATTTCAAAATAATAATAATTATCTTCCTTCTCCCTGTATTTCGTAACCTTTCTCATTTTCAGTCTAAATTAGTAAAAATAGATGGCAAGTGGTTCTTCTGATTTTGCTTCTCATCATAATCATAAATCAACTTTGTTGACAAAAGAATAGGAAAATGTTGATTTCAATGTTGCAATTGTCTCCTCAGTCTTACTGTATATGAATAATGGCATCCTCTTTGACGAAATTGCAAAAATGAAGATGTAATAAACAGCTTGAGTTCCTTTTCGAATATGCAAGTATAATTTCTTTGAAACCTCTGTTTACGAATTTGGTGCTTCATGGTCCAGGCGTTGTTCCCTTTGTTGACTACCTTTTTAAAGAGATATTGTACCTCATCTTATGCTCTAAAAAGACTCCTCACATTATGTGTGATGAAATCAGAGAAAACTCTTCCATAGCTGGAAAAGTCTTCTATACCCATGTCCATACATCAACTGATTTCTAAGGTGATTTTGTAGATGTTTCATGTCAATGCAGGCTATTTTGATTTGCTTTGCATCTTTCTCATACATAACTTTATTTTCCTTGATAAGCATTATTAATTGCATGAAAGCATGGATTTTATGTTTGATAATCATCGCAAACTTACGGGGTTCTTAATAGTTTGAAATCATCATTCTGTTTCTTATTATTTTATCCATATGATTTTTTCATATGTTTCTTCATGTAGTTGATTGTACCTAATATATTTATTATGTATTCCAGTTTTGTGGATCTTCCGAATATCTGTGCATCCATTTACAGTGTAGATCTCTGTAGTAGATTGCGTGCGTTTCTCGTTGCATGTCCTCCTACTGGCCCATCACCTCATGTAGCAGAACTTGTAATTGCAACTGCAGATTTTCAAAAGGATTTAACTGCCTGGAATATTTCGTAAGTTTATAACATGGTATGTTATATATTACCTTGTTACTTTTTTTAACTTCTTTTTTTTATTTGCCTAGTCCCATTAAAGGTGGTGTTGATGCAAAAGAACTATTCCACCTCTATATTACCTTATGGATTCAAGATAAGCGCCTCTCTCTGCTTGAAGCTTGCAAGCTAGATAAGGTATGATACTTCTTACTTTATGTGTGTATGTATTGCAAGAAATGGGTATGAGATGAGATGGCAGCTCATTTTGCTTCCAAGAGATATGCTAGTGGCGACCACTGAGACCTAACCCATCAATGGGTGGGTCTCACACCAGGATGGAAGTTGACTGATAATGGCCAAGTAGTTCGGCAGTTATTCATGTAAATATTCATTCAAAATTGTTTTGGAAAATCATCTAAGCAAAAGAATAATTTTGTTATCTACATACTAAAACGATCAATTATTAGCAATTACACACTTGATTCATTCTGCTTAGTAAATCTTCAATTAAATATCATCCCGTTGTAGTTTCTATCATTACACGTGACTTGATCCTCTTTTTTTCCATACAAGGATCTATGCTTATCTCGGAAGACTCAAGAATCTATATTCACTTTTTTAAATAAAATATTGAAATTATAGATACATACACTATCATTTTTAATTTCAATTGTAAATTTAAAAATGTTAGTAAAAGAATCAATTTTGTTAATCAAATGAAAGTATCACTTTAACCGAATAAAAATATTTTCTTAGGAAAAATATTCATATTCTTAAATTATAAAACATTAAACAACTCTATTTTAATATATGAAGAATATTTGATGCATATTTGTGTTCGGATTTGGTGTAACTCAGAAAACAAAAATAGGATTCACGTAGGCTATGTGGTCATCTGTAGTTGCATTTTGTAATGCTGATGAATTATGATAACCAATTTTCAGGTGAAGTGGTCAGGGGTTAGAACCCAGCATTTGACAACTCCATTTGTGGATGAGATGTATGATCGGCTCAAGGAGACTCTCAATGAGTATGAGGTTATAATTTGTCGTTGGCCAGAGTACACCTTCATTCTTGAAAATGTATGTAAAAACATTTGTTTTGTCAAATTTCTACTGCATTTTTTCCAGCTCTTCTTCTCTTTCATGAATGTAGGGCTTCAGATTTCTGGTACTTAACTTCGCTGTTTTGTTTGTTTTGTGGCCTTATATATAAAGGCCATTGCAGACATAGAGAAAGCGATTATTGAGGCTTTAGAGAGACAATACGATGATGTATTAGCTCCTCTAAAGGATAGCATGGCACCTAAGAAATTTGGCCTCAAATATGTGCAGAAGCTGGCGAAGCGTAATTCTGTCTGTCCTTATGTTGTGCCTGATGAGGTACGATTTTTGTGTAGCAATTTCATTGTACTTGTATAAATTCTACTTTGCCAATATTTGTTAACTTCTTTCTCTCCTATTAGCTCGGTATTCTTTTGAATACAATGAAAAGGCTGCTTGATGTATTGCGGCCCAAGATAGAAGCACAATTCAAATCTTGGGGGTATTATATGCCTGATGGTGGAAACAATGTTGCTGAGCACTTGGGTGAAGTTACTGTCACATTGAGAGCCAAGTTCAGAAACTACCTGCAAGCAGTTGTGGAAAAACTTGCAGAGAATGTAAGTATTATCTTCATATCGTTACGGCATGTCGTTTCTGCTCAGTGTATATTCATAGA
This sequence comes from Asparagus officinalis, assembly GCF_001876935.1. Classification (NCBI taxonomy): domain Eukaryota; kingdom Viridiplantae; phylum Streptophyta; class Magnoliopsida; order Asparagales; family Asparagaceae; genus Asparagus; species Asparagus officinalis. The sequence goes on from NC_033796.1 coordinate 45,929,970, forward strand.
AGAATAAGAATAGAAAGAAAACCTTGCGGTTATTCCATTTGAATGTATAATAACACAAGTTCCATTTGAATCGCTTTATAAATTCCAGACTCGAGCGCACAGTGCTACAAAGCTGAAGAAGATAATTCAAGATTCTAAGGATGTAGTGGTGGAGGCTGACATACGCAACAGGATGCAGCCCTTGAAAGAACAGCTCATTCAGGCAATAAATCACCTTCATACCATTTTTGAAGGTCATGTATTTATAGCACTATGCCGAGGTTTTTGGGATCGAATGGGGCAGGTATGTAACTAAATATTTGTATTTACTGTTTTTGTTTGTTTTGAGACAATTTATTCTCATTCATATAAGCCTGGCTTGTTAAAACAGGATGTACTTAATTTCTTAGAGAATCACAAAGAGAATAGATCATGGTATAAAGGTTCTCGAGTCACATTAGCTGTAAGTTTCCTGTCTGGATTTTGATTCCTTCCACTTGACCTCTTTGGATTTTGGATTTAATTCATTTTTTAATATTTTCTTAGGTTTTGAATGATACATTTGCATCGCAAATGCAACAGTTGCTTGGCAACTCTGTTCAACAGCGGGATTTGGAGCCTCCTAATTCTTGCAAGGAAGCCCGATCTGTGCTCTGCAAGGATGCACCAAGTCCCAAAGATTCGACATTTTACTACTGACTTCGGTACATGTGAGGATTTTTGTCCTTGGTTTTAAATCAATTTTGTGAAGTCCGAAGGGTTCTGCTGGCTCTTCAAGTAATTATCAGTTGCCCAGAAATGTACATCGTGGCCAGTCATCAGCATATTACAGGCCATAAGAGCATAAAGAAGGTCGATCTCATTTTAAAAGGCTAATTTGTATAGGTGAACAACAGAGTCTTGGGGTGGACCAAATGGGAAGAGAAACATGAATGCCAGAGGGAAGATCACACTGATGAAAGCAGGCAACCTAACAGTGAATATAACCGGGTTCTGTAAATACTTGAAGAGTATATCTCCACTATTTTGTGGCGATTGGTGCCAAAACTCACATTTTGGTCTCTGGTTTTGTTATCTGTATGAAACAGTTAACTTAGTTATGTCACTTAAAAAAGCCGATAATAGTTATGATAATTATATGTAGTTATGTTAGAAATGTATGTAGTCTTTATATTTTCTTCTGAGAATATTAGTGATGTTATTCATTTCTTGCAATAAAGTGGGAGAAATTACTGCAAACAGGTTTTGAAGTAACTTTAGTCAAGTAAATCTTAAGTTGAGTGAATTATGTATGCTTATTTTAATTCCCCCTTCTTATCGGTCCATCGGCATGTATGTATCCAAGGAAAATAGGACAAGAGAAAAAATAATAATAAAAGAAGAGTATAAGAAGTCTTCTTAGTGATGAACACGCCTCTTTTTGTTTAATTAGTCTTTATGGTAGAGGAACCTGTTTGGCAAGAAAAGTTAAGAGGAAAAGAACAGGTTGGCAATTGATTGAAGTTTATGAAGTTTACTTCATTAGACGTTCAATAGCTGGAATCAGAAGGAGAGAGGAGCTTGGTTGATTTCAATTGATGCGCTCTCTCTAGATTACGTCGGATTTGTTCCAAATTGCGATTTTACCTGAAGAGACGTAAAACAGTAAGAGAACAAAAGTATCTTCCATAATTGCATTGCATTCATTTTCGATTTCCAATCAGTGTATTAAAGATCGGAATTCTGATTCCAATCCCATATTATTATTGGAATCAAGCGTTGAAGTCGGGATTATTGTAGAACACTCCCATTCTAATTCTTGCATCGACTCCTCTTCTTAGATACACAAATTTATGCTACGCAATGAAATATTACCGAGGTTGCATCGGAGCCCCAAAAATTAATGCGTCACGTGCGTCGACCAACACCGGCTGAGTTCAGTACACCATCCGCAGATCAATGTTTTTGAGTAGTGCAAATTCAACACTGATGAGATAGTGTTATATATCTTTAGAGTCCTTTAAGCATGAGTACAAGGAGCTGAACCAATACCAGAGGTTTTGAAAGAATGAGGTGCTTAATTTGATCTCACTGTGACAAACAATTACAAACACATATGTACAAAGAGCTCAAAGCCTTTAATTACACTGCACAAATCCTACCGCTCAACGGGAGCTAAGTGGTAGTTTCTGAACATAGGAGCTCTTGCAGTATTTAGTGGCATCGGAAGACATCACAGTTTTGAGCATGAGCCCTTCCACCTCCACGTTGCAGGATTCAGGTATCGCATCAGCAAACAACAGCATGGTCTCAAAATAACTTTGATATGACACGGCAAGATGACCAAAAGGCCCCAGCGGCTGCCTTAAATATTGCTGGATTATGATACATTCTGCAAAAAAATAAGCGGAGGATAATAAATCACAATGAAAAAAATTTATAGAATCATAGTACTAACAGTGGGTGGTTGTCGCAAATATTCCTTTAGCACACTGACTCTTTTATACACGTTTATTGATATTGAATTCTGTATTAACCGTCAAATCTACCAAATTGTATGGAAAGTACATGCACTAACCCAATAGCAGTTGCACTCCAAGATGCGACATTGTAGATAACTATGCTTCCATCCCACGCCTTGCGTAGCTTACCCTTCCTCCCTTTGGCAGAGAATGTTTTGCTTAGTGCTGCTCACACCAAACGGAAATAATCGAAATGATTCCAAAATTATTACCCAATAACTAACATAAACTAGTTACAAATATAGTGTAGCCATTTCAAAGAAACATGAAAACTCACCTTCTTGTAGTTGATTGGGGGTCAGATCCTGCCAATAAAAAAAAGGCATTAGAATAGCACATGGACAAGCCGCTAGGTGCCTATCTTCTGAGTTTGAAAAGAGAACAGGAAACTAAGACAATTTAGAGACCTAAATTTCGCAGCTGGTTAAAAAGCAGAAGTAAAAAATGTTATCGCATGACAAGATACTCATCACAGAGACCAGACTGCTTGTTGTTTATGCACTCATAATTATCAACTCCTATTGCATAGCAACTAACCAGCATCCACCAAGAATGCATGAAAATCCCAAATATATGAACAAATAAAGGAAACAAATCAAGTATAAAACCAAATTTGATAAACAAAGACCTCAACATACTTTAGTTTCTTTCAGCGATGACAAATATGCAGCCATGAAGCACGCAATTGCCTCAACTATGTCTTCTTTGCTAACATGAACATAACCATCTGGATCCCCATCCATATTGTTATCTTCCCATAAATCTTGAGAACTGACAATGTCCCAAGATGCACGATCCTCCACTGCCACAAAAACTATCTCGCTTGAGAAACTAACGTAAACGAGGTAAATAAAAATTAATTCTCTAAAGAAGAAGCATTGAGGTAAAACAAAAATACATTACTGAACTCGTGATTTAAATTGATACATGAAATAATAGAAAATGGTAGTGTTTCTTTTGCATACGAGAGATATTTTGAGATGCTGACATGTGGATGCTCCCAAGCTTTTCAAGGAAGTCTTTTGACTGAACTTTAGACTTCAGCAATTCATGCAACTGGTCAAAAAGAGAACGAACTCAACTTTTAGTAAAGAACATTTGGGATACACTTCTATAATAACAATCCCACTATCAAGAATATAAAAAAAATGCATACATATACATGTAACCAAAAAAGATACTTAAGTATGTAATTTACCTTTATTCAACTATCTTTCATGTTTCCTAATGATTTATTTCCATCTATACTAGGGAGAAACAAATATCCGGTATTAACTAAGCAAAGCAGGCCAGAAATCTGATGCTAAGCATAACCTAGTAGAGTTTACATATTGCCATTTGCACCGACCTGAAAGGTACTAGTTGTGGATTGCTTCCTAACCAATTTATGTCACCATTGTCATGTGAAATAGGTATGAGATTTGCAATGAAATATCAAACCATCCCATGAGACCAGAAGGCTTCGTAACCATGATCAATTGAGAACCATCATGACTCAGCAATGATTTTGTACACATTGTTTGAGTCAAAAGTTGTCTTTTCCATTGTTTTCAAAACCTGTTACACCGTTTATCGATTACAAGTTCAAACTGAAAGAAAAGTTGATCTTTTTATAAGATCTTCTTACAACGAAAAAATAAAGATTACAACTTTATCAAACAAAACGCAGCAGTAGTTTATCTCCCGCTGCTTTGCGTGGGATCTTTGCCTGTGCCGGGGACGCGTTAGTCCGTGGACCACCGCAGATCAACCCGATAGAGAATATAATTACGCTCTTGTTTCACGAAGGAAACAATTGCGGAAGCGATAATCACGACCAAGCGAGATTGTGGCTCTTCTCGAGATTAAAACCAAGTTTAATCCGGAGGAAAGAAGGGGAAAGAATCACAAACCTTTCGAAGGGGCTTTCTTTATGAAAGTATTCGCTAAGCTCTGATGATTCTCCTCTGAAATTCGTGGTTAACTGGACAATTTGACAGCACCTCGCCTTCTCAATCTCAGATCCTCTTTAAAGAAGACCCTAGGCTTCTATTTATAGGCCTTTGGAGATGTCCTTTTGAATAAGAATTTGTGTTTAAACATCATCTGCAGTTTATAACTGTCTAAACGTGTTTAGGGATAACCTCAAAGCAGTTGGAGAGGTTCTGGGACGAAAGAATCCTTAAAAATCATCGAAATCCGTGTTTGGGGAGGTTTTGTGTTCAGCAAGAGTCCTGGTGGCTCGGAACTATGCGAGTCACCATTTGGTGGCTCGCATGGATGCGAGTCACCATTTGGTGGCTCGCATAAGTGTGAGCCATCATTTGGTGGCTCGCATAGATGCGAGTCACCATTTGGTGGCTCGCATGGATGCGAGTCACCATTTGGTGGCTCGCATAAGTGCGAGCCATCATTTGGTGGCTCGCATAGATGCGAGTCACCATTTGGTGGCTCGCATAGGTTTGTGATTCTTCTAATTCCCTTGTTTTGCGTATGCTTCATCGCTTCGCTGACTTGTGTACTCTATTGATCCATTTCATACACGATGTTGGATAAATTCCCTTGACTTGGATAATAACGTTTATCGTCCTTTCCTTGTCTTGAACTGTATTTAAGGACATGTGGGCAATTTTTATCCCCTACAGATACCCCCTCCAAAGTGTTTCAGTCTCGTTTCTTTTATAGAAGAGCCTAAAATACTTTGGATGTGATAGGCCCTATCTGCAGAAAGACCTGTAATGGGCTTCTTCTCTTGACTCCTTCATCCTTCAATCTATTCAGCGTTCTGTCGGATAGATGAAGTTTTTACGGTTCTGCGTTTATCGTCTGACCGCTGTCGAAGTCTTGAATTGAAACTAAATGGTGTCGTTGATTTGACGTTGAGCTGACTATTTTTGTTGGGAATTCATATTTGACGACGTCTTGACAGACATTGGTCAAAAGTTATGCGTTGAAGCGGAGAGAACCAGTTTACACTCGTATACTCTTAGGAGTTTAGCGGAGAAGCAGTTTATACTCGTATACTCTTCGGAGTGTAGCGGAGAAGCAGTTTATACTCGTATACTCTTCGGAGTGCGTTCTCATTCGACTCATTTCGGCGTTATGATGCCGGCATCGACCAAGGCTTGAATGTTGTTCTTAAGAGCAAAGCAAGCCTTGGTAGAATGAATGATCCTCCTATGGTACGCACAGTACTTTGGATCCGCAGTATTGTCAGCTTCCTCCTGATTTGTGATAGGTGGTAGCTTGATCTTGTTGTTTTCAAGGAGGTACTTGAAGATAGCCGGAACATCTTCAACCTTGAAGGAGTACTCTTTTTGGAGTCTCAGATCCGGAGTCTTTCGCTGCTTCTGAGGCTGCTGTTGTGACGTCTGATTAGAGTCAACAACCGCTGTAGGTACCTTTTCTTTACCATGAGAAGAAATACTTGAGTTTGGACGGTTAGCCGTCGGCTGGCTTCTCTCGGCCTTCTTCCTTCTGAGGAAGAGTTCGGCCTGTTCTCCGCGCACCTTCAGCTCTTTCCAAGTCTTGGATGGCACGACCCCCAGTGCTTCCAGGATGTCAATGGAAAGGTTATTATGGCAGGTTTGGAGGATGAATTCCTCCGTGATCGGACCTCGACAATTCATTGCTTTGTTGCGGAAGCGTTTAACAAAGCTATTAACTGACTCCCCATCCTTTTGCTTTTCGTCCAAAAGGGCTCCGATCGACACTTCGGTATCATCGTCGAAGAAATTGTTAAGGAACGAACTCTCCATGTCGTCCCAGCTGTTGATACGTCCAGGCTTGAGACGGCGGTACCAATCGAAGGCAGGCCCGCGAAGGGTGCCAACGAATGACCGGACCATCAAAGGCTCGTTGCCAGAGATCACTCCCAAGTGGGACTTGAAATAAATCAAGTGTTGAGTGGGGGAACCCTTCCCGTCGAACGGTGTGAAGTTGATCAGGTTGAACTTCGTTGGGTATGGAATTAAGTCCCACTCCCTCGGGTAAGGACACGGAATGCCGGTCTTCTTTACCTCTTGAGCAGACATCAAGGCATTGATTTTGCTTTCGAGGTCTTTCATCTTAAGGTCTTCGCATGCATCTTTCTTTGGGCGATTTTGGAAAAGGATAGCGGTGCCACCCCCAGTGTTGGTATTGTTAGTAGGGCCACCCCCAGTGTTAAGGACGTCTTCAGCATTTTTATCCTCAAGTGGAACATCGGCATTGATATTCTCCTCCACTTCTGAGTCGCTATCTATTTGATTGGTAGTTCGACGACTAGATTCACCGCGCTGATTTGTCAACTGCTGGAGTTGTTGAGCATGTAGATCTTTAACCCGTTGCACGGCCATCTCCATTTCGATTTTAAAGTCCTCTTTCTGCTTTGCCAAAGCTTCTTGAAAAAGTTGAGCCATCTGTTCAGTAGTGATCATGAATGACTCTCGAGTCTGTCCCATACTGGACACAGTGGCATCCGAAGCGATTGCAGAGTTAGCATCCGACGCCTCATCGTCTGAGGACTGTCCTCTCTGAATTCTGTTGTAATCTCTAGGCCTAATAGCCCCGGTTCGCAGCCGAGTCAATCGTTGGGATATTTGCGGAAAAGGTTCAGGACTGAAGCGTCGCGTGGATTTTCCTTTTTCTGCCATGTTAATCGTGAATTTTGAGAATTCACGTTTTTGAACGGCCGGCTTTCTTTTACGGAAACGTCTTGGTTTGTGTCTCACCATTTCTGTAGAAAGTCTGTCAAACACCGAAATCCTTTGCGAGGCGGTCTTGGAGCAGTTACACTTTGATAATACCGCCTTGATAAGTTTGGTACATGGACAAAAAGAATCCATTTCCCGGGTATTTCTCTTTCGAGCTCTATTCGTACCCCCAGCCTGATAGTACAACTCATCGGTCATATGACCGGAGCAACCTATCGCGTGTTGGCACGACTTTTTAGATGTAACGTTATCATCTGACCAACACGTTTCCTTCCGGAGATTTGCCGCCTCATTGGTGTTTTTAAGATCACGTGTTTGGAGGTACGCTTTTGGGAGCGCGAACTCTTGACGGGCTCTTGGACTTCAGTTCGTCGTCCGAGGCGATCAAGTGCAGGGGTTTTTTCATCATAGGCGGGCTCAGACTTGTTGCGAGGGTGTGTGCGACCCCGAGCTCGAGTGGTTGCTTGGGGTTCAGTCACCGGACCCAAGCATTCTTTGATCGGAACTTTGCCTCGACCCTTGTGCACAGGACCCAGGCGATTCGTCATTCTCATCTTGAAACGGGACAAGTCTCCGTGGTCGTGAGGCTTCATCGGAAGTGCGGAATTCATCGGGACAGAAATATAGGCTGCCGGAGGCTTAAACGGGACCGTGAGAGGTGAACCGGGTGCGAATCGACGCAAACCACCAATTGGTGGCTCGGCCTTGGCCGAGCCACCGTTTGGTGGCTCGGTTTGGGCCGAGCCACCAGACGGTGGTTCGCATATTTCGGCAGTTCCAGGCGCTGTTTGACTTTTTGTCGACGCTGTTTTGGACCTTGGTTTCCAGACTTGGTGTGGTTTTGATGGTTTCTTGATCACCTCTTTTCGTTTCAGCTTCTGCGCCTCTCGCACGAGAATTCGTGCGTGCGCAATCAAGGCACGACGCTTCTGAATGCGCTCCTCGAGAGTTGAGCGGGTCCGTTTGACTTAGATCCACTCATTCACTGTTGGTTTGGAGGAGAGACAATTTATTTGCTCCTGGGGCACTTGGTGCCTTCTGCGTTTCAGATCCGTCTCATAGCCAATCCCGTCAATAGGCTCCAAAACCTTAGCAAATCGGCGTGCAAGTCGTTGGCGCTGCCTTTGACATGCCCTCTTCGATAAAGTCGGCGCGGCTACAGCGGTTATCTCCTTGATTGAGGAGTCCAGATCTGTAGATCCGGCTTCGTTGGAGGCCGGAGGGGCTTTGCAAGGCGAGATTGCAATGACAACGCGGGCATTGATCTTCATGCGCTTGCGAGGTACGGAGGATCTGGAGGAGGAGGACGACAGATACTCCTCAAATTTTAGTTGGTCGAATTCGTACTCGACCTCTTCGTGAACCGGAATCCGGATTCGCGGTTGCGGCACGACAGCTTCGGCAGCGAAGCTGTTGGCTCCCACTGTGGTCGCCAGTTTGTTTGAGTCAAAAATTGTCTTTTCCATTGTTTTCAAAACCTGTTACACCGTTTATCGATTACAAGTTCAAACTGAAAGAAAAGTTGATCTTTTTATAAGATCTTCTTACAACGGAAAAATAAAGATTACAACTTTATCAAACAAAACGCAGCAGTAGTTTATCTCCCGCTGCTTTGTGTGGGATCTTTGCCTGTGCCGGGGACGCGTTAGTCCGTGGACCACCGCAGATCAACCCGATAGACAATATAATTACGCTATTGTTTCACGAAGAAAACAATTGCGGAAGCGATAATCACGACCAAGCGAGATTGTGGCTCTTCTCGAGATTAAAACCAAATTTAATCCGGAGGAAAGAAGGGGAAAGAATCACAAACCTTTCGAAGGGGCTTTCTTTATGAAAGTATTCGCTAAGCTCTGATGATTCTCCTCTGAAATTCGTGGTTAACTGGACAATTTGACACCACCTCGCCTTCTCAATCTCAGATCCTAGATGCCCTTGAAAGGAGACCATTGACTTCTATTTATAGACCTTTGGAGATGTCCTTTTGAATAAGAATTTGTGTTTAAACGTCCTCTGCAGTTTATAATTGTCTAAACGTGTTTAGGGATAACCTCAAAGCAGTTGGAGAGGTTCTGGGACGAAAGAACCCTTAAAAATCATCAAAATCCGTGTTTGGGGAGGTTTTGTGTTCAACAAGAGTCCTGGTGGCTCGGAACTGTGCGAGTCACCATTTGGTGGCTCGCATGGATGCGAGTCACCATTTGGTGGCTCGCATAAGTGCGAGCCATCATTTGGTGGCTCGCATAGGTGCGAGCCACCAATTGGTGACTCACGCCTACACGGGCCTCCAAGTGGTGTTTCGTTCGCTTTTTCGATACTTTGGCGATTTGTAACTCTTCCATTTTCCTTGTTTTGCGTAGGCTTCGTTGCTTCGCTGACTTGTGCATTCTACTGATCCATTTTATCCCCTTGCTGACGTTGGATAAATTCCCTTGACTTGGATAATAACGCTTATCGTCCTTTCCTTGTCTTGAACTGTATTTAAGGACTTGTGGGCAATTTTTATCCCCTACACACATAGGGTGTGACTATTATATTATAACAAAAGGTCAGCAAAATTTGCATGAAAAATACAGAAAAATTTATTGCAGAAGTTGAAGTTTCATTGCAACTGTCCATTTCCGTAAGTTGAGAAATAAATGATATGCCTTCTTTCATAATGAAAGATTATTATAGTACATTTCTCATCAAAAGAATTTACTAGATATTTGAATTTTGGATGTTCATAATTAAAGATTATCAACAATTTCGTAAGACATTTCTTATCAAAAGAATTTACTAGATATTTGGACTTTGGATGTTTATAATAATATGGGGACCTGTTGATATATATAACTGTGCGGCTTTCACAAGAGGTGTATACTTGCAACTCAAGTAACAGGTTCTTGCTTTTGGAAGAGGAGACTGATTAATCAATTTAGCTTAATGTACATAACAAAAGTTCAGCTAGGCTACTATTTGTTGTATCCAACATGTAGATAGTAGATAATATCCACCAAAATTTAAAATTTGGGTTTTGAATCTGAAAATTCAAACTGTTGGAAGTGATCACCCATCACCAATGAAGAAACAAAAATTCAAAGGATTTCAACATATTTTATCCATGTATGATATGTCGGTTAAATCAAATTCAAAATTTTTGCAAAGTTACTTAACTTTCCCCCCTTGATACATGATTCAAATCACTTCAAAACCCTTCGAAATTTAGTTTCTAGGTAGTTCATGTGTATTCACATCCAATGGATTGGATTTCAAAATTTGTAATCTGAAATTTGTATTAAAATTGATAGTATCCACATATTGGGTACTATTAATTAGTACACTATCTCAAGTCTCAACTCATATATTGAGCTAGGAAAATATTAATTGTATTCAACATGTAGATACTATCAACCTAAATTTAAAATGTGGATTCCGAATTTGAAAACTCAAACAATTGGATGTGATTTACTACATCAACTATACAGAAATAAAATTTCAAAGGCTTCAAACATGTTTTACCCATGTATCATATATTGTTAAAATCAATTTGAATTTTAAATTTTGGAATCCAAACATTAAGTTTGAATTGATAGTATCCAAATATTGGATACTATTAATAGTAGCCTATCTCAACTCCTATAACTATATAATTTTGCTATAATTATTATTTTTCTAGGATACTTCAAAGGTAACTTAAAAAGGTAAGAAAACAAGACTTAAAATGGTTTGGCAGCTGACACTAATATGTGACCAGGTATTAAGGATAGAACAAACGAAATGGATTTTCTTGAGATAAATAAAAACGTGGATATATGCACTTACGATGTATATGCAATAAAAAATGTGTTAATTGCTAATTTATCAAACCTAAATCACAATGGTTTAAATGAAAAAAAATGATACGACCAACAAAAAGTTGGGATAAATACTTCTTTGTTGTTGCTATAAGAATATACGGGATGGTTTGTATTATGTAGTGAAGACAAAGAAAGCTTCAAGAAAATGTAGATGTTAAAGAATAAATCATAAAGAAAGGACAATTAGCAAAATCTTCTAGTTTGAGTTTTATGCGATGTTTTCTCAGGTAATTATCTCATTTATGTACAGATAAAGAAGCAAAAACTTACATGAAGCAAGCTTATCTATGTTAAGTGATCTCTAATAGCATCATAGCCTTGCGATATCACAGATCTGTCTTTAAGTCGATGATTAACATGCATAGGATTATTGTTCATAAGCTCAGGATTACCCATGTAACTAAGCAACCATTTATATCTAATTGTTATTCAGTTTTCTGGCTCTAACACTGCCAGAGTATCCTGGAATTTCTAAGATTTCATTGCCATAGGCGTAGTTATTCAAATTGACTATCTTGTCCAATCCCACAGATTATAATTCTAATTGCTGTAGGCCTTACAGGAAATTACACTATATAAACAGAGTCTTTACCCAAAATTCCAGGGTCAGCTTCATGTACCCTACTCTTTCACTCAGTTATGTTGAGGGCTATCTCCTCCATTAAGTTAATCGTTATCACATATTTCTTAACAATTTCGAGCCAACTTCTCTTTGGCCTGCCTCTGGCCTTCTTTCTACATTAAATATAACTTTATGATTTTCAGTCATTCGTGCATTATAATGGTAGCTCCCTTGTACATGACTAAACCATTCCCAACAATCTCTCATTTGATCCTCAATAGGAGCCACTGACTTGCTAAAAATGCACTCGTTTCTTATCTCATCCCTTACTATATATGCACTCCTCGCTAGGAACAACCTTTTAACTGCCTACAAATACACGCATTTCTTATCTCGTCTCTCCACAGTATATCCACTCATGCAGCTAATATCTCATCTCTGCTATACTAAATATATAAGTACAAAAAACCAATAGTTATAATGCGAACAATTTCACTAAAATCTACTGTTTGCATCATCCAGGTTAGCAATATACAACCAGCAGCGGAATTACATCTCAAATAATCAAATTACACTATAATTTTATATAAAGTACAAAACTTCAGCCCAATTGCAAACCCTTGTATTGTCATAAAAGGGTACCGGTTAACTTTTCCACGCGCAATATAGTGACAGCTCCCTAATACCTCGAATTAAACTTCAATTTGACATAAAGAACATTACTTGAACCCAATTGAAACATCATCCCCAACAAAAGACTTCGATTTGACCACCAAGACAAGAAATTCACGTAACCATTTCAAAATAACTGCGCAAAGAAAAGAGATCTCTACCTCGTCAGCTTCGGGATCCTCCGGTGGCGGCGATTCGAAACCATCGCCGGCGTTTCCTCCCGTCGACTGGTCTTCGATCTCATCGGCGCTCTTTAGAAGTTCTAGGGTTTTCTGGCACTGTTCTAAGACTAATCTTATCGTTTTCCTCTGCAATTGCACTTGATCCTCCATCAAAGAGAAGAGAAATCCCTAGGGGATGAGAAGGAGTCGAAGAGGAGGAACAGGATTTTTTTTTTTTTAATTTTAATTTTTATGGAGAATGCAGGAATTTTGATCGAGTTAAAATGCGTCTTGGCTCCTTTTTGTTGCTTCCACGACGAAGAGGATGATCAATGATGGGAAGTTTCTTGGCACATGACCCGCACGTGCCTGGTGGAGTTGTCCATGAATTGTTGAAGTGTGCGAGGCACCAGAGGTTCTATTTTCTCTTTAAAAAAAAGGGTTTCTTAGATATTAATCCCTTAGGTACCGTTTGGCAAAGGTTTAAGTGAGGGGTTAAGGAAACTTAACCCTTTCTTAACCTGCCAAACACAATAAATCTATATAAGCGTTAAAGTGAGTTAACCCTTCATAATTTGCCAAACATAAAAAATATAGAAGGGTTAAGTTAACCCCTCTAGAGGGGTTAAGTTAACCCCTCTACAGGGGTTAAAATGAGTTAACCCCTCAAAATGAGGGGTTTACTAATACTCCTATTTAGATGGAATAAGAGTTAACCCTTCTAATTATAAAGAAAATAGTCAAAATCATTGTTATTCTCAAACACTAAAACTGATCATATGGGCTAAAATAAAACTTATTTAACGGGTTAATAATTTAGTCCTTCGGAATATCAAATGGGCTAAGTACATTAATCCTTCTCTTTAACCCATCTTCATTAACCCTTTGCCAAACGGGGCCTTACATTATAGGTACTTAGCTATTACTCCTTCGAATCTTCGTATGTTAATATTAATCCCTAAAATAGCATTAACACGTTTGATTTAGTCCCTTTGATAATTTCACCGTTTAGAAACATAAACTGTGGTTATTTTTACAGTCGGATTGGCTAAAGAACAACGTACGGGAGGGGGGTGATTCAACTAAACCTAAGGGGAGGAAAACGAAAAGGGAATGTGATGCAATTGATTGTGTTTAGATGAACAACTAGGGAATGGAGAGAGAGAGACGGAGCGATGAAGCTAATTGTTTTTGTTTAGAGCGATTGAACTAAACCCATGGGGAGGGAAATGAAAACAGAGTGTGATGCAATCGATCGTGCTTGGATAAACAACTAGGAAATGGAGAGGGATGTAGAGTAATGAAACTAATTGTACTTGTTTAGAATAAAAAATAGGAAGAGAATGGATCAATTCATTTAAAATCCACCCTCTCCCTTCTTAATACGTCTACTTTTAGGAGGGTTAAGAAAGGGAGAAAACCCGCTTCCTTTAACCCTTCTAATCTTCCCTCTCATTTACTAAAAAAAATGTAAACAAACACAATTTAGGATGGTTAGCATCGTAACCTTTCTAACTTCTCCCCTCCATATTTAAAAAAGCTATCCAAATACACCCATATAGGTGGTCGATTATCTAATACGCACACCCATTTAATTAGCCCGCTCGATCATTTATTTTATGGAAGGGGTTATCGTTTTTTATGAGTTAACTCCAATTTTATCATTGGGGGAAGAAGAAGGGTGAAATAGGTTTCTTAACAGGGTAAGGTTTAGTAAGTTGCGGGTTTAGGTTTTGTTAGATGAGGGACATAATTGTCCATTAATGCCCATGGTTACCGAAAATGAAATATTCCCTCACATTTACAACCCTGACTAACTACAAGAACTACTATCAAAATATAAATATATGAGGGACAAAATTCAAAATATAAACATGTGAGGGACTAGTACAAATTATGACTAGTATCTAAAACTCTAACAATAATTAACAAAAAAATTAGGCTTCGTTACACTATACTTCCCCCTACTCTGCACTTATATATCCTTGCTTGTTTTGGCAGAACTTATATTTTACTAAATTTAGGCTTAATTACACTGTAGTTTCCCTATTGTCAACTTATATATTCTCACTTATTTAGGCAGAACTTATACACTCTCAAGTTTAAAACTTACACATATATACTCAAACTTGTTTTATAGCACTCACATTCTCTGAATTTATAAGATTTGCATTTACATATACTAGGTTTTATGCACGTGCAATGCACGTGGTTAAATATCATGATTAAATATATTTGGTTTTTTTCCTTACTAAAACTTGTTACTCGGTTCTACTTTGATGGTTTTTGCTTACTTATATCTTTAAACTTTAGCATTGTAATTATTTAGTTTATTTAATATTTGTTTAAATGAATTACATCAAATTTAAAATTTCATATTGATAATTCAATTGACAAAAAATAAATGTAATCCGAAATCAATTTGAATTATCATGTCACTGAGACCGGCATGAAACCAAGCTTGACCTGAGGAAGTATAACATTGTAAAAGTGAAAAACACTTCAACAAATAGCGTTCTAAAAGGAAAATAAATAATTAAAGCTTATAAGACAAGATAGTTGGTTACAAGTGGGTTAAAATGTCACAAAAGATAATTTAGAGTTTGTTCCTAATCCTTAATAGACTTTAAAAAAATCATAAACTAAAAATTAATATTTAATCTAGTACACTTTTATATAATGAAAGTATCCACATAAGCATATAAAAGTACTAAAAAAGTTTATGAAAATCCCTTCTAAAGATTCTTAATTTACTCAAAAATAATTATTCTATAAATTATTCAGAAACTAGTGCATTTCATTCCTTCTGTTTTATTTTTTATTGAGACGTTATTAATCATTTTCCACATTTATCTTTTTCGATAAAATCAGACTAATTTTAGATGCCGAAAAAGATTAGTAAAACATTAAATTAAAAGTTAAATTTACATATCTTAATAAAAGAATATCAAACAACTACTTTTTTTCTAAGTTTTGATATTTTAGTCGCTTTTTCGTGATTTTAAATTTTTAAGGGTGTGTTTTGCAAACTTTGAAACTTTGAGAGTGTTTTTAAAAAAAAATAAATTTTAAGTTAGGTGCTTGTAATTTTTATGTTTCATGTGGTGGTAGTAAGTTTTTGAATGTCAGAATATTTCTTGCAACTCTGAATTTTGAGGGTATTTTTTGTAATTATTAAAACTTTGAATTGTTTGTTGCAAAATTAAAAATTTTAGCAGTCTGCTGATAATTTTGAGATTTGATATGTATTAGTTATAAGTTTTTAAATTTTAGGGTTTTCTGTCTTTTTTAATTTTCGAAAGAGTTTTTTATAATTTTTATAACTTTAAGTTTATTTTTTTACAAATTTTAATTTTTTAATGCCTAATGGTAATTCCTTGAATTCATCTTTGTTATTTGCAAGTTTTGAAATTTTAGATTTTCAGAGTGCTTTTTTATTATTTGAACTTTTGAGCGTGTTTTTATAGTTTTTAAAATATTAAGGGTTTCATGTTTGTTGTTTTAAGTTTTAAAACGTCTAGGCGTTTTGTGTAATTTTAAACTTTTAAGGGTATTTTTGTATAATTTTTAAAACTTTTTAGGTTTTTTGTAATACTTCATATATTATAGCATATTAATCTTTAAATTATTGACCTCCAAGTTGTTCACATGGGATAGGATAAGATATAATTATGATTATAACAGATTAAAATTTAAATAAAATATTAAAAATGGTTAAGGGTAATATTAATTGACCATGTAATATAATTATGATTATAACAGATTAAAATTTAAATGAAATATTAAAAATAGTCAAGGGTAATATTGACCATGTAATATAATTATGATTATAACAGATTAAAATTTAAATAAAAATAGTCAAGGGTAATATTGACTATGTAAAGTTTTTTCCGAACTCGTACTTTTAAAGGGAGTATGATATGCTATGATATGATTAAAGTTTTTAAAACTTGCATCTAAATACCATTTGTTATACAAACTTGAGGCTATTTAAATGCAAGTTTTAAATTTTTTAGGATATTTAATTGCAAGTTTAAAATCTTCAAACTATTTAAGAGCAAGTTTTAAAAAAAGGGGAAAATATGTCTGAGCCCCAAAAACAGAAACTTCATGTGCTATAGCCCTTCCTAGTTTCCCCCATGTGGTTCAGCCCCTTGAAGTGTGACATTTTGTGTTGCAGACTCTTTTAGCAACTATTACATGCTAGCTAAGCTTAAATCCCTAAAATATCCTTATCCCCTCCCTGAATCTCAGACCAAAACTTATATCCATCTTCTCCTCTCTCTCTCTCTCTCTTCTCTCTCTCTCTCTCTACTCTCTTCTCATTCCCTCTTCTCTATCTTTTTCTAAAATAAAGCGCTTTCTCAAGCTCGCTTGCCCTGCCCTGCCCCTCGCGTCACCGCCTCCGCCTGGCCCCGGAATCCCTCGGGTTCGCACCGTCGTCCCCTCCTCTCCCCCAACTCTCGTCGTAGCTCAACGTGTTACCCGCCTCGTCCTCGATACGTCGAAGTCCACCGCTACCGCTCTCCGCCTCGCCCTCGAGTTCACCGCCGCCTCCTCCTCGCCTGACCTTCGAGTTCAGCCTTCCCCCCACCCTTGAGTTCAACCTTAAGTTCAGCCTCCAAGGCTCCACTTTGAATTCGACCACCTCGATCTCATCGATTCTCTTCTCTTAAATAATTTAGAAGAAAAAAAACATCCACTGCAATTTATCTACCTCATCAAGAAGCTCAGTCCGTCCCTTTCCTGCTTCAACTGTAGCTAAAGCCTTCTCATGCCAACCATGTTGAAGTCCCTTTCCTGCTTCAACTGTAGCTAAAGCCTTCTCATGCCAACCATGTTGAAGAAGCCAAGAAATATAATCTTTAGCATCTCTAGAGAGAACAAATATGTTAAGATTTTTATCAAACAAAATATGTAGTTCTACAAGTTCCCCAGTCTGTGGACTATAATACAGTTAGAACTAACACACCAAAGGGGGATCTAAATCTTCATCTTTTAATTGAATCCGCGCTCATTTTCGTAAAATTCTGGCTCTTGTACGCATTGGCTATTGATGTATAAAAAAGCATGAGGATTTCTGAAGTGATCAAGGATGTGGAAGTGAACGAGAAGGCGTTAAATCTAGAACTAACACGCGGTGTGTTAGAACTAACACGCTGTGGGTTAGAACTAACACACTACGTGTTAGAACTATAACGAAAATAACATTGTAAACATACCTAAAAAACATCAAAACTAACATCAGAGCTCACAGAACTAACATTGGAGGTCACAGAACTAACATCATAGCTTACATAACTAAAATCATTTTACACATAGATGTAGTTCGAATCTGGAAAAACTCGAAATACCAAAGTTGTAGGTCTCTTCAACAGATTTTCAATGCATCTCAAATCACCTCATTCCAAGATCGGATGAGAAAGTTATCACCAAAATACAGATCATATGAATAATTTGAATTCGTAATTTGAATATATTATGATAAATGATAATAAATATGTGAGGTAAATTTGAATATATCATGATAAATAATAATAACTATGTGATAAGGTTATAAATAACATTTATTGATGTTTGAGTATGCTAGGAATTGATTTGGGATCAATTTAATATATATATGTGCCTGAATTTGGAAAAACTCAAAGACCAAAGTTATAGGTTTCTTCAACAGCTTTCCAACGCATCTCAAATCACCTCATTCTGAGATCGGGCGGAGAAATTACAACGAAAACAACATTGTAAATATAACATAGGAGCTCACAGAACTAACATGAGAGCTCACAAAACTAATATCATAGCTCACAGAACTAAAATTATTTTACACATAGATGTAGTTCGAATCTGAAAAACTCAAAAGACCAAAGTTGTAGGTCTCTTCAACAGATTTTCAACGCATTTCAAATCACCTCATTCCGAGATCGGATGAGAGAGTTATCATCAAAATACAGATCATATGAATAATTTGAATCCGTAATTTGAATACATCATGATAAATGATAATAAATATGTGAGGTAAATTTGAATATATCATGATAAATGATAATAACTATGTGATATGGTTATAAATAACATTTATCGATGTTTGAGTATGCTAGGAATTGATTTGGAATCAATTTATTATATATATATATATATATATATATAAAGCACAAAATTTGTGCTTGGTACCAAGCATACCCATATTTCTCATATATGTATATATATATATATGAGAAATATGGAGAAACTTGGTACCAAGTTTCTCCATTGAACTTGGTAGTGAGGTGGTCAAATCCCCACCCTACATCACGCCTCGAAGAGAGAGCCTCACCTACTTTTAAAAATAGGCTCCATCTTCGAGGCGTGATGTAGGGGGTGATTTGGCCACCTCACTATCAAGTTCAATGCAAGAACTTGGTACCAAGTTTCTCCATATTTCTCTCTCTCTCTCTCTCTCTCTATATATATATATATATATATATATGTGTGTGTGTGTGTGTGTGTGTGTGTGTGTGTGTGTGCGCGCGCGCGCGCGCGCGCCTGAATCTAGAAAAACTCAAAAGACCAAAGTTGTAGGTCTCTTCAACAGCTTTCCAACGTATCTCAAATCACCTCATTACGAGGTCGGACGGAGAAATTACAGCGAAAACAACATTGTAAATATAACATTGGAGCTCACAGAACTAACATGGGAGCTCACAGAACTAACATCATATCTCACAGAACTAACATGGGAGCTCATAGAACTAACATGAGAGATCACATAACTAACATCATAGCTCACAGAACTAATATTATTTTACACACAGATGTAGTTCGAATCTGAAAAAACTCAAAAGACCAAAGTTGTAGGTCTCTTCAACAGCTTTTCAACGCATCTCAAATCACCTCATTCCGAGACCGGATAAGAAAGTTATAACCAAAATACAGATCATATAAATAATTTGAATCTGTAATTTGAATATATCATGATAAATGATAATAAATATGTGAGGTAAATTTGAATATATCATGATAAATATAATAACTATATAATATGGTTATAAATAACATTTATCGATGTTTGAGTATGCTAGGAATTGATTTGGGATCAATTTAATATATATATGTGCCTGAATCTGGAAAAACTCAAAAGACCAAAGCTGTAGGTCTCTTCAACAGCTTTCCAACGCATCTTAAATCACCTCATTCTGAAATCGAATGGAGAAATTACAGCAAAAACAACATTGTAAACATACATAGGAAAACATCAGAACTAACATTAGAGTTCACAGAACTAACATGGGAGCTCACAGAACTAACACCATAGATCACAGAACTAAAATTATTTTACATACGGATATAGTTCGAATCTAAAAAAACTCAAAAGACCAAAGTTGTAGGTCTCTTCAACAGCTTTCCAACGCATGTCAAATCACCTCATTCCGAGGTCGGATGAGAAAGTTATAACCAAAATACAAATCATATGAATAATTACAGAGGTTCTAATAGGTATCAAAAACGGATGAGAAAGTTATAACCAAAATACAAATCATATGAATAATTACAGAGGTTCTAATAGGTATCAAAAACTACAACTGTTTGATTCAATTACAGACAAATCATATGAATAATTACAGAGGTTCTAATAGGTATCAAAAACTACAACTGTTTGATTCAATTACAGTCACAGAGGTTCTTTTACTCCTTAGACAAGGGTATGAGCATAAAAACAAACAAATGCAATAATCTCCTTTATCATTAATAGTTGACTTTCCCTTCCTCCATAAAAAAAATTGTTAACCATTCAAAACGAAGCTGAAGAAGCCTTCAACTCCTCTAACATCTTCTTCAGTGATGGTTGATTAAATACCATATTTCCAAATTCAATGCTTGAGTATTTCTTGTACACTGCTCTCAATTTACTCTCAGGTGCAGCTGAGTGAGACTTAAGCAAAATTTGAGAGCAATCCCTGCACAATGCAGCAAAATTGTATTAAGAAAAATTTATAGGACATAATTTGGACTTATACAAGTTGTTAAGAAAAATTTGCAGGATATAATTTGGACTCATAGAGTACTGCATCAGATCCAACTCAGCAAAAATTACAACATCCTCGATCATAGAGTACTGTATTAGCCCCAACACGGTGTGTTAGTTCTGACACGTGGCGTGTTAGTTCTAACATGCAGCGTGTTAGTTCTAACACATCGCGTGTTAGTTCTAGTTTTAACGCCTTCTCGCTCACTTTCACATCCTCGATCGCTCCAGAAATTCTCAAGGGAGGGGGGAAGGCTGAACTCAAGGGAGGGGGAAGGCTGAACTCGAAGGTGGGGCGGGGAGGAGGCGACAGTGAACTCGAGGGCGAGGCAGAGAGCGATAGCGGCGAACTCCGATGTAGTCGAGGGCGAGGCGGGGAGTGGCGGCAAGCTACGACGACAGTGTTGGCATGGAGGAGAGGAGGGGAGGCGGCGACAAACCGTGGCGGAGGCTTGGGGGCCTGGGCCGGCGACGGCGAGGAGGGCGAGGGCAGCGCGGCCCGACGAGCTTGAGAAAACCCTTAAGTTTTAGAGAGAGATAGGAGAGAGAGAGAGAGAGGAGAGGAAAGAGATCGACGGAGAGAGAGGGGCAGGATATTGAGTATGGGTTTGAGGGATTGAAGGGAGAGGATAATGATATTTTGGGGATTTAAGCTTAACTGACATGTAATAATTGCTAAAAAGAGGCTGCAACACAAAATGTCATACTTTAAGGGGCTGAACCATATGTGGGAAACTAGAAGGGACTGCAGCACATGAAGTTTCTGCTTTTGGGGTCCGGACACATTTTTCCCTTAAAAAAAAGTAGGGCACACAGGTGCCGGAAAAAACATGTGAGGATATACAGCTGCAACATAATTGAAACTATATGGTTTTTAAACAATTATCAAGCTTAAAATATACTAAAAAAAGTAACATACTTATTATTCAATCCTTAATGTACACGGTTTGTAGAAGGGACGAGCAACATTGATTTCCAAACATAGACATACGACGTACGTGCCTCGTAGTAATTCATCCAAATAGGGTTCTGAATCTCAACCCGACCGGACCATTTTAATTAATAAATAGGCTCGAAATAAAAACGTTTCAAATGAACAGGTTCAATCGGGTATCAACCCGAAACAAACCCCACCCGACCCGTTTCAACCCGATTTCTTAGTAGATTTAGGGCTCGATCGAAACCTTTCCTCCTCTCTCGATCCTCTCCTCGATCTCTCTCTCTCTCTCTTCTCTCTTCCCCCCCTCTCTCTCTCCGGAATCAAGATCAACACGCGATTTCACCTTATTCTATCCTCTATTTTCCTTAAAAATCTTGCAGGAGTGACCTTAAGAGGGCGGCCATGGCCTCTAAAGGCCCCAGGTCGAAGGTAGAGCACGAGTCAAGGTCACGGCGTCAAAAGGTAAAAGCTCTCAGTTGCATATTAAACTCGCTGTGCTCGGATTAGTGCATTTTAGCTCTCAGTTGTTGATTTTATTTGTTTATGGTAGGCTCTTGAAGCCCCCAGAGAGCCACCGAGGCCTAAGGCGCACTGGGATCACGTTCTCGAGGAAATGGTTTGGCTTTCAAAGGTACCGTACTTATTTATGAGACTTTAAGCTTGTAATGTGAAGAAAATGCAAGGAATTCTATGATTGGTTTGTTAAAAATTTGATTTTCTCCCCTTTTTGGGTGTAGGATTTTGAGTCCGAGCGAAAATGGAAGCTAGCTCAGGCAAAGAGGGTAGCTATAAGGGCCTCTAAAAGTTTTTCGGAGCATGCCACCAGAGGAGAAAAGAAAGTGAAGGTTTGATATCATTTTTCAGTTTTGAAAAAAAAAGATATGGATTATACAGGCAAATGTATTAAGTACTCATTGTGGATTGTAGGAAGAAGAGCAAAAGTTAAGAAAAGTGGCGCTTAATATTTCAAAAGATGTGAAAAAATTTTGGTTGAAAATAGAGAAACTGGTAAGTTGATTATGAATTTTTTGGTTTTTTAATTAATTTATGTGTGCAAAGTTTTATTATATTGTGATCTTAGGTTCTTTACAAGCACCAATTGGAGCTTGAGGAGAAAAAGAAAAAAGCTCTTGATAAACAGCTTGACTTTCTTTTGGGTCAGACTGAAAGGTCGATTGCGTCCCTTCTCTGAATTTGGGTTTACTTACTTGAGTAGTATTTTTCTCCTTCTGGTACACGGCTTCTTGAATTTTATGGCTTAATGGGCTTTGTTTTGTGCTTGCTTCAGGTATTCCACAATGCTAGCAGAAAATCTTGTAGATATTCCTACTGGTCTTAAACCACTGCAAATAGAATCTGGAGTGGAACGAGAAAATAAATCAGGCGGAGAAGAAGACAAAAAGTGTCTTATTGAAACATCTAAGAATTCATGTATGCAGTGGTTATTATTATTATTTGTTGCTAGTGCTACTTTTTTTTTTCTTCTTTTGTTACTTAGAGAAACTTTCCTGCAGTAGCCGAGTCAGATTCCATGGAGCTCGATGATGATTTTGGGATTAGATCTGAAGATGACGTGGTAAGTGCCCTATGGTACAAGATAGGTTATATCTACATGCAAAACCTCTAACTGAACCCTATGTGCATTTTCCTTAAAATCATTGTCACATTTGAACTGCTAGTTATGAACTAAGGTCATTGGTTCATATTCTGTCACAATAGATGAGATGATTTATCTTATTTTGTTAGCTATTAATTTTCTTCAGCGCAAATGCATGCTGTGTGGAGATGAAATTTGTGATTTAGTATCAGCTAACACTGCTTCTGTTAAAGATGATAAAAATAGTTTTGATCTATAATGGGTAGTTGAGTGGCTAACATAGATGATTGCCCCTGTCATGCCATGCACAATGCTGCATAGATACGATTTTGTTTTAATACCTGGCTGGGTGTACTTTCACAATGGTCTTTACCTTTTCCAATTAAAAAGGTTCCACGTGGCGCACAAGCCTCATGGGAAGGGTTTGATCAATTTGTTTTCACAAATTGGGTTCCTTCCATTTTCTCCCAATGGTGGGGAAAGTTCCAAACTTGTCTTGGTTGTACCATGCCTTGGAACTTGTGACCTCTTTACCATAAGGTACATGCATTTAACTTGAATTTGTGACCTCTTTGCCAAAATTGTCAGGTTGTATGTGTGAGTACAGAAACCAATTTTTGGTTTATTTTTTTAAATTGAAAGTATTAATACTGCAAATTTCTAAGAGTTGCTTCATTCATAAATATATCTACTTGGACCTTGGTGCTGAGGTTGACTATGATTAAATTTGAAAATCATTTAAATCTGGAACAGGTTATATAAAGTTTAGATGTTCACATAAGCATGCTAGTTTGTGCTCGTGTGGATGAGTGCTAAGTGGTGTGTCCATTTGTCTGAAAAGCGGATCTGTTTTCCTTCTCTCTTTAAATTAAAAATCATATCATTGTAATTAAGAGAAATTGTATGGCAATATAACATTGAGAAGGAAATATGGAGCTTTTTTGCTAAAGTTAAATTTATGTAATTTGAAAATCTATTCCTGGTGGAGATTTTGTGTTCTATAGGTTTAGGAACTTCGTAGTTTGGACGTCCCCTCAACTGAAAATCTTAGAACACATTATAGTCTTTTGATAGCTTTGCACATTATAGTTTTGAATACTTTAGCATATGCAGAACTTTCTTTTTGTTAGTAATGGCATGTATGGATCAATTTAGCCAAAATATTGCAGGCATGAAGGCTTTTATGTTTACATATCTCCTTCAGTGCTGACCGCACGTCACATGACTAAGATGGGTAATAGAGCCAAAATGTTGAAGGAAAAAAAGACTTGTATGTTTGCAGTGTCCTTCCGTGCTAACCGTATGCTTAGCTTCTACTTATTTCTTTCCTTCTATACTTGTACCATTGAGAATCTACATAGTTTACATCTTCTTCCAATGATCTTTATCTCTATTACATTTCCTGTTGTTTGATTGCAGGAAGACGATGAAAAAACTATTGAGGAGGATGAAATTCACATTACTGAGGATGAACGAAGAGAGGAATTAATAGCCTTGCAGGCTGAAGTTGATTTACCTCTGGAAGAGCTTCTCAATAACTACACTAAAGAGAAAGGTGAATCTCGCTTTGGGAGCTTAGCTAGCTTCAACATCATATGTACGGTTACTTTGTTTGGATCTTCTTTCTCTTAGTAGTGATCGATGTCAGTAATGTCAGTCAGCAGGGAAGTCAGTCCAGAAGGTGTTGAAGATGTTGCTGACCATGCAATAAAGAGGAATAATCAGATCAAGGGTGAGCTATTACTAAGTGCTAACTTGGGTGCTTTGAAAACCAGTTTTTCTTTCTTCTCTCACTGTTTATATTTATAAAGCTTATCTTCTATGTGATATTGCAGGTTCCGTGAACCAGGTAAATGGCTGTAACTATGTCATGAAATCTTCAAAGTTTTCGCCTCTTGCAAATAATAGAGGATGTTACCCTTTTTGTTATTATCAAAGTAACATTTTTTTGAGTGAACTATTAGAAGTAACTCTTCATACAATGGTTCCACTGAGCTCCACCATAAGTCAATCACTTTCTCTTTCACCTACAATCAGATAGTTTTTATAATGGCTGTAGTGTTCTATCAGCAGGGGGACAACAATCATGTAGGGCCCTACTTGGAAGGCCACTTTGGTGTTCAGACACGAAGATCTAAACTTGCTGAAAAAGATTCTAACACATTATTGAAGGGATCTGTGCTAACTGGAGCTGGTGATGATCCGGTAAGAGTGGCTGTTGATAAATTTGATTTGTAATACCAACATTACGTAGCCATGTTTCTTCCAGAATAGTTGTCACTAGTTTGATGAACTTCCAGAATATTTGCAATACCAACATTACTTAACCTCTTTGTTTGCTTTAGCCTCCAACGAAGTTGATCCAAATTTGCCAGGTTGGGAGTTCATCACATCTGCTTTTTGCATTAAGCTACTGGTAATATAATCCTCAAAACTACAAGGGAATTAGTATATGACATCTTGAGGAAACATGTAGCTGAAATGAGAATTTAAGATTAATGAATAATAAGGTGCTAAAAGATAGGATAAGGGTGAATACATTTATCAGAAGTAGCTTTTAGGAGAATTGAAGGAGAGGGAAAGCCCGTTGGGATAGTTTAGCCATATTCAATGGAGATCACACCAAGCTGAAGGATCCATATGATTGCGGTTAATCTAGCAAAATCATTGTTAATGGAGTAGCAAGGACTAGTCATGTTCCATGGAGATGTGGAAGTGGACTAGTAAGGGGAAGCTATCAGATTGTGGTTAATTTTGCAAGTTGCAACACTATAGTTGATGGGGTAATAAGGAATAGGAACATCCCTACATGAACATGGCTTGAGACAGTAAAAAAGGAAATTGATAGTTACCAATTTAACGAACAAAATTTCCTCTTAACAAAATTGACTTTGAGTACTTGGGGTAAGGCTTAGCCATTGTTATTTCTGAAAAGTGGGTTCTCCATTTAGGACGTGCCTAAGTCTAGTATACTTGTTGGACAACTTAATTGATTACCTGACATTGTAAAATTGATTGGAATCCTAACCCTTTCTGGTTCTGATGTAAAAGCTTCAAATTATATCAAAAGTTTCATTTTGGCTTTGTGCAAATATTGGCCTGAAATAGTTTATAGAAGTCATGACAAAAAGTTCCATTACAATATGAAATATCTTTTTATTTTCAACTAAAACTATAGCTTACGAAAATTATGATGTCTGTTTAAGCATGCTTCTTCTATTTTGAATATTGTGCACTCATAATACTTGTTTAGAAATTAATAAAATTTTACATACATTATTAGCGGAGAAATGTTATTATACCTATAATATGTCATTTCTATGCTTATAAAAGATCTTCTTACAGGATGACAGAGACTATGTCCTTATTGGTGAAGAAAAGGTATTTTCTGTCCAATCTAATCTATTTTTATTTACATAACTCCTACGGTAGTCAGTTGGTTTACTTAATTTGCCCCTGCTTGTTATAAGATATTCTATATATGATATATCATAGACTAAGGGCATAGTCATGCTGGTTTGCATAGACACTTAAATTATAGCTTCCATATAACTCATATCCCTAGCTCTATTAATAGCATTCAATATCACTGTAGGTAGTCTGAACGTACAGGCTGTATTCTCTGTGGATCACACACTATTTCTGATTAGTTCTTTTGACCCTTGTTTTAATGCTTCAGTAGTTTTCCTAATAACATTGCCCTCGATTTCTAAGTACAACCCGGTGTATTCAGAATGTCTAGAAACATCAATGAGGTACACAACTGAATATCATGTCTTTCTGGTACTTTGCTCATGTTTCACGAGGGTGCATTTAGTTCAAGAAGCTCAAAAAATCCGGATAGGTTTAGCTGATCTTTGAATTTGGTTTCTCATTTATAATGTGATCAATTAACAATGTTCAGAAAAGCAATTTCACTATGCATTAGATCCTTGAGTGTATATTGCATACATGTATCCTGTGTTTGTTAAACTGATTACATAGAATTACGCAGATCGTGCAATAGTTAAACAAGTTTCAAATCCAAGCTTCCAAATTTCAAGTGGCGAATTTCACTTCCAGTTAAAAAATTTCACAGTTGATAATTCCAGTTTAAGTTATTTACTGAAAAACATTTACATATGAAAAAGTATTAGTAGCTTACACTTGCTCACTGTTTTCTGAAGAGCAAACAATAATGAATCACCAAGTCAAAAGGAACAAGAAGAAGACAAACATAGAGGAGATGACAAAGGGAAAAGAAGAGAAGAGAAGGAAATACAAGAAATCTTTATGATTAGTGAATTAGGGGAAAAAGCTTTCTCAACTTGATTCCAGCTACTTGAGTTCCTACCCAACCCTTCTTATTGCCTGAGAGAGAAGAATGATAACGAGAGGCTATGATACCCGACATGGCAATTTTGGCATCGTACCCTTGTCGGGTGCGGTTTGGGTACGTTTCCCGGGTGTGGTTTGGGTACGTTTCCGCACCCAAACGGAGGGGACACGAGAGCAATTCATTTCCCACGTGCGAGAGGACTTTGGACCAGTTACATTTGAGGAAAATGAGTTTAGCTGAGATATGCAAGGAAGAAGAAGACTCTCTCTTATTTTCTTAGTTTTAAATTTGTTAGTGGAACATGACATCACCATTCACATGGGTGCTTGACTATTTGCTTTTGTCTTTTCTTTAAAATTAATGGCAATGCTAAGAATGGGAGACATGTGTTCTCATATTTAAATAGGTAAGTGTGTGTGTGTGTGTGTGTATATATATATATATATTTATTTATTCTTTTTTGGAATATAAAGTCAAAGTTTCAAATGAGTTTACTTTATAATTTTAAGGAATGAGCTTATTTTATTGAGAATTTGAAATTAAACATAGTAAAATTGCTATAGTTAATATAATTGTTAATTGCTTGCATGTAATGAAGAGTTAAAGATGGAAGTTGGAAAGTTACAAAGCCTTTCACATGCTGAATTGTTGATTAAACTTTTATTTTTTTTTATTGTCGTATCCTCGTACCCGTGTCGAAATTTAGGACGGTGTCCCCGTATCCAAAATTTTTAGAAATTTCGTATCGGACACTCGGATCCGCACCCGTATCGGATACTCATACCCGAGTCCAGGTAACGTAGGTGTAGACACAAACCTCCGCAGGCGACGACTCGAGCGGGTGAGGTGAGCTCCGGTGAGCGACCGTGGGCAATGCAGTCTAGGCGAGATCTGTCAGGTAGCTCAGGCGAGGTCGATGACGAGGCTAGGCGAGTTCGTTGCGGTCGAGCTCCAGGCGGGCGTCGGCTTCAGGCGAGGTCGTGAACACGTAGGCGAGCTCGAGCGACATCAGGCAAGGTCGAGGCTCTGTAGGCGAGCTCGAATTGTACTGCAGGCGAGCTCGACGGTGCATGCGGGCTTCGGGCGAGTAACGACATCAAGCGAGCTCCGTGACAGGCTGTTGGCAGCATGTCTCCAGCTGGAGCTAGGGTTTCCCTATAAAAGAGAAACCCAGAGCTCAAACCCCGTTTGCTTCTTCTCGTGCTTAGATCCAACAGTGGCGGCTTCTCTCTCTCTTCTTCACGCGTTCTCTCTTTCCAGCGGCGGCTTTGTTTTTTCTCCAGCTCTCAATTGTGTTTTGAGGGAAGGAATTAAAGAGGAAATTAAAAAGAGAGAAATTATGGGGGGGGTGGCTCTTGATTCTTATCTCCAGCACACAGTGAATTAAAGATGGGAGATTTAAGAGGGATTCTTTTTCCCACATCTCAGTTTGAGGGGGAATTAAAAAAGAGAATTAACAATGTAACTACAATGTTGTTTTGTATTTTGAGAGATCTCAAGTTTGAGATCCGTTCTTGTATTGTAATTTCTTGTTGATTAATAAGAAATTAATTGTGTGACTCCCGAGGACGTAGGCAGTTGCCAAACCTCGTAAATCTTGGTGTACTTTTCTCTATATTACGTTTCTGCTGTTTTAGGGGTTTAGCTTTAGCGTAGCCCCGGGTATTCCCGAACACTTGGTATATTAGAGTATTTGAGCAAGTCATGAAAGGCTGCAGCTTTTACCATAGCATGGCAAATTATTGTGTTGATGTCATATGAATAGCTGCAGCTTTTACCGATTAACTTAGAGAATCTTGTCTGTCTGGAATTTGCAATTATATATATATATATATATATATGAGCCGTGTCCCTGTACCCTATTTTTTACAAATTTGCCGTGTCCCGTACCTGTATTCGTGTCCATACCCGTACCTATGCAACCTAGACGAGAGGGATTGGATCCAAAAAAGATTAAAAATATGTTGTATGAGAGCTAGATATATATATATATATATATATATGAGCCGTGTCCCTGTACCCTATTTTTTACAAATTTGCCGTGTCCCGTACCTGTATTCGTGTCCATACCCGTACCTATGCAACCTAGACGAGAGGGATTGGATCCAAAAAAGATTAAAAATATGTTGTATGAGAGCTAGAAACATGTTGGTTGGTATGCTGCCTAATGTCACCATCAGTTTATTTTGTTGCATTCATGCATTTTTTCCCATTTGATTGTTTCTATCAATGAAGCCACACGATCAATAGGTCCTAAGAGAGGGGGAGGGGGATGATTGAATGCAATAGAGAGATGGAGAGGGATGGAGGGGCGACAATTGTAATGTTAATAAAAAATTCTTTATGAAACCTATTATATAGACCTATTAATCCCAAGTATTGGTATGACTAAGATCAAAGTGTGCAGAGCCCACTCATAATAGGTTCATGGTACATCTTATAATTTTTTAGGAATTAATTCAAAGTTTTATAAGATTTTTCAAGTCATTTTGAACCTTGTAGCTTCTCCATATCCCCTTGGATTCAAACCTCTTGTGCCTCTTCTCTTATTCTCTCCCCCCTTTCCCTTTATTTTTTATTCATCTGAGAAGAGCGAAGAGAGGGGCCGAATGAGTTTGGCGTCCTTTTTATATAGCCATCCTAAGGCGAAGAGGCAAGGGACAATTGTCTCTCGCGACTTTCTATGTAATCCAACGGGAATCAAGCCAAGAGTTTATTAATGAGGTCAACCATTATATGTTGATTTTTCTGGGTAAAATTACTTCGCAGTTTACATGACACTCATATTTGCATGCCAAGTCCAAGCCAGCTCAATTACTATATAGTTAATTGGTTTTTTCACAGAAGCCACCTTTAAAATATGGTGATCATATGCAAACCATCTTTAAAGTCTAGCTAGTATAGAGATCATCTTAAAAAGGGTTCTGGTAACAATCAACCATCTAACCTATTTTTGGTAGAATTTATATTGAAATCCCCAAAATCCCTTAAAAACACACCAGAAAATAGGCTAACTTTGGTTAATAAGGAATATCACGCGCCTGATGGCCCTGACATGTGCGTTTTTAAGGTATCTTGGGGATTTCAATTGAAACTTCACTAAATAATAGGGCAATTGTTGTTAGAATTCTTTTTGAAGACGGTTTCTATATCAATTGAACTTTAAAGGTTGTTATTATATTCTATCCTTATTTCAAAGGTAGTTTATGTGAAAAACCCTTAATTAATTTTAAAACTTGGTTAACAATGTAATCAATAATTTGTGTTATTACAACTCCTAACTAATAAAAAGTTCGTCCTCTAAACATGGTAATACCTCTGTTCTTGAAGAACTCTAGATACGTATCGTGTATATAATATTCTAGATCTCATGTGTCTTCTCTTACAAATGATTTATTAGTGTACTTTCACAGATTCGATAGTTTGATGCCTTAGTGCTTCCTCTTCTCCAATCATGATGCATTTTGAGTTCTCTTTATAAGTCTAACAATATGGCTTAAGCTCCAATAGGGCCAACTAAAAGACTTTCTTTGAATCTCAAACGAATTTCCTAGCATTGGTACATAAAATAGATAATCCTTATGAAGCCTAGTGATAAATTTATATTTACCACAATGCATTGTGAAACATTTGCTGTGTTTAGTAATGCCTCTAAATGGTGCTAGGGTGAGTACTCATGCAAAGTGACAAGGTTGTAGCATATCTGTCACACCTTGATCCCGCAAGCCCATTGACTTGATATAAGTCCTGAGATCCACTGAGTGCAACACATGGTTTAGCTCAATTTACTGCCGGAATTAACAAGTTAATTTTGCACTTGATTCTCAAGACCAATTATTTAAACCCTCTCAAACTCAATTAATTTTCCGATGTGGGACTATTATTGAGGGTAATACAATCACCCCACCTGTGATGTCCTCATCGTGACATTACAGTAGCCCATCTTAGGATCATCGCCAGCTGTCAGGTGAGGTGGACCTTAGAGGTGGCTCCTACGGGTTCTGGAGGTGGCTCTCACCACACTCATGAGATGTAGTTCTTTCTCGCATAACAGGGGATGTTCTTCTAGATAACTGAACCTTACAAACAGAATGATTTGAAGTTGGCAGTTGTAGTCTTTGCTCTCAAGATTTGGAGTCAATTGTCTTTATGGAGCACGCGAGATGTACACTTACCACAAGAGTTTAAAGTTTATCTTCACTCAAAAGGCCTTGAATTTGAAGCAAAGAAAATTGTTGAAACTTCTCAAAGATTATGGTTGACCTTCAGTATCATCTAGGCT
Source organism: Asparagus officinalis (assembly GCF_001876935.1). Taxonomy (NCBI): domain Eukaryota; kingdom Viridiplantae; phylum Streptophyta; class Magnoliopsida; order Asparagales; family Asparagaceae; genus Asparagus; species Asparagus officinalis. The sequence goes on from NC_033796.1 coordinate 45,961,496, forward strand.
AGACAATATGGTTAACAATGCATTGCGTGGTAAATTTAGCCCGTCTTGTTACATACAAAGGGAGAATGTTAGAAGACATGTATAGTATGTGGATTGAAATTTTGTTCTACCAGGTCATGACTAAATTGGCGAATATCTTAGTGCAATCTTTGTTAGATACTGGGCAGAATGACATTCAACTGTAGAAACAAGAAGGGTGTGGAAGGAAGCACTCAACCAAGGGTTAAAATAATGAAGATTGACTCTTGAGGTTTGAAACTCGAGTTTGACCAGATGTCCTGGTGGTGAAGCTTACAGAGGAAGCATCATTCTATATCTATACCATGCATCCCAGCGAGATGAAAATGTACAAGCACTTGAACAAAGTCTGTCGATGGATAGTATGAAGAGGGAGATTTCAAAGTATATTGTTGAGTGTTTGACATGTCAGCAAATGTTAATGGGACATCAGAGTCAGCAAATGTCAATGGAACATCAGAGACCAGTTGGGTTGATCGGTAATTTTGGTATATGAATATGGAAATCGGAGAAGGTCATGCATTTGTTGATCTGATCTTTGAGAGCTAATGATGCTGTATGAGTGATAATCGACCACTTAAAAAAAGGAAAAAAAAGAGAGAATCGACTGTATCGATTGAGTTGGACACATTTCTTGGCTATGAACATGACATTTTGTCTAGAGAAGTTGACACAATCATACATCGAGTAGATAGAGAAATTAGATGGCATACCTGTATCAATAGCGTCTGACAGAGTTCCAAAGTTCACATTCAAATATTGGAAGAGTTCCAAAGTTCACATTAAAATATTGGAAAATCGCCTGTTTGCCTTATTACATGGGGGTATGTGCATTTTCAGGCCACATAGCCACACATTTCTGAGCCACACTGCAGCTAACCAATTGTGAATCATGATCAATGATTATTAACTGTCAATTCGATAACAAGTATTAGTGCATGAACTTTAATATGCATTATATCTTTAATAAGGCTTTTAGAGCACTTGTTCATCAGTAGTGAACCGTCCAATGTGCCAGAGTCTGGAGTTAAGATTCTCATTCTGCTTGAGATATGGCTATGTCCTTTCCAAGAAAAGGTTTAAGCTTATATATTGTATTCTATTCCTATATTGAGGATGCTAATTTTGTCACATGTAAATTTGGTTAACTTGGCACCTGCTGATTGATTAAAGACATAAGGTAAAGTGGTTATTGTTCAATATAGTATTTCTTGCTCTACCTTTTCCATGTTGCTTCTGTATAATTTTTAACTTGATTTACTTCATGCAATCGGAGACAGCAATCATCATAAACATTTTTATCTGAAATTTGTAAACCATTTTGAAAATCAGGTTTGTTTTTGGACCTTTTCATTTGCTTATGCACTCTGATGCTAGGGCTGATTCACTGCCACATATCAAGTTTATCATTTCCACCATCATTTGAAAGTGTCCAGTCTATGATGCTTCTGTTTTGTTGCTGGTACAATGAGCTTGATGTACATGAGCAGTTAGAACCATCCTTTTAGATTTATGGTGTACCTGTGTGTGTGATATATCATGTGGTAAGTGCGTATTATATTCATTAGACGGTACCCTAATTTTCTGGTTAGCGTAGGACCTCATTTTCTGGAAGTATTTTTTGAGGCAAGTTTATGCCTCTGTATGGAATTTGAGTGGTCCATTTTGTCAAAACCTTGCCATTTTAATAGGCATTTCATTTTTTTTATCTTTCATGGACGGTTTCTTGTGAATCTCTGTAGGCAACTCACTTACGATTAGCTGCTTTAATAATGTAGTTTACTTCACAATTTAAAAGTTGCTTCCCATTTGCTGATTTGCTAATGTACTATAGTTTGCAAGCTGTAGCTGGTATGGCTCTGAAACGTTGCGGGCTTTTCATTTCTTACTGTTATTAACTTAATTATTCATCTACATGATAATTTTGTGGGGATTTGTGATTCCTGTTGTAATTCTGTAACAACCCCAACTCTCCTGTCTGATTTTTCATCTTGCTGATTTAGTCATTGCATTGATTACTGAAAATATATATTTTAATTAAATAATTTATAGGATGATGAGGAAACACTTTCTGAAGAGGAAGAGTTGGCTAAGGGAGAATCAGATGACCCTCTGGATGAGGTAAAGGGTTTAAAATTGCATGATTTTTGATCAAGTTGGCCAGTACTTCTTATTTTCTTGATGATTAAACCTTCCTGTGTTTATTTCAAATTCATGGCAGTGGAGAAATTTTCTTTTGATTGATTTAGGAAGCTATTGTATTTATTAATGCCCTGAAATGCAACATGTAGTTGGTTCCTTCTGCAGAAGTTTCTCCTAGAGGCCTCCAATTAGGCAGCATGTGAACAATAATTTACTTTCTAATTACTTCATTTTGTCATTTATTTCACCGCAATCCCTGCTTTCAGCCTCATATAGTCCTTTATTTATTTAAGTGTATTCAAGGGTTTATAGTGGAAAACTACTCTCTTCATCCTCAAGAGTCGAATGTACTTCTCTATAGCAAACCTTTGTCATCCCCGGCAGCAAGACTTCAGGACCTTTTTAACCTAAATAAAGTTTGGTGGACTGATTTTGTTTACAGTGAGTTTTAATTGTATGGCCAATAAGGTAGATTGCTAGCAACACATCTCCACCAAGCATTATTTATCATATCTGAACAACTTACTTAATAGTTATAAATCTCCTTGACTTAAAAGTCTAAAGTGATATATTATCTTCTTAATAGTGGGGCCTTCAGCGTCACATTCTCGGTAGACATTGCAAGTCACTAAGTGCTTTGATACACAACTCTATATAGTGATAAAGTTCCAGAATGTTTAGGATCTAACTATGCCCGCACGTGACCATATTTACGAAGATGCTCTTTGCTGAACAGATTTTCTCAAAAGTGAGCTTGAAGGACTGTAAACGTAGCCCAAAGATGTTGGATACAGGATACCGCCTCCTGAGATGCTTTACATTCTGATTTTTTGTCGATTACAAGTTATCAACACTGATTACCTCTTGTCTTTTCTTGAGTGGATCCACAATATTGCTTATATTTAGTCTGATCCTCAGTTATTGGGGCTCGTAAGATATGGGACTTTTCTGAGATCATTGGCAAGGAGAAGTCTAAGGACAGTCATGGATCTAGCTATCCTTGGACACTCGCAGAGAATTAAACAGAGATGGGTTGGGTTAGGTAAGGGTTTTGGATTGGGATTATAGTTAGGGACACGCCCCCCTCCCCAAAACAACCCCCCAACCCCTCCTGGGCGAATATGGTGAGTGAGAGCGAGTGACGCATTTGGCGAGTGTTGATAAAAGTTCTGCATTGGCAACACATAAGCTCTTGGATCTTATGTTCTGTTTACAAGATCCAAAATCCCGTGTACTTTTCCTGCATATGTTCCATCTTGTCTTTCTCTACTTTTGGAGGCTTCATTTAGTCTCCATTTTCTTAGATGATTCTGGCCACTTATGTGATGATTCCACTATTAATCGTTGGGTTTTGAATATAAATTATTAGAGCAACCTTTTACGTCAGATTTTGAGTTTCTCTGTAATAATTGGTCTGTGCAGAGTATACATGTGTCTGCTTGCTGGTCTGCATATATTCAGATTTGACATCTTTTTTGTACCTATTGACAAAGGCTTCTGTTAATTCTTCATCTTTAAGAGAATTCTGCATAAAGTGTTATGATTTTATGCCAGATCGAGAAGTTTCCATCATGATTTTTGTTTTGTTAAGAGTATAAAATTATGACCCTCAAGCAACTTCAGAGGTTTGGCATAGTGGTAGGAATCTTTGACATGATATTAGAGCAGCCCAGGTTCATATCTTAGCGGCCACAAATTTCTAAAGTGGATTAAAAAAAAAAATTATACCACTCTGTGAGTCTAGGTTTTGTCTCATATAAAAGAGCCCTCAACTTGGGTCCCTCAACTTGGGTGTATGTTGGAGTATAATTATAACCCTCAACCCTCACCATAACTTCAAAGTATTTGTCTAGTGCCAAGTACCTTTGACTATTTCCTTACACAGTTAGACATCTTCTGCCATGAAATAGATGCAGGCCTAACCATCATTATCCTTTTTCCTCTTATCTCTTCATTCCATTATGTTTTAGAGTTGTTAAACCTGTGTCCTAAAACGACTTTCTTTGTGCAGATTGGTTTATTGCAGAAAGAGAGTGAAATGCCTGTCGAAGAGCTGCTTGCAAGGTATAGAAAGGTATGGGACCTCTCTTTTTGTGTATTCCCCTTTCCTCTTTTATCCTGTATTATCATTATTAACAGTCTACCCATGTAGGAAGACTGCGCTGATAGCACTGCAGAATTAGATTCTGCTTCCTCAGATTCTGATGATGAGAAGGATTCTGCTGCACATCATAATGTTCAATTAGCAGATCCAGACCTCCCCACGGATGCATCATCCAAACAGGATGTATCTAGTGATCTCAAGGATATGGATATTGATATGCAAGTAGTGGATAATCATAATGAAATTTCAGATAAAAAGGGGAGTGAAGACATAATTGCTGATGCAGCGGCAGCTGCAAGGTCAGCTCAACCAACTGGGAACACTTTCTCAACTACCAAAGTCCGAACAAAATTCCCTTTTCTCCTAAAGCATTCTCTTCGAGAATACCAGCATATTGGTTTGGATTGGTTAGTAACAATGTATGAGAAAAGGCTGAATGGAATTCTTGCTGATGAAATGGGTTTGGGGAAGACGATCATGACAATTTCTCTTCTAGCTCACCTTGCATGTGAAAAGGGTATATGGGGACCTCATCTGATAGTAGTACCCACTAGTGTGATGCTTAACTGGGAAACTGAATTCCTTAAATGGTGTCCTGCTTTCAAAATATTGACATACTTTGGAAGTGCAAAAGAAAGGAAGCATAAACGCCAGGGTTGGATGAAACCCAACTCCTTCCACATATGTATCACAACTTATCGACTTGTTATACAGGATTCAAAGATTTTTAAGCGCAAGAAGTGGAAATATCTTATTTTGGATGAAGCTCATCTAATAAAGAACTGGAAATCCCAAAGATGGCAAACACTATTAAATTTTAATTCAAAGCGGCGGATTTTATTGACTGGGACTCCTTTGCAGAATGATCTCATGGAACTCTGGTCGTTGATGCATTTCTTAATGCCTCATATCTTTCAGTCTCATCAGGAATTCAAAGATTGGTTCTGCAATCCAATCGCCGGAATGGTTGAGGGACAGGATACTGTAAACAAAGAAGTTGTAGACCGTTTACACAATGTACTACGCCCGTTTATTCTTCGTCGTCTAAAGAGAGATGTGGAAAAGCAACTTCCAAAGAAGTATGAGCATGTCATATACTGTAGACTCTCTAGAAGGCAGCGGAATTTATATGAAGATTTCATTGCTAGTTCAGAAACACAGGCAACATTGGCAAGTTCGAATTTCTTTGGCATGATTAGTGTTATCATGCAGCTCCGCAAAGTCTGTAACCATCCAGATCTTTTTGAGGGTCGTCCTATTGTAAGTTCATTGGACTTGCCCGGTATTGACATGCAGTTGAGCTCTCCTGTTTGTACCGTCCTTTCTTCTTGTCCATTTTCTCAGGTTGATCTGAAAGGCCTGAATCTTGTATTCACCCATCTTGACTTCACCATGACGTCATGGGAAGTTGATGAAATTGCATCAAATTCTTGTCCCATTAACTTATTTGAGGAAAAAATACCAATGGTTTCAGAGAGTGGGCCATTTTCCTATGTCAACTGTGACCGAAGGAGAAATCCAGGAGGTAATATATTTGAAGAGATACATAGGGCCCTCTGCGAGGAAAGACTGAGACAGCTGAAGGAAAGGGCAGCCGCCATTGAATGGTGGAATTCCTTAAGGTGCCAGAAGCAACCTGTTTATGGAACTAACCTAAGGGAGCTTGTCACCGTCCAAGATCCTGTCTTTGATCTTCACAAGATGAAGAATAGTTCTTCCTGTTACTTGGATTTCTCATCAAAACTTGCAGCTATGGTACTCTCACCAGTGGAGCGATTACAAGAAATGCTTGACCTGGTTGAGTCCTTTATGTTTGCAATTCCCGCTTCACGAGCCCCTCCTCCTAGTTGCTGGTGCAGTAAAAGAGATTCTCCTATTATTTTGCAATCCTCTTATGTAGAAAAATGCACAGAAGCCTTCTCTCCTCTTTTGACACCAATCAGACCTGCTATTGTTCGGCGACAGGTGTATTTCCCGGACAGACGTCTGATACAGTTTGATTGTGGAAAGCTCCAGGAGCTCTCGGTCCTGCTAAGGCATTTAAAATCGGATGGCCATAGGGCTCTAATATTTACTCAAATGACTAAGATGCTTGATATTCTTGAAGCATTCATTAACTTATATGGTTACACATACATGCGCTTGGATGGCTCAACTCCGCCTGAGGAGAGACAAACACTAATGCAGAGGTTTAATACAAATCCAAAGTATTTTCTTTTTATATTGTCAACTAGGAGTGGTGGTGTTGGGATTAATCTTGTTGGGGCAGATACTGTAATTTTTTATGATAGTGACTGGAATCCTGCAATGGACCAGCAAGCTCAAGATCGATGTCACAGAATAGGACAGACAAGGGAAGTGCATATTTATCGGCTTATCAGTGAGAGTACAATTGAAGAAAACATATTAAAGAAAGCAAATCAGAAGCGCATGCTTGATGATTTGGTCATACAAAGTGGTAGTTACAACACGGATTTCTTTAAGAAGCTTGATCCGCTTGATATTTTCTCTGGTCATGGGGCTTTTTCTGTTGACAAGTTGCATGAAAGTTGCTCGAACCCTGTTGAGGGCTCCAAAAATGATATGGCAGTTCTGTCAAACGATGATGTTGAAGCAGCTATTAAGCAAGCGGAAGATGAAGCGGATTATATGGCGCTGAAAAGGGTAGAGCAGGAAGAGGCAGTGGACAATCAAGAGTTTACTGAGGAGGTCGTTGGGAAAATGGATGAAGATGAATTTCTAAATGATGATGACATAAAGGCTGATGAGAAAACCGCTGAAGAAGAGAGCTGGGGAAAGCCCATTGCAAACAAAGATAAAGATGCTAGCTTTTCTGAGAATAATAAAAATGAAGCACAGGCACTTACTGTTGTGGGCGATGATGATGATATTGATATGTTGGCTGATGTAAAGCAGATGGCAGCTGCAGCATCTGCTGCTGGACAAGCAAGTTCGTCATTTGAGAACCATCTTCGACCAATTGATAGATATGCAATGCGTTTTCTGGATCTGTGGGATCCTATAATTGACAAATCAGCTATAGAATATGAGGTTAATATGAACGCAGAAGAATGGGAGCTTGACCGTATTGAAAAGTTCAAGGAAGATCTTGAAGCAGAAATTGATGAAGATCAGGAACCTTTGTTGTATGAAAGTAAGTACCTACTGCGAGTGGTCACTTGTGAAAATTCTGTGTTCATACTTTATGATGTATGGGTTTGTAGAAGTATGGTCTGTCATGATCATATTTTTACACAGTATTTGAGGATTAACTTCACAATCTTTGGCCAATTTTAAATGCTCTTCAATTATGCATTTTTAGTTTTCGTTCTTGTTGCAGGTAACTGTTATATTGTAATTCTGTTGTTGTTGTCCTTTACTATTTTTCTCTCAAAATAATTCAATATATTATATTACCTGACTAACAATTGTAAACATCAAACTTTTAGGGTCTTCTTGTTTGAATTTTGTCTTGGTTCAGTATTAATCTCTTTTCTCAATACCATTTTTAGATGCACATCTTCTCAAACTTATGCATAACCTTTAAAACAGGATGGGATGCAGATTTTGCAACTAAGGCATACCGAGAACGTGTTGAAGCTTTAGCCCAGCAACAGGTCAGTGAGATTTTACTGATATTGTGATGTTATTGGTGCAAAATCAGTCTCCATCTAATTGTCTCGATTCATTTGCAGTTGCTTGACGAACAAGAATCTGATGCTCAAGACACAGACAAGAGTTATGAGGCTCTAAGGTATGGAAGTCGTAAAAGTTAGGTTCCTGAATTACCTTGATAATAATTCTTTTATCGGCAAGCAGTTCTTCTTAACAATATGAAATGCAATCATGGTTTCTTGTCATCTTCAGACATAACTTTGAGAATATATGCTAATCAAAGATTTTAATTCTTGGTTTGAAAGAAATTACATGGGAACAGTTTTTCAAGGTCCAAACTTTCACTTGTTGGCTGCAAGTGTTGCTCAGTATCGCCATGTGACTTTATTTTATGTAGAGAACTGTTGCGGTAAAATAGCTGAATTTGGCTTACTAAGGTGTTTTCCATGCACAGGAATGTGGAAATCGCTGACCGTAAGTCCAAGTCTAAGAAGAGGCCGAAGAAAACAAAGTTCAAGTCTTTAAAGAAAGGACCTCTAGCATCTGAAATGGGTGCTGCCTCTAAGGAAATACCAGTTGAATCAGATGATGATGATCTTTCCCTTGAGATGATGTGTATGGATTCCCCTCCACGTTCACCACCTAAGAAAAAGAGAAAGAAGGTTGTAGCTGAACCAGAAGAACAAAAGAACTCGAGGAAAAGCTTGAAGAAACTCAAGAAAGCCCCTGATTGGAAGCTTTTGGAGGATTCTAACTCTTCATTTATGCAGTTAGTGGAAGCCAAGGAGTCAAGGTCTGTAGACGGAGTTAATGACTTTGATCTAAAGTCAAACCGAAGCAAGGTGGGAAGCAAGATATCCATCACGGCGATGCCAATAAAACGTGTTATGGTGGTCAAGCCAGAAAGATTTAAAAGGAAAACTAATGTTTGGTCTAAGGATTGCTTTCCACCTCCAGATTCCTGGTCATCTCAAGAGGATGCCATGTTGTGTGCAATTGTACACGAGTATGGCACCCATTGGGCCCTTGCTAGTGATGCAATTTACAGTATGCCCGCGGGTGGTTTTTATCGGGGGTGGTTTCGCCATCCTGTCCATTGTTGTGAGAGGTTCCGTGAACTTGTTCTTAAATACGTGTTCCCTGCTGCAGACGGTTCTAATGTTGAAAAGAACACTTTGTCTGGATCTGGGAAGGCGCTTCTCAGAGTCACCGAGGTAATGAACTTACCCTCCTTGTTTGTTGCAATAATTTGAATGTTACTTTAGATTATAATCACAGGCTAACAAGCAGTTGTTGCTTGGTTATATGATAACTTATAATGTAATGAAATTCCTCTTATCTTCAATTTGCCCAAATATTGTTGAGAAGCTTCCTTTAGGTATTATTATCTTGAACAAAGTATAGTATATGACTATATGTGACGCAATGTGCAAATATATTAAAAAAAATGTTTTCTAATCTTCATTTGAAAAAGTGATAGACATAGATTCTTATGCATAGCTGGAATATCAGTTGCTTGTCGGATGTGGGTTGTAGGGATAAAAGACACGGGCATAGCAGAACAATCTCCAGTTGAATTCTCGTATTGAAACTTCCATTTGTATGACATTCCTCCAATTTTCTGCCATGATAGATTTATCCAATTTTTTCTATGATTGATTTAATTTTATGTTTTCACCATTTCATGTTCATGCTTAAGTGCCTTCTTTTTTTTCAAGGCTGTAAGATTTGTAGGCCTTTGCCCTTAAATTGTTGTTGCATGGAAGGTGAAGATGATATTAGCATTTGAAAGCACACTTACTTAGTTGTCCATCTTCTATCCCTCATTTGCATTCTTATGTTTGACCGAAGAAATTATTTCAGGTTTAAACATGCAGTTTTACTGTGGGATAAACCTAACCCATCTGTTAACCTGTGTAAAGATAGTATGGTTTTAATGTAAATCTTCTGCTTTGGCTGATTGAGCCCTTGACAAGAAATTGGTCCACAACTGTTTTATGTAAAAATATGACGGTTTATCACTCTGGTCCTCTCCTCAGTTGATGAGTTCCACACTCAACATGTTTGGGCCTCTTCCAAATACGAGTAACATGGCTTTCTTTTGCGATAAAATCTAACATTATTAGTCTCAATGGGCCCATTTTGATGGGAAAAAGGAATAAGAAACATGTGTCATTGATCTTGATCCTGCACCGATGAAACTAGTAATGACTTGTCACTGACAACATATTGTATTTCGTGTAAAGTCTAAGAACATCAGGTTTCCATGTCCTTGTTACTAATATAGGGATTCCAAATCAGGAGTATGTACTCGTATAAGATTATATTGGTTTACTTGAACATATATGCTTAAAGTTATTGGCAATGAATGCTAATTTGGTGAAGTATGCCTCAGCAGTTGCATGTCTCAGAGTTGTGCAAACCATTTACTTTTATTTTTTTTCAATCACCTATTCATCGTCTGTTAACTGATACATTCTCTAACAAGCGCATGTTGTTGATCATAACATATTTTATGTATTATTTGTTGAAATAGCATGAATAATTGTAAAATCTGTAGTACTTGAAAGATTAATTCGTTCCTAATATTTAATTGACTCCACATTTACTTCATGTTGAATAATCTGATTTTCCTTAAACTGCATTCTGTGAAGTGGTTATATTATTCCAAAATATTTATCTGGTCCTTTGTCAGTATTCTTGTCCATGTACCATCCTCATATCTTATGTTTGCATGTGTTGAAAAGATATGAATTTTGACGGTATAATTTTTGCAGGATCAAGCTCACACATTGCTTAATATTGCAATGGAACAGCCCGATGCTGAATTGCACCTTCAGAAACATTTCCTAGCCGTACTCTCTTCTGTTTGGAAGGCAAAATGCTGTCTCGAGCGCCGTCAAAGCACACTTCATTTTCGAAATGGTTTCTATTCAAGCAGTTTGTCTTCTCAGAGTTTTGGCAAGATGAAAGAGGGGCTAACGGGAAACATAGATTTGAAGGTTTTAAGGCAGAGCAGTAAGCTAGTCTTGGCAGCACTTCTCAGTGATGTCAGTGAAAAGCATCATGAAGAACCTTCTCATGTGATCACACAGCTTGAGACCCAAACATTGGGTGATCAGGTAGATATAACAGTTGACTTTCTCGAGGACCATGGTGTCTATGAAGCAGCTTTCCCTTCGTCTATTACCTTATCAGTATATGAGCCAGAATCACAAGTGCACGGAAATGAATTTCATGGAGAAACTTTGCTGGCTGAATCTTCTTGCAGAATTGCTCAGACTCGACTCAGGTAATATACATGTCATCATGTTTTGTGTCAAAAGGTTTCTTACTTTGTTCTTTTATGGACAAAATGACTAATTACCCCTTGAAAGTATTTCTGGACTCCCACCTTACCCCCCAAAGTATCAATTTACTTGGTTTCCTGCTATACTGTGTATGGGTCCAATAATGGCCATTATGTGAGCCCACAGTCAAATACTTAAAGATTGATGACGTAACAATGTTTTTTCTTCTTTTCATTTCCTCCATTTCCTGCAATCCCAGAAATGATTTTCCGTTCGAAATACCCAAACTTTTTACCCTTTGTTCCTTTTTTGGAATTGGACACTTATTTCAGGGATGGGAAAATCAATTCTATAATGTAAAAAAGCACATTCACGTTGTTGATTTGTTAAATATTCGGCTGTGGGCTCACAGAATGGCCACATTGGGCGCACAAAAGTAGTATAGTAGGGATGATAGGTAAATTGATACTGAAGGGGGGAAGCGGTAGTTCAGCAATACTTTTAAGGAGTAGTCTCTCATTTATATTTAGTTGCAACTCAGTCAATATGTAGTCTTGAGTTTTTTTTATTTTATTTTGTCGATTTTTTTTACAGGCTTGCTTCGGAAGCTTGTATTGATGGTGAAGGTACAGGATGGGCATCATCGGCTTTTTCTTCTTGCAGTATTGCCAGGAACCGAGCTGGAGGGAAGTCTCAAGCTTTGGGCAAGCACAAGTCTTCTTCAGATTCATCAAGACAGCAAAAGTCTAAAGTCCAAAAGATAGCAGAGTCATATGAAGACTCACTCTCGCTTACCAAATCCTTCCTTCCATCGCCAAGATTACATATTGATGATTTCCCTTCTGTTAATTTGGAATGTGGAATTGATTATCATTCCTTATTGCCTTCTGACGAATCCCTTCTTTTAGATATGCCCAGTTCAGAATTTATGCCGGAGGAGTATGATCCAGAATTTTTAACTGGTCTTGAGGATCTGGGATCGCTGCAGGATATTACTGATGTTGGTTGATACATAGATTTGAGACTCTACATGAAGGTTGATATATAGATTGAAGACTCTACATGAAGGTTATCAGTTTTGGTGGATTCTGCCCGTTTTGGGCATTTCAAGTGCTGGGCCTGTTGTTCTCGGAACACACATTATCTCCACGCAGGTTGGCAGAGAATTGGATGGAGGATATCAATGGATGGCAAATTTGTAAACTGTACAGTATT
>NC_033796.1:45973889-45974150 GCF_001876935.1 Asparagus officinalis
AATTTTTGTTCTCTTGGCTGATGAAATTAATTTATGTAGTCTCACCACAAGCGTATTGACGAAATCTGCCTTGCCCCGTTTTTCCTGTGGAAAATTTTGTTTCAGATATGAGCTTAAGGCCTCTACGATTAAGCAGCTGACTGAACATCGTCTCCTGTGTCATGTATATTCTTATGTACCCCGTTATGTAGTCATATGAGCAGCTGAGACATCGAGGTTTTAGCAGCTGACTGGAAATTGGCCCCTGTTATATGAGCGGCT
>NC_033796.1:45974163-46012878 GCF_001876935.1 Asparagus officinalis
CTGACTGGACGTTGACCCCTGTTTCTGAGGTATCGATTCTTTGTTTCATAGTATGTAAATAGGAGCAGTTAAGGCCTCTAGGTTTTAGCAGCTGACTGAAGACTGGCCTTTATTCTGGGGCACTTTCTGTTTTTCCTGTCATTTTGTCCTTGCGGGCGAGCATAATGCCTCCGAGATTTAGCAATCGGCTGAATATTGGCCCCTGTTTATTATAGATTCTTCCTTTTTCTAATGCTGGTGTATCGGTGTATAAGCAGCGCAAAACCTGTACCCTTTGGTTTGTCATAGTCAAATAATAATTTTTGTTAGCATGCCTGAAAGATGTTAGAGGATAAGAAAGGAATGCCCCAGAGAAGTGCCGCAGGATTATGGCATCTGTTTCAGAGTTTAGAGAGGGGCGATCCGCTTATTCAGGGCAAGCTTTTCCTACCTGCGTGCAGGTCAAGCGTCGGTCGTTCCTCCTTGCACACCAAATAACCGAAATTGGTATGAGTTCGCACGCTCATCTGCTAAAGCGTACGCCCTTTTTAATTATCCGTTTCCTCTAACCGAAATTGATATTAAGCGGGCTGAGCGTCCAGCGGACGGCATAGTTCGGCCTTTTAAACTCATGAACTTGGGTTGTTTTCGAGCCGTCGATGATTTCTTCTTTTGGATTGCTTGGATATTTGATTCTTGATTTTGATCTTTTGTGCTCATAGTTTTTGTTTCTTGTTTGAGTATACAGATTGGCATTGAAGTAGTAGGGTGTTGCATGAAAATGAAAATGAACAATATAAAAGTAATACAATCTTATTATGTGCTAAAAGTGAAATGATAAATAAACACCGTCGGCATGTCATCCTTTTCTTTTTATCTTGTTATTCAGTCATATTCAATACAGTAGTTCATGTAACAGTAAGCAAAAAGTTCATAAACGAATAGAATTTTATTAGATGCATAAACGATTCATTTGACTCTTTAAATACTCGTTTAAAACATCTCTTATATTCATACTATTACGTGCATGACGTTGTCGTTTAAGTTCTGTACTAATTTGACAAACTTGATAAACTCTTTTTAATCAAATAGTTTAATGTTCATAAACCCAGACAAGGAGTACGTATTTACCAAAAAATAAAAATATTCTAACTGGATAAACTCTTTATAATAGAGCGCTTTCTTTATACACAGGGAGGTGCAAGAATTACTGAAATGCAAGATATAATTGATGAATTCATTGCATTCTACAAAAAGCTTTTGGGGACTGCGGTATTCACTACTAATTCTGATCCTGCTGTGATTTCTAATGGACCTGTTGCATTAGTACTTCCAGTCACTAAGGAGGAGATAAAGCATGCTATTTTCACTATGGTAGATGACAAGCCATCAGATACACTGCATCCTTCTTCAAGACAGCTTGGAATGTTAACAGTGAAGACGTCTTGTTGAGGAATTCTTTTGCTCACATTGGTGCCCAAAGTTTTTAACCCACAACTGCTGCAGATTTTAGGCCAATTGCTTGCTGCAATTGTGTGTATAAGGTTATTACTAAAATCATTGCAACAAGAATTAAAGAAGTTATGGGTTTTTTGATAAGTGATGCCCAAAATACTTTTGTGAAGGGAAGATGTAGGTTGTCTAAAAATTACTGCAGATAGTTGATCCCCACAAAACAACAGATGATGAAAGATACAAACTGACATCCTTCACATCAACAAGCGGGAGTTACAATCTGACGACCTCCGCAACAGTCGATGAAAGTTACAATATGAAGACTTCACAGTAACGTGCGAGAGTTACAAATTGACGACTCTCACATTCCATAAGGGCCAAGTGTAAAGATTACAAGATGACAATCTGCACAAAAGTCAAAGAAAAGAGATTACAATTGACGATCTCTACAAATCTAAACGCGGAAACCCTCTTCCGCGTCCTAAAGGCTCAAAACGCAGAGGTCACCATGCGTTTCTAGAGCTCAAACGCAGAGGTCGCCATGCGTTCCAAACCCCAAACGTAGGGTTCACCCCGTGTTGCCAAGCTCAAACGCAGAGGTCGCCCCTGCGTTGCCAAGCTCAAACGCAAAGGTCGCTCTGCGTTGCCAAGACCAAACGCAGAGTTCGCCCTGCGTTTTCAGAGCTCAAACACAGAGGTCGCTCTGCGTTGCCAAGACCAAACGCAGAGTTCGCCCTATGTTTTCAGAACTCAAACACAGAGGTCGCTCTGCATTACCAAGACCAAATGCAGAGTTCGCCCTTCGTTTTTAGAGCTCAAACGCAGAGGCCACTCTGTGTTTCCAAGACCGAACGCAGAGTTCGCCCTGCGTTTTTAGAACTCAAACGCAGAGTTCACCTGCGTTTTCTCTCCAGAATGCGACCTTTACGTTTTTGACTCAGGAACAGTTTTTAAAACTCTCCTCTCAAGATATGAGCACAGTTAAGAGCGTGTTAAGCGGCACCTTACCCCCTGATTGCCCTATACATAGGGCTGGATCTCCAGTAAGAAAAAAAGAGGCCAGAAGAGGAGAAAAGGGAGGCCAAAAAAATAAGAGAAAAAAAGAGAAGAAGAGGGGCTTCTTGGGGCATCCTTGGAGCTCTTGGCTTGCTCTTCAAACCCATTTCGGTTAGTTCTCTTGGAGGTTCATCTCCTCTCTAAAATTAACCCTTCTTGGGGATTCAAACTCGGCTAGAGTTCTCAACCCTTTTATAGAGTTTCTAACTTGTTCAAACAAGTTTCCTTTAAACTCTTCTAGAGTTCTTAACTCTCTTACAAAGAGCTTCCTACTTGTTAAAACAAGTTTCCCCCAAACTCGTGTAGAGTTCTGAACTTGTCTTACAAGTTCTTAACACTCTTACAGAGAGTTCTCAAAACTCGGCTGGAGTTATAAACTTGCCTCGCAAGTTCTCTCAAGGCGTTAAGTCAAGGAGAGAAGACCAACACCCCACGAAGTTGAAGTGTTCGGATCATCAACGGGATACAAGATTCAAACTCTTATCGTCACAAAGAAAGAATCCAGTTTTAAACAAAGGGATGGTTTCATCATTCCCTCTTTTGTAAATCAGGGAACCGATAAAGAGAATTATAATTTTTTTTCTAAGTCAGTTAGAGAGAAGTTATATTGAGAGGATTGTAATCATTCTTTTTCTAAGTCAGTTAGAGGGAATAATACAGATTCAATTCTTAATTTTCTCGCAATTTCCTGCGCATATAAAAGATGACGACTCCGCTGGGGATGTGCTTTTTCTTCGATGAAGAAGTGGTGGTGCAATCCGACACCCAACTAGTTGGGATTAATGTTGAAACTCTAATCGTGGAGTTTGACCAAGCCAAGTATGAGGAGTTTCCTTCCTCCTGGTCCTTAGCCCCAAGGCTATGCACAAGGCCCGTAAAGTCTCTAAAGAGACTAAAGCTCCACCCATAGCCGACCCACCAAAGGAGAGTCTCTCTCTTAGGTTGGACTATTCAGACAGCCCCCCTCCGAAGGAGAAGACTTATCTCTAATGAAACTCATCAATCGAGTCCCAAACAGCGGGTATTGGGTCGCAAATACCCATTGAAGTGGCAAAATTGATCTCTACGGAGGAAGACATCGCTGTAAAAGCCTTAAGACAGGCCAAGAAGAACACCGTTCGTCGAAGAAGAAGATCCCATCAACGAGCACAACTCCAAGCAAGCCGATTCTCTGATCAACGCGAACATCGCGTTTGTGAGCCCAAACACAGCCCTCAGCTTCGCGTTTCTGCTTCAGAGCGCGAGCTCCACGTTTGTGTGCCCAAACACAAGCTCCGTCGAAGCCAGACAGAACACAGCCCTCAGTGGCACGTTTTACAGTCAAGACGCAGACCTCAAGACTGCTCTGAACGCAGACCTCAAGATTGCTCTAAACACAGATATCAAGACTGCATTACCCAGTCGGAGCATAGATCTCACGACTACGTAGAGCGTGGCCCTCACATTGCCAAGCCTGAGTGCAGAGGCTAGCTCCGTGTTGAGCGTGAGCATCAGCTCCACATAGCTCAACCAAAATGCGACCTTTGCGTTTCCTCTCCAAAACACGACCTTCGCGTTTCCTCTCCTCAACGTGACCTTCGCATTTCTTCTCCAAAACACGACCCCTGCGTTTCAATGTTAAAACGTGACCCTCGTGTTAAACACAACGTGAGCCGTCGTGTTCAAGGAGATTAACACGGACTCAAGATCTATGTCCATCAAGAGCCTGCCTCATCTAGCCACAGACAGTGGGTGTCGATCCAAGTCTCCCCTTCAATGAGTAACTCTTCTCAGATCTATGTAACAGATTTGAGAGAGTTGTTATCGAGAGAAAGACCGGTTCAACTAAGAAATCATCCAATCAGTCGTCGCCGACGTAACCCCATCCTCCATTCTCGAATCCAAGCTCAACGACACCCACCGAGTTGCAAAACTCTGGCGAGATTCTTTGAAGGTAATCACCGGATGGAGCATCGATGGGCTTCTCCCTAAGAATTGGAGTCCGTCCTTGGCTTGAAAGCAGCGACGCTTGGGGAAGGAAGCGCTTGAAAGCAGAGGCGCTTGGGGAAGGAAGCGTGGATGCCGGTGGTGAGGTTTGGGATGACGAGGGCACCGTCGGTGAGGTTTGGGATGACGGGGGCAGTTGGGATACAAAGATGGGGAGGGCATAGGGATTTTGTTGAATGAATTAGGAAAGGGAGCAATTATTTAGGGGAGATTTGTGTTTTTTACATCCAGGTCCTTTATTTTTTATAAATTTAACCGCTCGAAAATCTGTTATTTCTATAAATGAGAGTCTAGCGAATAAAAAATTGACACGTGATGATAGCATAGGAAATTTTCCTATCGCTGTGCAGCTTCGGCCTCCCGTTTTTCATTACATTATATATATAAATATATATATTATATATATATATATATATATATATATATATATATATATATATATATAATATATATATATATATATATGATGGAATATGCGTATACTTGGGCCAAGGATCCTTGGTAGTGATGTGGACACATCTTGTCCATACATCACACCTTGGAGTTGGTGAGGCTCCATCTTCAAGGTGTGATGTTATGGACAAGATGTGTCCACATCACTACAAGGATCCTTTGGTACCAAGTATACCCATTTTTCTCATATATATATATATATATATATATATTATATAACTAAGCTATTGAAACAAACTAAGTAAAATAAGCAATTGTATGTAATAAATAGTGGATCAAAATATTGATTAGATGCCCAAACTAAAATGGAAGCCCTGCTTTAAACATTGAAGACAAATAAAAAAAAGAGAAGAAAAGAAATCAGAAAATACTTCCTCATGGTAGTTTTTTCCATATAGAGATCCTCTACATCTTTGGTTGTAGAGACTCTCTACAACGCACTAACCACAACTACTTACTCAATGGACACCATGAATAGTATTCATTATATAAGTTATAGAAATATTATTTTAATCAAATGAAAAAGAAAAGTAAGAAAAGAAAACAAACACATTATTAAACTCTTTCCGATCACACACTAATTAATAGCTCACGGTGCACAATGCAAATATTACGTATATGCTCCCAACCCATTAACCAAAGAATGAGCGTACCCTATAAATGAAGTTAGAAGATTGATTATTGGTTAAATAATACTTGAATACCTTAAGTTTCTTCATTTTGGCACTTCAACTCCATAACTTGTTTCTCATGGTGCTTAAATATCATAAGTTGTCCACCATTAAAATCATATGCTAAAATTGTTAGTATTTTTCTTACAAAAGAATATAAATGTCATTCTCCTAATTGATTTTTAACATTAAGTTTTTCTTCTTCCTCCCTCTAATTATCCGAAATCTCTTAATCTATCCTTAATAATGTGTCCATTCTCAAGTAAGTTCACCTCTTTTCCCTTCAATTTTATATTCTTCTATCTCAATTTTTCTTCCATTATTCTCAATTTCTATCATTGTCAACCCCTTCCTTAGAGTCATTTCATATTATAACTGTCTAATAACCTTTGAGCTTAGAGAGGAAAGAGCTTGTTCTTCAATTCAGAAAATTTAGACATTAGGTTTCATTTCAAATTCTAGGATAAACATATTTTTAGTAACAACGAAATTAAAGAGGAACTAAATTTATCATGTGACAGTCACATGACAATATTCTATGGAATATTCGCACGTGTGCCTAACAGAAGGTATCAATATAATTTTTTTTTTCAAAACTTTTAGTAGCAATAAATAACTTGTCGTATTTAAGTGTTAAAATGGATCCGTTGTGGGTGATCCGAATGGTTAGAAGATTACAATATGATCTCTTACGGTCTTAGGTTCAATTCCCGGCTATGTTATCAACCAAAAAGGTTCAAAATGGGGAACTTTATAGTGTTTTAAGTGCTAACAAAATTAATTACTTTCTTTAGATTTCAAAATGAATAAAAAAAATGTTTACTTAGGGGCTGTTTGGTTCGCTATTACAAGGGGTGGAAAACTCAGAAAACCCCTCCACGTCAGATTTTTAGTCCTCCACGTCAGCTTTTTTGTTTCCGTCCATTTCTTTGTGCCGCTTTGGTTCGCTCGAATGGAAGAGGGAAAACTCTGCTGAAATCGCCGCCAACTAAGATTTTTTTTCCTCTCCGATTTCCTTCCCGCCAACTAAGATTTTTTTTCCTCTCCGATTTCCTTCCCCAACCAAGTGAAATTGATGAAAACTCTGCCATGTCAAATTTTTTCCTTCTCTGCTTTGTTTACAAAAGTTTTCTTTTTTTTGCTATGCGAACCAAACAAAAGAAAAATAAATACATTGGTTTCCCACCATTTTTTATGTGCGAACCAAAGCAAAACAATCTATTTCTTGGAAAAGTTTGAAAAACTCAAAACTTGTGTTTCTTTACATGGAATTGCATTTCTCTATATCAAGGAAACGAACCAAACAGCCCCTTAACCTACCACAATTTGAATGTAGCATAAATTGAGGGCAACAAACCTGCGAATTCAAAGGAAGTATTTTCCGATTTAGGCGGATGATGTGAATGCTGTTCTGGATTCTATATATGAACCTCTTCAAGATTTTCCATTTGAATTGGTCAAACAGAATTGGAAAGGCAGGTCTATATATATTGAGAAATCAACCTGAGAATTATATTTTGGCAGGAAAGAGGGTTCTTCTAATTCAAATTCTTCATCTACATCATTCCCGCCAAAATCTAATCAAACACCAGTAGTTTAGTGTTCCTCTTCCATTCCACCTGGCTTTTCTAAAAGAGTTGCATCGTCATCAGCTTCTCGTATACGCAAGACAATCTTCAGTCATAAGCACATGAGCTTTTTGAATCAGGCGACTTCAGCAAAAAAAGATATCTAAGTCTTCTAAGAAAGGTAAAAATCAACAATCCTCTTCATCCGTTGGGTTACCTTTAAATTCTTTACATAAAGAAGTTATTGAAGAAATAGCTACCAATTGCGGTGTTACTTTATCTGATCATCTCTTGATAAATTAAAGGCTAAGGAAGTGGGAAAAAAATTTACAGTCAAACTAATTGGCTATAAAAATGTTCGGGGTCTTAACGATCCACTCAAAAGACAGAGACTTTATTTCTAGTTCAGCCATCGATATTATTAGCATTCAAGAAAGTAAGCTCACAAAACCTTCGGCTAGAAAGCTACGATTAATAGCGGGTAAGAAGATTCCTAATGTTGCGCGCAACGGAAATTTCGGCAGCACTTCGACAACACAACAAGAGTTAGGTCGCAATAAGAATTCTTGTTTCTCAAAGGGAACAAGAATCTGAAGCCTAATATCCCATCAAAGTGGGATATTTGCTCTTCCTCTCGTCAGCTCTAGGACTGCGCATCGAGGGAACCTAAAAGCTATTACAAATCACACAAATAGCGATACAACCAATTTTTACGTGGTTCGGCAAATTGCCTACGTCCACGGGGCAAGGAGGGGGGAGATCTACTAATAGAGGGAGAGAATACAACTAGGGTTTACAATCACTCAATCTAAACCCTCACACAATCTCTCAAATCCCTCACACAATTACTCTCTCAAAGGGATGCACAAAACCCTAAATAAAGGCTACACAAAATCAAATTCCCTTTGCACAAACCTCTTGTGCGTGCACACTGTAGCCGCCAACAAGTTCCGCACGCCCTCAATAGCTCCAAGCCTCCTTCGCACACACAAGAAACCTAAAAAACACAACCATATATATGATGTATATTAGGGTGGGCCTTGGTAATTCCGCATGGGCTTGAGGGTTTTGTTCGGGTTTTGTCCACTGGTTCGGGTTTTGTCCGCTGGGTTTTGTCCGCTCTTGTTGCTCTCTGCATTCACGTGGTGGCCGTGGTCCCCACATCACAATTCTCCACCTCGGTGAAGTTTTCCCAAAACCGAGCCGACACCAAAGCATTCAAATGTCCCACTTGTTGTGCCCAGTACGAACTCAATCCACAACAAGTCGAGAACCCAAACGAGAGTCCAAACAATCTCACCCCCATCAACAAATCCAAACCGGCTGCATCTCAAAGACTGCCTACGTATCCTCTTGCCCGGCCTCAACAATCACGAATATGCAACAAGTTTCGACAATGATCAAACTTGTTGCTCGGAACCACCTTAGTGAGCATATCTGCCGGATTATCCTTCGTGTGGACTTTTACAATCTCCACATCACCATCTTCAAGAACATCCCGAACGAAGTGATAACGAACGACAATGTGCTTCGTCCGCGCATGAAAAACCTGATTCTTCACCAAATAGATAGCACTAATGCTATCATAATAAATAGTGACGGACCTCTGCGATATACCAAGTTCCTCCAAAAGTCCTCGAAGCCAAATAGCCTCCTTTACAGCCTCCGTAACTGCCATATACTCTGCCTCCGTCGTAGACAAAGCCACCGTCGACTGTAAGGTGCATCTCCAACACACCGGCGCACGGGTTAAAGTGAACACATACCCCGTCGTAGACCGGCGCTTATCCAAATCCCCGGCATAATCCGAATCAACATAGCCAATGCATAGTTGCCCACCTTTAGTGTCCCTCTCATAAACCAAACCAACATTGAGCGTACCTCGAATGTACCTCAAAATCCATTTCACAGCATCCCAATGACCCACTCCTGGATCGTGCATGTATCTCGATACCATGCTTACTGCCTGTGATAAATCTGGTCTCGTACATACCATCGCGTACATCAAGCTCCCAACCGCACTCGCATATGGAGTCTTCGACATTAACTCACGATCTTCAACTGACTTTGGTGAAAGACCAACTGAAAGCTTCAAATGGGCTCCCAAAGGTACACTAACTGGCTTCGTATTCATGCTAACATGGAATCGCTGTAGAATCTTCTTCAAATAAGCCACTTGTGTCAAACAAATTCTACCCTTATTCTTGTCTCTGCCAATCTCCATCCATAAAATGCGCTTCGCCTCCCCTAAGTCTTTCATCTCAAACTCATTTGATAGCTGAACTTTCAATTCATCTATAGCCGACCTGGAAATAGAGGCAACCAACATGTCATCGACATAGAGCAACAAATAAATGTATGCACCTCCTTTCAACTTGCGAAAATATACGCAAGGATCAAACTGGCTCTGAGTGTACGAATGACCAATCATAAAACCATCGAATCGCCTATACCACTGTCGAGGAGACTGCTTCAAACCGTATAGCGATTTCTTTAGCCTGCAAACCAACTTATCTTTCCCTGCAGCTCGGAATCCCAATGGCTGAGTCATATATATTTCTTCATCAAGATCACCATGAAGAAATGCCGTCTTCACATCTAACTGATCTAACTCTAATCCATACTGTGCCACCAAAGCTAGCAAAATCCGAATCGAAGAGTGCTTCACCACCGGAGAGAAAACCTCATTATAATCTATTCCTCCTCTTGTGCATAGCCCTTCGCAACCAACCTAGCTTTGAATCTCAATGGAATGCCCTCAATGCCCTCCTTCTTTGTGTATACCCACTTGCAACCAATTGCCTTTTTCCCCTTTGGAAGCTCAACAAGCTCCCATGTATCATTCTTATGAAGAGACTCTATCTCCTCCTGCATAGCCACCTGCCACGAATCAGCCTTCGAACTCTGCTCGGCCTCTCTGAATGTAGTAGGCACCATCTCATCGATACTCTCCACCGGAAGTGCATACGTAACTGTATCGGCATACCGTGCTGGCATCTGTATGTTTCTCCTCTGTCTCCGAACCGCAATAGGATCCTGAACCTGAGCCGTCGGTTCCTGATCCTGCACATCAGTACCCGTATCCTCCATGTCACCGTCGTGCTCGCCTAGCGTCACCTCAGTCGGCACCTGTATGGATACTGTACCATCTGGACAATGTGGAGCTGCATCGATCTCCACCACCTGCGATATCTCCTCCGTCGGGTCGCTCTCCACCTGATGAGAGCTGGGAAGCTTCAAGATAGAAGCCTCATCGAATGTGACGTCCATACTCAGCACAATCTTCTTATCCACTGGATCCCAAAGCTTGTATCCCTTGACACCACGCTTGAATCCTACAAATATGGCCTTCCTAGCTCGAGGTTCCAATTTATCAGTTTTAACATGATAATATGCAGGGCACCCAAATACCTTGAGCTGGTCATAATCGTGTGCTGGCTTTCCCGACCACATCTCCATAGGGGTTTTTCCTTCAATCGCAGATGAGGGCAGCCTATTAATGAGGTGGCTCGCATATGTAAGTGCCTCAGCCCAAAAGATCTTCTCCAAACCACTCTGCGACAATAAGCATCAGATCTTCTCCAGTAAAGACCGATTTAATCTCTCTGCCACCCCATTTTGCTGCGGTGTATGACTAACTGTGAAGTGTCTCTCTATGCCCTCGTCTCGACATAGCTGCTGAAAGGGGTCAGAAGTATACTCACCACCGTTGTCGGATCGCAACGTCAGTCTTGGTAGGACCCCAAACGTCTGTGTGCACGTAGTCCAGGATGCCCCTCGTCTGATGAATGGCAGTCCCGAACTTCACCTTCATCTTCTTGCCAAGAACACAGTGCTCACAGAACTCAATCTTCCCACTCTTGGCTCCCTTCAATAGCCCCTGCTTGCACAATGCCTGCAGTGACCTTTCACCTGTATGCCCTAACCTATAGTGCCAAAGTCTACTCATGTCCGCTTCTGAAATAGCCGAAGCAACCTGGCCAATCTCGGTGCTTCCCTTCAGATAATACAAATTCCGATTGCGGACTCCCCTCATCACCACCAATGATCCCTTAGTAACCTTCGCTACAGCGTTTTCGAGAGTCACCTTGAATCCCTTCGCCTCCAAAGCTCCAACTGAGATAAGATTTTTCTTCAGTTGAGGAACAAATCTCACCTCCTTCAACTCACGGACTACTCCATCGTGCATCCTAATCCGTACGGTACCTATCCCACAAACGCCACAGGATTGATCATTTCCCATGACAACAACGCCCCCGTCGACTTTCTCAAAAGATGCAAACCAGTCTCGCCTAGGGGTCACATGAAAAGTAGCGTCGGAATCAAGCATCCAATCTAATGTATCCACATGGTTCACCTCCGGAGTAATCAGTAGAGAAAAGCACGAATCATCGGAATCATCGCCTTTCGTAATATTCACCTCATTGGCTTTCGGGCCCTTTTTCTTGCCATTCTCTTTCTCCTTGAGCTTCGGGCAGTCTCTCTTCTAATGTCCCTGCTCCTTACAGAATGCACATTGGTTCTTTGTTAATTGGTGACGGCCTCTAGACTTTGACCTTCCCCTATTACCACCTTTCAGATATGGGCTTCTACCTCTCGTCGACAAGGCCTCTCCTGAAGTACTAGCGCGAGAAGTCTCCTTATCATTCCTTCTCAAATCGTAGTTCGTCAAAGCGTTAGTCACTTCACTATAGCTGATAGAAGATCTCCCGTTCAACAAAGTGAGCACGAAGGTATCATACTCCTCATCTGGTAAGGAGCCCAACAAAATAATCGCCTTGTACTCATCCGATATCTTCTCATCAACATTCGCCAAGTCCGACAATAACTTCGTATAGTTGTTCACATGAGCCGCTAGCGAGGTGCCTTTAGACATCTGAAATCTGAAGAGTCTTCGCAGCAAGCGCAACCTGTTCTCAACACTCTTTGTGAGATACTTATTGTTGAGAATTTCCCACATCTTCATTGCAGACGTCACCCCAATCACATCATATTTCAGTTCCTGTTCCAAACAGGACCTGATCACCCCACAAGCGTTCCTATTCATTTTCTCCCATATCGCCTCATCATATTTAGGTGGTTTCTCATGGACCATGATGGTCTCTTCCAAATTCTAAGCATTGAGCGCATCTTGTACGTCGCTCATCCACAAACCAAAGTTGATTTTACCGTCATACTTCACTACACTAATCTTAGTGTTCTGAAAACCAACTTGTATCGTACCCACCATCGATTTGCTGCTTTCACCTTCTTCTCCCATTGCGAACTAACTTCAAATTGTAGAAAAAGAACAAATTTGATAGAAATTAGGAACCACCCAATTGAACCCTAGAGTGGATTCCAAATAGATTTCCTAACCACACGAGGAAAGCGAAATCTCCAACGGCAACTCCTAATGCTATCTCCACCGAAGCCGAGAACTCCAAGAACTAAGCTTCACACAAGAATCTTTCTCCACCAAAAAACCCTAGATCTAAAATCTGGGCTCTGATACTACTTGTTGCGCGCAGCGGAAATTTCGGCAGCACTTCGGCAGCACAACAAGAGTTAGGTCGCAATAAGAATTCTTGTTTCTCAAAGGGAACAAGAATCTGAAGCCTAATATCCCATCAAAGTGAGATATTTGCTCTTCCTCTCGTCAGCTCTAGGACTGCGCGTCGAGGGAACCTAAAAGCTATTACAAATCACACAAATAGCGATACAACCAATTTTTACGTGGTTCGGCAAATTGCCTACGTCCACGGGGCAAGGAGGGGGGAGATCTACTAATAGAGGGAGAGAATACAACTAGGGTTTATAATCACTCAATCTAAACCCTCACACAATCTCTTAAATCCCTCACACAATTACTCTCTCAAAGGGATGCACAAAACCCTAAATAAAGGCTACACAAAATCAAATTCCCTTTGCACAAACCTCATGTGCGTGCACACTGTAGCCGCCAACAAGTTCCGCACGCCCTCAATAGCTCCAAGCCTCCTTCGCACACACAAGAAACCTAAAAAACACAACCATATATATGATGTATATTAGGGTGGGCCTTGGTAATTCCGCGTGGGCTTGAGGGTTTTGTTCGGGTTTTGTCCGCTGGTTCGGGTTTTGTCCGCTGGGTTTTGTCCGCTCTTGTTGCTCTCTGCATTCACGTGGTGGCCGTGGTCCCTACATCACACCTAATTGGTGCTATCTTGATTCTATTGACTCTAGAGGGGGTGTTTGGTTGGTTGATCTGATGCTTTCTCTCTTATGAAATCATATGTGGGTATTTTCTCAGTCTCTGTTTCTCTTCATCACAAACCATTAAAATGGAAGCTCACTTTCTCTTCTGTCTATGCCCCTACTGATAGGGAAGATAGAGAAGTATGTTGGTGGGAACTCAATCGAGTCCGTTTTCTTCTTCCTGGTCCATGGGTCATATATGCAGAGATTTTAATACCACATTATCCTCTGACGAACGAAACGGTAATAATGGGTCTCTAAGAGACATTAATTCTTTCAGATATTTTGTCTCATCAACATCTCTTATTGATCTCCCATTTTGTGGTAGATCCTTCACATGGTCTAATAAATGTTTGAATCCTTCAATGGCTAGATAGGATAGATTGTTCGTATATGCTGACTGAGAAAGAAAGTTTCCCTCATGTTTACAATACTCTCCACCATCTCTGGGTTCAGACCACTTCCTTATTATTCTTGATAGTGGGGGTATTCAACTGACTACACCTTTTTTCATATTCGAAAGAAGTTGGTTTCATAATAAGGATTTTATTCCTTTCATAACCCAATCATGGAATTCTTTCAAATGTCAAGGTTCTTCTGTAGATATCTTCATTATGAAATTAAAACTCTTAAAGAGAAGAATCAAGTGGTGGAGAAAAAATATTCTTGGCTTTATATCTCACAGGAAATTTGATCTACTATCAAAAATCAATTCATTGGACTTGCTTGAAGAAATGAGACCTTTATCTTCATCCGAATCAAATGAAAGGAAAACTCTTCAGTCTTCCTATACATCCCTTATTAAGGAGGAGGAAACCTATTGGCACCAAAGATGTAGGATCCAATGGTTAAAAGAATGTGATGTAAATACTACTTTCTTTCATAAAACGACTTCTTTTCATAGGAAGGCCAATTACATCACCACTATCAATCATCAAGGCAAGGACCTTACTTGACATCATGATATCAGTCAAGCTTTTTATGACTATTACTATAATCTCTTTGGTCAGACTAGTTGTAGACATTTATTAGTAGACTGGTCCACCTTATATCCTGAACATGAGCTACATCTTTCAGCTCTGGAATCTCCTTTTATAGAATCAGAAACCAAAAAGCAGTTTTCAGCATGAATCCTAACAAAGCACCAGGATCTGATGGTTTTTCTATGATTTTCTATCAAACTTTCTGGAATGTGATCAAAGATGATCTTACCTCCATTATGAATTCTTTCCATCAGGATCCATCCTCTCTTCATAAGAGTCAATAAAGTTTATATCACTCTTATTCCTAAGCTTAAGGATAGCTCTCTGATGAAGGATTACATGCCAATCAGTTTAATCAACTGCTTGTTTAAAATTTTCACAAAAATACTTGCAACTAGATTATCCCCATACATGTCAGACCTGGTTTCTCATACACAGTCTGCTTTTCAAGCGGGAAAATCAACTCTAGATTCAGTTCTTATGGCAAATGAAATTATACACTTCTGTTCTAAGAGGAATAAGGAGATATCTATGTTTAAAATTGAATTTGCTAAAGCTTTTGATTCCTTTGATTAGTCTTTTCTCATTGATCTGTTCAAAGCAAGGGGTTTTGATCAAAAATGGTGCTCATGGATCTATCATGTCATCTCCTCATTAAGTTGTGCAGTGTTAGTAAATGGTTCCCCCACAAAAATTTTCAAATGTAAGTGAGGTCTCAAGCAAGGTGATCTTTTATCACCTATGTTGTTCAATATTTCAGTCGATGTCCTCAGTAGAATGATTATGAATAATGTGGAAGATGAATTTTTATCTAATCTTGGAATTAAGGAACCCTTAAATCAAATAAGGAGTCTTCAATTTGCGGATGACACTCTACTCTTTGTTAAAAGTTCCCTTAAAGATATATCTACTCTTAAAACCATCCTCTATATCTTTGAGGAACTTTCAGGTCTATGTATCAATTATTCAAAATCCTTCTTGATTCACTTTGGTAAAAATCTTCAAAGAGGAAAGGTTCTAGCCTCTTCTCTCAACTGCAAACTTGACTATCTTCCTATCAAGTATCTTGGCTTACCATTGAAATATGGCAAGCTATCCAAATCTGATAGGCAACCAATTTTAAATAACCTTCATAGAAGACTTGCTTCATGGAAAAGGAATTATCTATCATTTGGTGGGAGATTGGTTCTCTTGAATTCAGTTCTTACTTCCATTCCACTCTATTTTATGTCTTTTTACAAGCTGCCTAAATGGTTGATCAAAGAAACCTAAATGGTTGATCAAAGAAATTGACAGGATTAGGAAGAATTTTCTATGGACAGGTAAAGTAGGTACTAAAATTTTTAAATGTCTGGTTAGTTGGAAAAGGATCTGTTTAAGCAAAACTGAAGGGGGTTTGGGAGTCAAAGATATCAACACTTTCAATTGCACACTTTTATAAAAAATGGCTATGGAAATGTTTACACAGAGACTCTTTTGTAGTCTCTTTCCTTCATCAACTCTATATAAATAGAGGATCCATTCTTCAGTCTTTACCCTCAAATTATTCTAATTCATCCTTCTGGAATCACATTATTTCTATAAAAGAGGATTTCTTTCATCATGTTATCTGGGCACTTTTCTATGGGAATAAAATCAGATTTTGGGAGGATAAATGACTTGGTAATAACTCTCTAGCTAGTCTTTATCCATCCTTACATAATCTTTCCTACTCTTCTAATTCAACTATTAGAAGTCAAGGTCTCCTTTAGGATAATTTATGGCACTGGCGTTCATTGTTGAGAAGAAGTATATCACCTAACTCTCAAGCAGACATGTTAGAATTCCTGCAATTGAGATATGCAATTACAGAGTATCCAACCAGCCTGATCAACTGAAATGGTCTCTTACAACAAATGAAGTTTTTTCAGTTAATTCTTTCTACAATTTTTTAAACTCCAGAGAGATTCTATCTTCTAGCTACAAACTTACTTGGAACTCAATTCTCCCTAGCAAGGTGCAAATTTTTACTTGGTTATTATCCCTTAATAGATTACACTCTAAGGAAATTCTAATGTCAAAAGGATGGCAAGAAGATTTTATATGTTCCTTTTGTAACTTGCAATTGAAATCAAGAGATCAACTTTTTCTTTACATGCCCCTTATCACAACAAGTCTGGAGACACTTCACAAATTATTATCTCCCATATCAGTGGCCCCCAACTCTTGATTAGGGGTGAGCACGGTTCGGTTCGGGTCGGTTTTTACCAAAATTTAAACAACCGAACCGAACCACCTACAATTCAAAACCGAACCGAACCATTACAAATCGGTTCGGTGCGGTTCGGTTCGGTTTGTTCGGTTCTAACTTCAAGTATAACTTCACTTCAATTTATCTTTTATATATTATTATTACCCTATGCCAGCATGTATTTGTTTTTGAACTTCACTTCAATTTATTATTCTTGCTCATGTATGTATACTGTTTTTAAGTGAAGTAACTTGTCCTTTTGGATTAAATACTAGACTCTGACGTTGTAATTTTTTAGTAACGGACTTGCTTTGTCTTTGTGTAGCAAGCTTTGACTTTGGTCTTTGTGGAGACAAAAAAGGAGCTGACTCATTAGAACATTGGTTATGTATAAATCAATTCCCTACAACTGCTATTCATGGTGATCGAACACAGCAATAAACCCACAAATCAAAGGCACAAATATATTCGGTTGGTTCGGTTCGGGTCGGTTTGAAAAATTATCAACCCGACCCGAACCGCCTTACTCATAAAACCGCTTTTTCCGGGTCGGTTCGGGTCGGTTCGGTCGGTTTTTTCGGTTTGAACCGAACCGTGCTCACCCCTACTCTTGATGAACTTCTACAGACATCGGAGGTATTACAAAATACTAAAGGATACATTTGGCGTACTTTTTTCTCTTTAGTATGCTAGAGTTTGTGGATTACAAGAAATAAGTATCTTTTCGAACATGCTAAGTTCTCCCATCATTCTATCATTAACTTTGCAATCTCTAGATTATATGATTGGACAGGCTCCAAAAATGGATCAAAATCTCAAAAGGTCTCGGCAATGCTTGAAGCTAATCCTATTCCGAGAAGTAGTGAATGGCGATATACTAACAGTTTCCAACGGAAGTTTTTTTTTGGGTTTCTTGTAAATAAAACATCTGTTAGCTTTTGCACACTAGTATTTTCTGTTTTTTGTTTGCTAGATATCAGTAAATTAGCTTCTCATAACTATATGTATGGCTGGATTTGGTTCTTCCTTATATCTATGTTTATGGTGAATGACGCTAGACCCACTCTTCATCTTCATGGATCTCTGGAAGAAGAATGTTATACATCCCTAGTTATAGGAAACTAAACTTACTGTTATCTAGCATCAGGTTACAATTCGTATCCATACTTATGTATTATAAACATTTTATTTTAATTGAACAAGGTCTATCCCTTGTTAACATATGAGATGAAATAAATATAGATGAAAGTTAACCTACCACAATCTCCTTGTTAACATATGAGATGAAATAAAAAATATGATCCTAATTCTTCTCTTTAATCACTTCTCCAAATTTCTCGCAAAATTCACATTTTTTTGGGATAACATTTTAATCTTTGATAGGGATTCCAACACCTCTAATTTAACTAGAAGCACTTATTGAGAGGTATGCTTTAAAATTTAAGAAAAGTGGATCAAACTCAAATGAAAGGATCAAAGATGAAAGTTTTGAAAGGATGGTTTGATCAGTTCACAAGGTCAAGTTATTGTGTCATGCATTTGTTCTAATGGGTTAATGGGTTTGCTAATTCTAATCAGAATAAGAAAAAAAAATCTCAAATGAATAATATTCATATATCTGTTTATTGGCAACTTTGAACATCTTTCAGTTTGCAGTTATGCATTTATACCTAATTTACAATGAGTTTATGTGTATCTTCAACTTTTTCTTATTAAGATTAGAAGACATGTATGTGATTAAATATAAGCTTTTATACATTTCATAACTCTCAACCATGAGCATTTATCTTTTTATAAGAGAAAATCAGAAATTAAAATTATTGATACCAGGAACAAAAGTCTAATAAGACCCATCAAGAATAAGAGAGCATACAAATAGAGATCTCAAGTGGGTAGTTTAAAAAAAACCCACAAAAATCAGATTAATAAAACAATGGGTATAGGGACTATACTTCATTTGTAGGCAAGAGGACATGGGAGAGATTTTGGGGGATTAGAGAGGTTGGATTGTGAGAGAGAAAAAGGAGAGGAAAACTGCAAAGAGGAGATTTAATTGGATTGTAAGAAAAAGAGAGAGGGTTTTGGTTTTCATTGATCTTTTAACTTTCAAAATTTGCTCAAGCTGCATATAGGGGGAAAAAAATACAATTGGGAATTAAGTTAAGCTGCGACCGTTATGCCATATTTTTTAGAGGATTGCTTTGATACTCGGAAATTAGGCATTTTTATAATTTAAAAATAGTAAAAAATTCGAAAACAGGCAGAACAACAAAATGGGCAGTTTTGTCCTTAGTGTTTAGATTAGATCATTCCTATTATTCAACCTCAGTTTGAATTAGCAACGCAAAAGAGGAGAAATCCTCCCTTCTCTTACTCACTATTTTGATAAGAAAATATCATGAAATTTTAATAAAGCAAAAACTATTTTTTTATAGAAAATTCGTGGAATTTTTTTTTCCAAAGAAAAGCGTTTTTAAGGGGAAATGTTATTTGCATTTAAATACCCCAAACTTTTCCTCATTTTAAACTTTGGTGCCCAAAGTTCATTTTTGCCCAAAAATACTCCAAAGTTCAACAAAATTTGCTTTGATACCCCAAATTTAGTTTTGCCAGTAAAACCCATTAATTAAATAAAATATAGCTTTAATGCCTCAGAGTCCATAAAATTTAACTTTGATATCCGAACATTAATTTCCAGTTAAAGATTGTGATATTAAAATATAAAAAATCATGGCTAGGATATCAAAGTAAAATTTATTGAATGTTGCGGTTCATTTTGGGCAAGAAAAATTTTTTACAGGTATCAAAATAATAAATGATTTAAGTTTGGGGTATTTATTGGGCAAGAGAGTACTAAAGTTACAAGTTGTGTAAATTGTGGGGTGTTTAATTGTAAATAACCCCAAGAAAAAACCTCAATTTTTGTTAAATATGTGAAGAGCTAAACATGTCGTGTATCATGATATTCTAACAAACAAATCAGTTCCTACCAACTTAACATTAATTTCATTTCCTAATTTGCTCTTATTTATACTTCCTATTTCTCTTCTTATTTATACTTCCTAAAATAACCTTTTTATCTAAGATAAATTACTTTTTTGGGTGTGGAACTACTGTCAACTACCTTATCCCTCTCTTATATATGTATACTCCCTATTATATAAGTATACTCTTTTATATATGTGTGTGTGTGTGTATATACTCTCTCTCTTAGTATATATGTATATATAAGTATACTCTCTCTTATATATGTATAATATGTGTGTGTGTGTGTGTATACTCTCTCTCTTAGTATATATGTATATATAAGTATACTCTCTCTTATATATGTATAGTCTCTCTTATATAAGTATATATAAGTATACACTCTCTTATATATGTATAATATATGTGTGTATATATATACTCTCTCTCTTAGTATATATGTATATATAAGTATACTCTCTCTTATATATGTATAATATGTGTGTGTGTGTATACTCTCTCTCTTAGTATATATGTATATATAAGTATACTCTCTCTTATATAAGTATATATAGGTATACACTCTCTTATATATGTATACTCCCTCTTATATAAGTATACTCTCTTATATATGTATAATATGTGTGTGTATACTCTCTCTCTTAGTATATATAAGTATAGTATATTACAACGGCTACTTCTTCCCCATTGGCCCAACGGGCAATGGCTACTTATGCGATTTTCTCTCTCAAGTTATAACTTATAAATATATACAATATATTTACATATAATATATTATATATATAATATATATAATATATGTATATATAATATATAATTACATAATAATTTGTAAATATATACGAATACATAATTATATAAAATATAATAAATTTAAACTAATTTTTAGCATTTTTTATAAAAAAAGAAAAGAAAAAAAATTAAAAAAAATCCGGGCCGACCCGGAGCCCGGCCCGGTTGGCCCCGGACCCGGCCTGGGGTACCCAGGTCTGGGCTCCGGTTTTGCCCGGCCCGGGCCCGGATTTCCGGCCGGGCCGGGCCGGGCCGGATGGACAGACCTCGCTAGAAGTCATTGAAGTAGGCAAAATAATAAATTTGAGCCAATGTTTTTGACCCTTTATTTAATTAATTAAATTTAATTAGGGTTGACAACATTAATTCTAATTAGATCAAAGATCTCAACAAATTGACTAACAACGTAAATACATACATTTAACGCATGTGTAATTAATCTAGAATATTAAATTCCAGAAAACTCTGTAGGTTGAGTACAAAAGAAGAAGGGTAAACTCTAGAAAACCAAACTTGATTTTCATAAGACACAAAAGAGATGGCGGACACGAGCCGGTTGGCCTTTGTGCTTCTCACAATTTCACTTTTGTCGGCGTATTTTCATTGCTCCGCAGAGAGTCGACTGATTGCAACGGTTGAAGTGGTTGCCATGGGACCTTCTGAGAGATACAGTAACAGTGCTTTATTGAAGGAAACTAAAGTTTTTTCAGGCGCTTCTTGGGCCGGCTCTTGGTTTTGTTGGTGGTGCAATGATGAGTATTAACACGAAGCAGGTTTCAACAGTCTCTATCTTGTATTTGGTGCTTCAAGACACGTGTAAGGAGTCAAGACCAAACACAGATCGCTAAGGGAAAAGATTTTGGCTGTCGTCGTGACGCAGCGCGAAAGTAGTAGCCTCGGAACCCACCAATGACAATCTTCGAATCCACGAAGAGCTTAAATGTTGAAGAAAAACAAAATATTATTAATTAAAAGTTATCCCTCTAAGGCTTACAAGACTCTACTTAAATAGAAAAAAAATAAGACGTCTACAAGGACTCAAACTCCTACAATGACTCAAACTTTACCAAAAATAGTAAAAGAATTCCTAAAACATTAAAACTCCTAAAAAAAACTCCTAAAAAAACTCCTTATGACTAGGAAAGTTCACCGGTCAAATCTGAGATCATATCAGATTTGTTTCCTAATCAATACAAACTCCTAAAATATTATTAAAAATAGTAAAAATCGGACAAATTAAAAATACATATATCTCTCAAACCGTAAGGAATTTGGCAAAACAGAAAAATCAAACCGAACCCTTTGGATCAGTTTGGTTGGTTCCATCTTGTCGAGATAGTCAGTTTTCATATATAATTCGTCCAATTCCGACGTACGGTTTGAAAGTTATGGTCGTTTCTTCGTAGCAAGTTATTTTCGTCGACCGGGCCCGCTTTGAGCTTGCGACTGTCCCACTTTGACACAGAGCCGACCTTAAGCTTGGGCCACCAGGGCTACAGCCCGGGGCTCACAACTGAGGGGGGCACTAGGGGTGGATGAGCAAACTATGGGGTGAACTAACATCCATTCGTAAATGTACCCCATGATAGCGATTACAAGTTTACAACTCATAACAAGCTGTCACCGCCTCTTCTTCACCCCTGGCCCTACCCCTAGGCCGGCTCTGCTAATTTCCCATCAACCCATCGCCTCTTCTTCACCTCATCTCTTCCTTTACTCTCTCTCTCTCTCTCTCTCTCTCTCTCTCTCTCTCTCTCTCTCTCTCTCTCCCCCTTCCCCTCTCTAAAATTATTCGACGGTTTGTATTGCGCCAAGGTCGCTCCTTGATACTGGATTTTCAGATTTCTTCATGATTCTCCATTTGGGTATTTCACTATTTCTCAAAATTCTCTGAAAAATCTTTGTTTTTAGATTAATAGATTGAATTGGGGAAACTGCTTGAAGTTTTTGGAATTTCTCTGATTGATTTCTACATGTGTTTGCAAGTAGAATTCAATATATTTTGTAGAAGCCTCGATGAAGGACTCTTCAAATTAAAGTCTTGTATCTGGCAATTTTTTGTTGGGAAGGCAGTCCCTTGATATCCTTATTTATTACCTATGAGATTAAATCAGTTGGGTTTTGCTTATGTTATTCAATTGTGTATGAGCTCTGAAATGTTGAACTTCTTCCTTTGATAACTCATTAACTCTTGATTTTATGGTTCAATATTTAATTTAAACTTTTGTATCAAGATGCTCTTGATTAAGCCCCAACTCTGACCTCGTGGGGTTCGACTGGATTGATAGGCAGCGACTTTCTTTGAAGGTACTTTTTTTAAGATAAGATATAGAATTTAGATGTATAAATTTTGTAAATTATAAATTTGTAATACATATCTTTTTAACTTTTTCTTATTTATTATTTGACTCAACAGAAACATTGCCTGGGATTCTTGATCTTTATAATTGGAAGTTTTAAGTGGAAGAACATATGCTCAAAATCCAGGTTTTATTGTTCTTTGTTCTTTTTTAAGTGTTTATTATAAAAATTAAAAAATGTTTTCTAAGAAACAACTTTCCAGAAATCTCAAGAGACAAAAAAAGAAAAAAACTGATGAAATTGCTCAAAGTTTAAGAGGATCTTTGAATAAATATTTTGTTAAACAAACCAACGCTTCACTTGAAAATTTAGATGAAGATGATTTACCAAATGAATATGAACACCCAATTCAATTGGAAGAATTAGGGGCTGTTTGTTTGGTTTCCTAAAAACCAAGAAAACCAAGAAATGGAAATGGAAAACATGAAAATCTCAAAAAATACTATTTCCTCCATTTCCATCCCTAAAACTCACCCACAACATCCAATAAAATATTATTTTCATCCAACAACTCATCCACATCATCTAATAAAATATTATTTCCATCTAACCACTCATCCACCACATCTAATAAAATATTATTTTCATCTAACAACTCATCCACCACATCTAATAAAATATTATTTTCATCCAAACATCACTCAACTCATCTCTTTTCATCATTTCAAATCACTCACATCATCCAATAAAATATTATAACAATTCACCTCATCTCATTAACATTTCATTTCTCCATTTTCATCCCAAAAAGTTATGAAAACATTTTTCTTAATCTTTCTTCACATCACCCAATAATACAATGACAACTCACCTCATCTCATTTCATTTCTTATTTTTAAGAATGAACCAAACAAAAGAAAACAACAAAACTACAGGAAATAAGTTTCTTATAATTTATTTCCTTATTTTTTTCGCCAACCAAACAACATCAAAACTAGTTTTCTTAAAAAATCACTCACATCATCCAATAATAATTTGACAACTAACATTATTTCATCTCCATTTTTTTGATTTTCTTCTTTTTTTAGCCAACCAAACACTCCCAAACCAATTCTTCATTTTAATAGTTTTCCATTTTTTTGATTTCCCTCTTTTTTTAGTAAAACAAACAGCCCCTTAGTAGAAAATGAGAATGATGTGAATGAAGAAATTGGTGATCTAGATGAAAATAAAAATAGTGATGAACCTTTCCTTGATGAAAATGAAAATATTGATGAACCTTACCATGAAAATGAATGTCCCAAAACAAGATTTGATTTGAACATTTATGATCCACGAGTTTGGGATAATCTTGATGCAAAAATGAGAGATTTACTTGTAGAAAAAGGTCCCCTAAGAGAAACTAATCTCAAATTCCCCATGGACGAACACAATAGACATTTTTCTTATCTCAAATTCCCCATGGACGAACACAATAGACATTTTTCTTCAAATTATTATATTCGTACGTTACCAAATGGGGAAACTAAGGATCGAAAATGGCTAGTGTACTCAAAGGAGTTGGATAAAGTGTTTTGTTTCTGTTGTAAGTTGTTTAAAACAACAAATTCTAGAAGTCAGTTAACTAGTGAAGGAATTAGAGATTGGAAACATCTTGGTGAGAAGCTTAGACAACATGAAAACAGTATTGAACACCTTACTAACTTGAGGTCTTGTGTTGAATTACAAATCAGATTGAAAACAAATCAAACAATTGATACAGAATTACAAGAGCTAATCAAGAAAGACACTACACTGGAAAAATGTTATTGTCAGAATCATTGCTGTTGTGAAATGTCTTGCTATACATAATTTGGCTTTTCGTGGAACAAATAAAAAAATTTATGAAGATGGTAATGGTAACTTTTTAGGCCTGCTTGAAATGATTGCAGAGTTTGATCTAGTAATGCAATACCATTTTCGACTCATTCAAGATAAGAAAATTCATTATCATTATCTTAGCCATAAAATTCAAAATGAGTTGATAACTATTTTAGCATCAAATGTTAAACATGCAATCATTGAAAAAATAAAAACAACTAAATATTTTTCTGTCATTCTTGATTGTACTCCTGATGCAAGTCAAAAAGAACAAATGACTTTAATATTGAGGTGTGTAGATGTTTCAAGTACTCCAATAAATATAGAAGAGTACTTTTTAGAGTTTCTGAATGTGGAAGATACATCTGGATTAGGACTTTTTAATGAATTGCAAAATGTAATTGAGTCCCATACACTTAATATTGATGATGTGAGGGGATAAGGTTATGATAACGACTCTAATATGAAAGGAAAAAAATCTAGGTGTACAAAAAAGATTACTTGATATAAACCCTAGAGCATTTTACATGCCATGTGGTTCTCATTGTCTCAACTTAATAGTTTGTAATATGGCCAACTCATGTGTTAAAGCAAAATCTTTCTTTGGAGCATGTCAATGCATATACACGGTATTCTCTAATTCAACAAAGCGATGGAATGTGTTACTTGATTACATAGATGGTTTGACTTTGAAATCATTGTCAACTACACGTTGAGAAAGTCATATTGAAAGTGTCAAAGCAATAAAATCTCAAGCTTCCCAAATTAGAGAAGCTTTATTTAAATTAACAGAAATTAGTAAAGATGCCAAATTGAGTAGGGATGCTTAAAGTTTAGCACCAGGAGAGCTTTCAAGTTTTGAATTTATATTAAGTTTGGTTATTTGGTATGACATTTTGCATAAGATTAACTTAGTTAGTAAAAAGTTACAATCTGAAGACATGCGTCTTGATGCTGCTGTAAGACAATTAGAAGGACTTGTGTTATTGTTTGAAAACTATAGAATAAATGGGTTTGTTTCTACCATGATTGATGCTAAACAAATTTCCCTTGATATGGGAATTGAGCCTATATTTCCAAAAAAACGTTAAGTTTGTAGAAAAAGGCATTTTGATGAGGTTTCCAATAGTGATAGGGAACAACAATCAGCTGAAGAATCATCTAGAACTGATTATTTTCTTGTTATAGTGGATATTGCTCTTGGTGAATTGAAGAGTAGGTTTGAATAATTGCATTGTTTTGAATCTATTTTTGGGTTCTTATTTGATGCTTCAAAATTGACTTCGCTTGATGATAATGAATTAAAAAGTTTTTGTGTGACTCTTGAAAATGCTTTAAAACATGGTGATGTTTCTGATGTTGATGCAAGAGACTTATTTTTAGAATTACAGATGTTGCAAGTGATGTTACCAAAGGAAGCATATGAAATAGATAAACCATGGACATCCATTAAAATTCTTGAGTTTGTAAAGAGTGTGGATATGTTTCCTAATGTAATGGTTGCTTATAGGATATTATTGACTATACTACGGCATTTGCTGAAAGAAGTTTTTCTAAATTAAAATTATTGAAATCTTACTTGCGGACTACCATGACTCAAGATAAGCT
The DNA here is from genome assembly GCF_001876935.1 of Asparagus officinalis. Lineage (NCBI taxonomy): Eukaryota > Viridiplantae > Streptophyta > Magnoliopsida > Asparagales > Asparagaceae > Asparagus > Asparagus officinalis. The sequence goes on from NC_033796.1 coordinate 46,000,307, forward strand.
AAATGGATTAGCGATATTATGCATTGAAAAGGATATGTTAGAGAGCATTAAATATGATAGTATAATTGATGATTTTGCATCTAAAAGTGCAACAAGAAGACATTTTAAATGATATTTTGTAGTTGAGATTTCATTGCTATTTTTATTTTATAGGTACATGTGATGATTCTTTGCTTCAATTAATTGTGGAGGATGAAAAGAAGATTGATCAAATCAAGAAATGCTTATGGAGATTTGGGAGGAAGCATGTAGACTCAAATATGTAGTTTTCGTTATTTAATGCAATGTTTACAATCCGGGGGTACTCTTTTTCCTTCTTTTAATGCAATGAAACCTTCTTTTAATGCAATGAAAAGAAGATTGTCTTTTGTAAAATCTTATAATTTTAATAAAATTAATTAATTGATAATTTATTTATTTATTTGTTTAATTTGTATAAAGGGGCACACTAGAGAAAATTTGTCCTTGGCCTTAGAAAACCCAGGACCGGCTTTGCTTTGACATAAACATATCTGTCATGTGTTCTACATCACGTCGCCAGTTTTTGGACTGCAGATCTGGGTCCGGCAACGCAACTCTCTCTAGCTCTCTCTTTCACATTGTCTACGTACAACTCAACTTTTTAGTTTGGTTTTGTTGATCTTCTTTTTGACCTTTGGAGCTCATACGGATCATGTGTTTATGGTTCTTAGGTTCTTGGTTCAGAGTGAGGACGAAGATGGCTTTTTTTGTGTTGTTATTTATTTATTTATTTTTTTGAGGAAACGAAGATGTTATTTTGATTGGAGGAGAGAAAGGGGATGAGGTTTGGTTTACGGCTGCGTTCCTGTGTAATACGCACAGCTCGAGCGGTCCCTTGACATGTCATTCCTTTAGATTTTGTAGGTAAGGATTATTTAAAATAATTTTACTTTTACAATACCAAATCAAATCTCAATTTTTATTTAAGATGAAGATTAAATTTAATATTAGAAAATTATTTGTACCCATTGTTATTATATGACGCAGCGCGGAAGTGATAACCTCGGAATCCACCAAGGGTGTTATCTGAATCCACAAAGAACGATCTTCGAATCCACGAAGAACTTCGAATCCACGAAGAAAATATTGAAAAAGAGAAAATTTATTGATGAAAAGTTATGTCTCTAGGGCTTACAAGACTATTCTTAAATAGAAAAAGAAACAAGACTCCTACAATTACCAAAATGGTAAAGAATTCCTAAAACATTAAAACTCCTAAAAAGACTCCTTATGATTAGGAAAGTCATCCGGTCAAATCTGAGATCAAATCGGATTTGTTTCCTAAACAAAACAGACTCCTAAAATATTACTAAAAATACTAAAAACGGACAAAAATGCAAATATCTCTCAAACCGTAAGGAATTTGGCGAAACTGAGAACGCAAACCGAACCCAAGGGACTGGTTTGGATGACTCCGTCTCGTCGAGATAGTCGATTTTCATATATAATTCGTCCAATTCCGACGTACGGTTTGAAAGTTACAACCGTTTCTTCGAAACAAGTTATTTTCTTCGACCAGGCTCTCATTTGGGCTTGCGATTGTCCCACTTTGACATAAACGTGTCTGCTAAGTGTTCTACATTATTATATACTAAAAAACATGGGCGTAAGTCCCAAACAAGCTGTGTCCACTTCATCATGTGTTTACAACTATTCATCCATGGTTCAGTATATTAATCGAATAAAACATTTAGTATGAAATTTCTGTTATGAAATGAATGTTCAAAGACTTATAGGGCAATATATCAATTTGATATTTTGTATAATACATTGATTGACCTCTTTAATTTCTCATGACATTTTCAAATGGTTCTGACCATGAATTGATTATATTATTAATGCATTGATTATTACCATGAGTAGATGCCTTATTTGGAGGTTCAAGTTATGTATAAATAATGGTGCAATTGTACAAATAAAATATATAAAAAATAAGAAGGGTTCTCTCTGTATTCTCTTCCCTCAATTCACGTCTCTCTATTATAGTTTTGCTCATTTTTTAGTTATTTTACAACATGCTATCAGCACGATTTTGCTCTTAAAGTTAAAATTCTCCCATCTCATTTGGTTGAAGGTTTTTCCCCATGAGTAAGTAATATGCGAAGATTGATTTCTAATTCCTTTCATCTTGTTTCTATTCTTTATTGCTATTTTGTTTATTACTTATAAGGATGGACTAATTTTATCATCTAACAAGATTTCTACGGTTTTCCTTATAATACTTGTCAATATAACAAGTCTCACATTGTTTAAAATTTTCGCCCTTGATATTCTGAGCAGGAATAATTTATGGATACGTGATGGATCCCGAATACACCTTCACTAAAGATAATAATACATCACTGAAAAAATTAAGAATTATTTATTTGGGATATTTGTTGGGTCCCGAAAACGCGCGCCATCAACAAAGAAAACTAAGTAACAATGTGTCAATGACAAACTATGAATTACCTATTTGGAATATTTAGTGCGTCCCAAAGGCACATCAGAGATGGAAATAAAGTATAAATGAAAAACTAAGAAAAATTTATCTTGGATATTTTATGAGACCTGAAGATAGCATCAACGAATAAAAATTCAAGCATAACTGAAAAGCTAAGAATTGTCGGACTTGGATATTTGAACAGACTCGAAGACATAATCAAAGAAAAACATTATCATGTCAAATGACAATGTTTTTTCTATATCAATAAAGGAATATTAGAGAAAGCATTTTCAAGCCTTAACTAAGCTTCTGTAAAAGCAATGTTAAGAAAACTTATGGAATACTCTAAATTGATTATATCCCTTTTGGTCATCTAACAATATATTGAGTTATTTATGAAAAATAATAAAACTCATCTAATTGATTCTACTACATTCTCTAAAGAGAATGCTATGATATCTAATAATGTTGGATATGGATGATATCCTGGTTGTGGTCGTGAACACAACGGGGGATGAGATAATTTTAACAATCATGATAATTATAATAATTATAAGAGCACATTTTCCCCTCAGAAGTGAAATAGCAATGAAGAGAAAAGATAAAGCCAAAAAAATAAATATTCAAAAAGTTCAGAGAATATATATTAGTTATGTGGCATACAAGGACATTGATTACATACCCATCTTACATCAAAAACCTAGTTAAAATTTGTCATGCATCAGAAAGATAAGAAAAATATAGAGGCAATTTTGGCTATCAAAATTGTTGGTTTTAGTTTATATATATATATATATATATATATATATTCACCGTGGTCTCCAATATAATTTTGGGGGCAGAGATCTCAACAGTAATAGGGTAGTAATAGCAGCAGAAGAGATGTCAGATCTTATCGTTGTTACAGAACAGGATAGTACAGTAGCAGGAGGATCACAATCTTCTTGTATAAAACCCGAAGGTTTAAAACAGAAACTCGAAGGTTAGAATAGAACCCGAAGATTAGAACCCGAATGTTAGAATAGAAAACTCGAAGGTCAGTTTTCAGAAACCCGAAGATTAGAATAGAAAACACGAAGGTCAGTTTTCAAGAACCCGAATGTTAGGTTTTTTTAATATATATATATATATATGAGAAAACTGTGTATGCACTGCCAGCTCTCTGTTTTCGTGCGCTGCAGGGGTTTTTTTCGAAAAAAACCCACCCGCGTTTAATCCCCTCCGTGACCTTATCTCTCTCTCTCTCTCTCTCTCACATCAAATCTCTATCTTCTCCCCAAATCTAGGGGTGGCAAATGGGTCGACCCGACCCGACCCGACCCATATAAAATTTGACCCGACCCGTATAAGTATGACCCGACCCGACCCGTTTAATAAATGGGTCAATGTGACCCGACCCATTTATTAAACGGGTTACCCGACCCGACCCATATAACCCAAATGACCCGTTTAATAACTTATGGTTTTTTTCCATTTACTTGAATAATCAAATCTGTAAATCCGAATTGAAAAAAGGTTCATATGAAAAAAATTCATCCATGCAACATTTAATACATAATTGCAGAGGCATAAACCATACTGTAAAAAGAGCATTAATTCACTATAATTCAAAACTTTTTACAAGTTAAAAAAGAAAGAACACAAACTATATGATGAATCTAAAGTTTTTACATTGTTGCAGAGAAACCCTGGAAGCGGTGAGGAAATTCTGATACAGGAAAATAAGATCACCAAAAGGGAAGATTCGGGAGTAGCTAAATAAAAAGGCAGAGACTATAAGGTGCAGAACTACAATACTGCTTCTCATGAAAAAATAAAACAATGCAAACTTGAGTTACAAGTTCCAACAAAGCAGCAGCAAATAAAACAATGCTTTCAGAAGGCAACAAAACCAACAACATCAAGACTGAGTTTTTTACAGCCTTTTCGAAGAACTTGGTTATGCAGTCCTTCCTCTGTGCATTCCTCTGTGCAGGTTTCAGTGACTCCAATCCTTTCACAGACTTTGTTCGTTGCCGACACGTACTCTTGATTCGTAAAACAATGCTATCGGCTTCGCCGCATATCAGCGAGATCTCTCGGACATTCCTAAAATACAAGGTTTTCCCAAATTGCAGCATTCAGGAGGTGGGTGAACGAAAGTGGCATCTAAAACTCACAAGCATGACATAGACCTGAAATAGCAAACACGATCAGCGGACAGATACCAAAATGCCGATCTGACCTTGAAAAACAAAAGCTATCACTCCTGTCCAAGGAAACATATTAAAACATATTAAAACAAAATGCCATCATTTGTGATGTACACCTTTGATCATTATTTTTGTAATTGAGTGTTTCATCCTGCTACTATTTGTTGTTAACATTCATAAGGAAGATTACTATGAGAAAGCTCAACTAATCATATCGATTTGGGAATCAAGACTTTGTAGTGAGACGGGATTCTCCCTAGTCCTAAGTCCAACCATCATGTGCCTATGCATCTTGTAAGAAAAGATTCAGGATTTGTGACAGAAAATTGCCCTCCTAAGTTCAACTTTACACCCATATTTTAATAGATACAACTATTAATTCATACCACTCCATTCAGAATTTCAATATCAGGAAAATATATGTATTCATATCTCTATCCGCAGAAGAAAACAAATACATGTTACATGTGTAGTACACTAACATTTACTCTCACACGCACCTGTCAACTATTTAGAAAGATTTAACTAATGAGCATGAACATCACATACGAAGAACTGAAGAGCACAGCATGAGAACGATGAATTTGGTAAAAAGAAAGGGAGATCGCACTAAGTGCTAACACAACTATTGAGAAAGATTTAACTGATGAGCATGATACTCACTGCCAACACAAAATTCTAAACACTAATTTAACAGGAGATATTAAAGTTAAAAATGGTTAAACTTTGGGTTAGTTTTCTTGGGCAAATTTAAATTTCAGCATATCAGACTTTAAGGAATTGAAGCACAACTAACCCTTTTTAAATTTTTTTGTAGTTGAACTTTTCTTTACCTTTTGCTTATCAATCTTGTCAAGTCATTTATTTCTTATTCAGTTCCTTTCATCTTTTGATCTATTACAATTATAGAAGGTAGAAGTTCATGTGAACTAGTAATCAAAGTGAATCAACCTCTTTGCGTCTGCTAACAAAAACAAGTTCTTTGCCTCTGCCTTTTATGGCAACCTTCAGTTTTCGATTGACGGTGCTGCCCCAGCCTTTCTAGGGCGAAGAAAGTAAAACTAAGGCTTGATCTTGGCCTAAAATCATGGTAAAGGGATTCACTATCCAGACAGTTTTGTAAATGCTATTGATACTCCTTAGTGTTTGTACGTGCATATACACTCTTCATGGTCTGTGTATTGGTAGTAGTTATTTGACAGCTGCTATTTGCGTAATTAAGTGTCTCTTTTGTGTTTCTGACATGTCTTCTAAAATCTTCATTAGATGAATCTGCTTACTACATTATCGCCTATAAGAATTATGGTAGATATTAGAACTCCATTTAACTGTAATGAAAATTACAAAACTACATAAGATTCATAAAATTAAATAAATTCAACAGATAACACAAATTCAGTTTTATCTGTATAATGCATCTTTGTCTAAATATCCACACAAGTAGTTAACTATTTCATTGAACACTAGCTGCTTCTAAAGTCACATTACATTACAAAGGGTTGTAAATAAATTCACTTAGAAAACAAAAATATAGGCATGTGTGGATCGATATCTCATCCAAAGATGAGAACCTAGCAACAAAAAATAGGACCTGTATACATGCAAGTCAGCAATTTTTACCTTCTACGGAAACATTAATCCAACCCATGGTCATGCGAGCAAGTAGCTAAAAACTGTAGAGTGTACCATATACTCTTGAAAGGCACTTGAAATTGAGATGGTATAATTAGAATATAGCATTCTAGTAATTTTGAGTCCTTTAGTAAAAATCACTTAAGGTGCCTTTAGCTAGCTTAGTCTCTTTCTTGCCAGAATGGATTGCGCTAATGGACTCCTAAACACTCACAGTATGGTCTGAAGACTAAGTAGTTACCATAAAAGGCCATGGCATTAGCGGCATAACTTACCTTTGCCAGATTATAATATTCTCCTTTGCAATTAGCTTCCTTTAAAAAAGGGCAATAATGTATGTATGTACATGTAACCATTTCCATGACGAGTATGACTCATTCCTCAATGACGAGAACAAAGTGATGTTCTAATACTATTTACATGCTTCAGAAACTGGATATTTCACATCTTCTAATTAATGAAAACTCTATGTGATCACATATCTATTAAGTCCTCAATGTCAAAATGAAACATTTGAGGTAATCCCTGCTCAGTTTAATCATGCAACATTGCGAGCGGGTCAGCAACATTGGAGGCTGAGAGAACTTGACAACTCTTTCCTAGTATTCTGTCAAGGAAATGACCACCTTATATTCTTATAACAAATCTAAAGAAAATAAATCTAATTAGATATTAAAAATCAGTACTAATTCTACACAAAAAGGGTTGCAAAGAATTTATGTATGTATGTAACAAATTAATAAGATAAATTTGTGACTCGTAACACATAAGTTTAACTAGTTCAGGGGAAAAAAAACTAAAGATGAAATCCTTTACATGAATTCTAATTGACCAGAGTTCACAGCTCCTTCACCGTCTTCTTCAAATTAATTTAAAGAAACTTGAGCAAAATGAAAGAAACCTAATTTTGATGAAGCTTAGAGAGATGAGAACTTACAGAGAGGATCGAGCTCGCCGTTTGTCGCCGCTCGTCGCTCGCCGTCACTCGTCGTCACTTTTGATGAAACGACGCCGCTCGCCGTCACCTCTCGCCTATCGCCGCCGCTCGCTCCTCGCTGCTCGCTCCTCGCTGCCGCTCGCTGCTCGCCGCCGCACGCAGATGGGAAATCTAGGGTTTCATTTATGAGAGACGAAGAGAGGACGGGTTGAACCCTAGATTTCCTTTATTTTCTCCGTAGAAAGGAATGGGACGGCCCGAATTTTCAATCGCGGGTGAGCTTTGTGTTACACGGGTCAGGCGGGTCAACCCTAACTTACCCATCTAATAATCAATTCAATTTGGGTTGACCCGTTTATGACCCAACCCATATAACTTGACCCATACCTAATATAAACGGGTCGGGTCGGGTCGGGTTGATGGGTTGGGTCAAAAACTGCCACCCCTACCCAAATCTCTCTCAAATCTGAGCACGAAACCGGAGATCTCCGCTCCCCCCGTCCTCGCCCCAAATCTGAGCCGCCGCGAGATCCCTCAGACCAAGCCCTCTTCATTTTCCTCTGAGCCGCTGCGAGTCCCCTTTGAGCCTCCCCGAGTTCCCTCTATGCGCTGCCAGTTGTTCCCCGCGAGTCCCCTCTGAGCCGCCGTGAATCCCCTCTGAGCCGTCGCGAGTCCAAATTATTTCTTTCTTCACCGCTGTTTATATCGCGAGACATCCGACTCTGGCATCAGGCTTCGATTCTACCACCGGAACTCGATTCGGAGGTAAGCTTACCGCTTTCCCTTCACCCTTTTTTCGTTCCAAAACCCTAACCCTAATCCATCGATTATGCCAAATTCTACAGAAAACTTTAATTCTTTCTTGGTGAAAAAAAAACACGAGTCCCCTGGAGAATTACTTTTCCCTTTACTAATTCTTTGAGTTTTGATCATTTCCATGCGATAATTGTTAATTCGTATAGCTAAGGGCAAGGTATTGATTAGGCAAGCTCTCAACTTTGTTTTTGAGAATTGAGTCTTTGCTGTGAATTTGTTGTTGAATTAATTGCGTTGAAATTCTATTTGTGATGGTATAGCAAATGATGATTGTGGATTGGAACGGGTTTGATTATATTAATCCTACTTTGGGGAATTATTAGTGACAGCCAGTTCATGATCTATTTCTTATGCTATCTAGTTGAGTATCCTAATTATGCTATCTAGTTGAGAAATCCTAATCTTGTTTCGAGGCATGGGGAGAACTCTAAGTTCTAGTTTATATTCTTAGATATTAAATGTAGTATATCGTATTGATTATACATGTATTTAGAGTAATTCATTTAGATGTCATCGAAGAAGCACAGGACTTCTATTATAATGGTTCTTTGAGTTTCAGGGCATGGGAAGTACTGCTCGTTTTCATAATGGTGTGATTGTGGTTGCGAGTATTGTGGTAATTGGTAGTGGTGTGGTTGTGGTTTAGGACCAAATAATTTGATAATTGATTGAGAGATCACTTACTAACCAAGCAACTTCTTCGGCAACTGGATTCTCAAGCCTGCAAGAGCTGATGTTTATAGTGCCTGGCATCATAATGGAATCTGGAAACATGTTAGACTTGGGAATTTTGTGATTATTATGGTTGGACCATCAGCAAACAGATAGTATGCATATCATGTGTCTACCTTATGAACTTATACCGAAACAGAATTTATCAAGCTGAATTCTGCCTCAAGAAAATATAATGGCATCCTAGTAGTTCAAGTATTATCATATGCTAAATGACATTCCATTTTATGTTCCTGAATTCTGCCTCCCCCCCTTCTCCTTGAGAAATTACAGTGTTCGGGTGTGTTTCCTTTTTGCCAATTATTATTTTTCAATTGCTATGAATATGCAAACTTTTGTATCTGTAGCTGTGGATCATGGAGTCATCTTCAAGTAATTGTCATGGATTGTTGTGCCATTGTGGAAGGAGGGCTATACTATCCAGATCTGGAACTAAGACGAACCCTGGTCGATTGTTTTTGGGATGCGCTAATTGAAAAGTGAGTAATTGTGGATTCTTCAAATGGGTATCTGATGAAGAAGAGTTTGAAGGTTCAAAGGCAGAGCTTGTTCAGACGAAGCAGTCAAGCGTGGCGCCGCAAGTTTCAAGAGCCGTGTCAAGTGGAGAAGTGTGGGAAAAGAGAAAGATTGAGATTGATATTATGGATTTGTTGAAGCTTGTTATATTTGCTCTTTTATTGGTATTTTTCTAGAATTTGTATTTGGTATTTTTTTGGATTTGTGCTAAGTAGGGTGTAAGAATGTATTATAGGATTTGTTGAAGTGTATGTTCTCTGCATGTTCTTACATTATTGGTAGTATAGTCAAACAAATTCATCCACGGTTTCTATCTGTCTACAAATCCACCTGTGCTTTGGTTATTATTTTTTTCACCTTTTCATTAATGCAGGCACCAAAAGCTGGTATTGAGATCAAAGTTCTGAGTCTAGATATATCCAAATATGGTGGACCTAATCCTATTCTAAATGTCAAGCTGAATGTTAATCCTTTATTTGTCCAGATATGTGGATCACACAATAGTTTTGATAATGCAATGTGAATCATTAAAATCAATGTGAATTCAATGATACAGTTCAGGAAAGCAATGTGAATCATTAAAATCATGTTTTTGTTGTTGTTATTTTAACCTTCAGATACACCTTGACGAGATTATGTCCCCATCAATGTGATTCTGCATCAAATGCAAGCTAGTATTATGTCCCCATCATTTTCGTTGCTAAAGTAATGACCAGCACTATTTCTCACCAAGCTTATGGCTTCATTACTTACATACTAAGGATTAGTACAAGAATTATAAGGTCTCCTGTTTACATGCCATGCTAATTCCATTACTTACATACTAGGGACCAAGCAATCATTTTAATAGCAGGGAAGGAAACTTAATACTAACATGGATGCAGGCTTCAGAAACATACCAAATAATCTTGTTGGTATGCTTGGAGAATGAAGACGTATCAAATAACAATATTCTGAAAATAGCCAACATTTCCTCTAACACCAAAGTTACAATCAAAGTTACATTATCCAAAGTTATATCTGTTGCGCGCAGCGGAAATTTCGGCAGCACTTCGGCAGCACAACAAGAGAGTCAGATCGCAATAAGAATTCCCGTAAAACCAAGGAGACAAGAATCTGAAGCGGATATCTCAACCAAGTGAGATATCGGCTCTTCATCTCATCAGTTCTAGGACTGACCTGTCGAGGGATCCTAAAAGCTATTACAAATCACATAAAAGCAGTACAATCAATTTTTACGTGGTTCGGCAAATTGCCTACGTCCACGGGGCAAGGAGGGGGGAGATTTACTAATAGAGAGAGAGAATACAAATAGGGTTTACACAAGAATCTCACAAATAAAACCCTCACACAAACTCTCAAATCCCTCACAAAGCTCTCTCTACAAAAGGATGCAAAAACCCAACTTTTCTTCTGTCTTTGCACTCCTATGGCCGCCACAAAATTCCGTGCTTGCTTCTGTTCTGCAGCCGAAAAGTTTGCAGCCGACAAACCTCCTCACGCTCTTGCTCCTGTAGCCGCACAAGTGCACAGCCGCAAAAGAAAGAAATCAAAACCTCCCCTGCTTAACCCTAATGACCGATTAATAACCTATTTATATAGTTGCACAAGAGCTAATCGGGTGGGCCTGTAAATGTGGTTGCCTACGTACCCCCTCTCCCAAGGGATCAAGCCGCCCGTAGTTCATCCAAATGGCCGTCAACGGCCTCAACAATCACAAATATTCAACAAGTTTCTGCAATGATCAAACTTGTTGCTCGGAACCACCTTAGTGAGCATATCCGCTGGATTATCCTTCGTGTGGACTTTCACAATTTCCACATCGCCATCTTCAAGAACATCTCGAACGAAGTGATAACGAACGTCAATGTGCTTCGTCCTCGCATGAAAAACCTGATTCTTCGCCAAATATATAGCACTCATGCTATCACAATGAATAGTGACGGATCGCTGCGATATACCAAGTTCTTCCAAAAGTCCTCGAAGCCAAATAGCCTCCTTCACAGCCTCCGTAACTGCCATATACTCTGCCTCCGTCGTAGACAAAGCCACCGTCGACTGTAAGGTGCATCTCCAACACACCGGCGCACGGGTTAAAGTGAACACATACCCCGTCGTAGACCGACGCTTATCCAAATCCCCGGCATAATCCGAATCAACATAGCCAATGCATAGCTGACCACCTGTAGTGTCCCGCTCCTAAAATAAACCAACATTGAGCGTACCTCGAATGTACCTCAAAATCCATTTCACGGCGTCCCAATGACCCACTCCTGGATCGTGCATGTATCTCGAAACCATGCTCACCGCCTGTGACAAATCTGGCCTCGTACATACCATCACATACATCAAACTTCCAACCGCACTCGCATATGGAGTCTTCGACATCAACTCTCGATCTTCAACTGACTTCGGTGAAAGACCAGCTGAAAGCTTCAAATGGGCTCCCAATGGTACACTAACTGGCTTCGTATCCATGCTAACATGGAATCGCTGTAGAACCTTCTTCAAATAAGCCACCTGTGTCAAACAAATTCTGCCCTTCTTCTTGTCTCTGCCGATCTCCATCCCTAAAATGCGCTTCGCCTCGCCCAAGTCCTTCATCTCAAACTCATTCGAAAGCTGAACTTTCAACTCATCTATAGCTGACCTGGAACTAGAAGCAACCAACATGTCATCGACATAAAGCAACAAATAAATGTACGCACCTCCTCTCAACTTGCGAAAATACACGCAAGGATCAAACTGGCTCCGAGTGTACGAATGACCAAGCATAAAACCATCAAATCGCCTATACCACTGTCGAGGAGACTGCTTCAAACCGTATAGCGATTTCTTCAACCTGCAAACCAACTTATCTTTCCCTGCAGCTCAGAATCCCAATGGCTGAGTCATATATATTTCTTCATCAAGATCACCATGAAGAAATGCCGTTTTCACATCCAACTGGTCTAATTCCAAACCATACTGTGCCACCAAAGCTAGCAAAATCCGAATCGAAGAATGCTTCACCACCGGAGAGAAAACCTCATTATAGTCAATACCTTCCTCCTGTGCATAGCCCTTCGCAACCAACCTAGCCTTGAACCTCACTGGAGTGCCCTCAATGCCCTCCTTCTTCGTGTACACCCACTTGCACCCAATCGCCTTCCGCCCCTTTGGAAGCTCTACAAGCTCCCATGTATCGTTCTTGTGAAGAGACTCCATCTCCTCCTGCATAGCCACCTGCCACGAATCAGCCTCCGAACTCTGCTCGGCCTCTCTAAATGTAGTAGGTACTAACTCATCGATACTCTCCACC
>NC_033796.1:46013878-46020883 GCF_001876935.1 Asparagus officinalis
TTCAGAATAATAAAAAGAATTTATTATTCTCTCATGTGAGAGTTTCTTGTTTAGTTTTCAAAAAAAAAAAAAGAAAAAAAAGAGAAAAAAAAGAAAAAAAAAGAAAAAAAAAGAAAAAAGAGAAAAAAAAAGAGAATAAATTTTTGATTTCATCCTCCTCAGACCAAAGGTAATTGCAGATTTTTATCAGCCGACCAAATGTAAGTGCTTCACTTCTTATCTGTTTTACTTTATGCATTATAGAGTTTGCATTGAGGACAATGCAAAATTTAGGTGTGGGGGTGGGAATTAGTTATTTTTTCTCTTTATTTTACATTTTTAGTTACATTTTTGTTTTTTTTCCTTTTTCTTTAAAAAAATTTATAAAAATATCGTCACTTGCCAAATTGATAGAGTTATGTAATAATTGAATTATTTGATAAATTTGAAATTTTCTAATCCCTAGTTAGTTATTTACTTAAGTTCACTTTTTATGATAACTCTAAATAAATTTCTTAAGAAATGATTTTCAAAGTAGTATACTTTACTTAAGCCTTAACTTGGAATTTTATTTAAAATAATGAAATTTTTGCATGCCTAACTTAGAGTTGAAAATAATTTTTCAAAGTGTCTTGATTTACATATTTTTCAAAATATACTCTTTAATTCAAGGTGATTCTATCTTATTAAGCCTAAGCTGACCGAGTAATTAAGCCCAAGGAGTATTTTCATACTTAATGACCTAAGCCCATTTGGGTTGGGATCCATTGGCCCAAAACTCATTAAATGGTCACTTAGAAAGCCCGTTAAAGTAGAAAAAAAAAATCACCAAGGATGAAAGAGTTAAAAAAAAAAAATACATATGCAAAAAAAAATTGCAAAAGAAGAGTGCGAAAAATGGGCACAAAAAAAAAAACTCTTTAATTCAAGGTGATTCTATCTTATTAAGCCTAAGCTGACCGAGTAATTAAGCCCAAGGAGTATTTTCATACTTAATGACCTAAGCCCATTTGGGTTGGGATCCATTGGCCCAAAACTCATTAAATGGTCACTTAGAAAGCCCGTTAAAGTAGAAAAAAATCACCAAGAAAGAAAGAGTTAAAAAAAAATTAAATTAAATTAAAAAAAACTAATAAATGTTTTATAGTTGTATATATGGTCTTAGAAAATATTTTAAATCAAGCAACTTGAAAATTATTTAAAACAAAGAGTTAGCATGTTCTTTTCAAAACTTTTAAATTAAATTTCTAAGTCTGGCTTGGTTTTGTATTGCTACAATGAGAAGATTTTCTTGAAAATATACCTTAGAGTTATATATAAAAATGTTTTCTTGAGTGATAACTGGCTCCAATTAGATTATCTAAAAGTTATCAAGTGAATTTAGTTATTTACTGACTTCTTTAATTTGGCAAGTTGACCGAATTTTGTGGGTATATTCACTGCAAACCCTCACGAGACTACAACTCGTCCACTAGGGTAACCTAGGGGTTTAAAGGCTTGTTGTATGCGCTAAATACAACCGCGATTCCTGCGAAAGTGAGTTAGGATTTTCTTTTTATTTTCTTTGCTAGAGGACTAGCAAAAGTTTAGGTGTGGGGGTATTTGATAATCACATTTTATTACAATTTTATACCCTCATTATCTATTTTATATGAATAAATATACCACTAATAATTATTTTTATCTTTTAATTGCAGGTTAATGAAGAATAAATCTCAAACTCTCATCTCTCAACAAAAACCCATTGATTAAATGAAGAAATAAAGCAAAGAAACCCATTGGAAAATCAATTTCCAAATTATCCAAAAGCCCAGAATGAAGTCGTGTAGCCTGTAGAACCCGGAGAAAATCAAAAATCCAATATGAAAAGAAATCATATTCAAAATGGTTGGCCACAAAGAAACGACGATATCTCCTAATCCGGAAGGCGGAATTTAACATATAATATATGAAAATCGCCTATCTCGACGAGACGAAGCTATCCGTGAAATCAGAATTTGAAAATAATGGGCATCGATGTCGGCATCGATGTGGGCATCGATGCTGGCATCGATACCTACATCGATGCCTGCATCGATACCAGATCACTGTAGCGCGCGTCAATGGCTGATTTTGCTTGTCTTGGGGCTCAAGTTTGATCCAATGGCTCTCATTCACTGATGTTTACTATAAATAGGGGTAGAGAGTGAGGGGTTAGAGGTGTGAAAATTTTGTAAACTCCTTTTGGAGAGGAGGGCTACTCTTAATTGAGAAGGCCTTCCAAAATTGTAACTTTTGTTGCAATTAATAATAATAATTTTTTCACCACTTTAAATATTTCTTCTCTTTGTTGGATGATGAAGATGGAGATGAAGAATTATTTAGAGGTTTGCATTTTCTTTCCTTTTTCTCTTTTATTTCCTTTTTATTGCTTATTAGTGTAGATTTATTTCTATGCTTGTAGTTTAGATTTTATTTTCTTGTTAAATAGCCAAGAGGCTAGAACCCTCTTGCCTTAGATTTATTTCATGCTTATAGAATAGATTTAATTTCTTGCATTTAATTCTTGCAATTTTATTTTGTAGTTTAGATTTTGCACTTTATTTTGTAGTTAGATTTTAATTTCTTATACTATTCACCTTGAGGCTAGAACCCTCTTGGGTTTAGTTTTTCTTTTTGTTTATTTTTATTTTGTTTGATTCGCCTTTAGGCTAGAACCCTCTAGGGAATCACCCTTTTCTAAGAAGTGGGTTCAATTGTAGATTACCCATATCTATAATTGAATCCACCATCTTTAATTTCTTGCATTTTCTTTTATTCTTGAATTTTATTTTCTTTATTCTTGATTTTTATTTTCCTTTTCCTTCTTGCCTTATTGATCATATTCATTCTTTGTCACATCCACTCTCACTTATATCTCGTGCCGATTTACACACTATCACTTCCACTCTCTCTATCTCTCCACAATCACATTCACTTATCACTCCTACTTGTCACACACACAACATAAGAACCGATTTTATATTTTCTCCTACAAAACACCTTCCTCGTGGGATCGATATCTTAAATACTATAACTTGACACGGTTGTGCACTTGCAACCTTTTTGGTACATGTTTATGCCGCATCAAGTTTTTGGCGCCGTTGCCGGGGAAGGTGCTTAAGTAGGTTTTAATTATTTTGGTTCTTTAACTTGTGTGTTTATTGTGAAAGAACTACTTGGAGATTAAAGATCAAGAATTGGAGATTGAGGAATTGGATATTCGCTTGTGGTAAGTCTTCTTCCTTATATTTTCAATTCCACACCTTTAGTTAGTTTCTCACAATTAGTGACAATTAGGATCTTAAAAAAAAAAATTATTTCCGTAGACCATAATAAAATTCACCCTTCACTTTGACATTTACTAACAAGATAATAAATTCAAACAAATCCCCCCTTCTCATTTGTTTGATTGTTAACCCTAATTAAAAAAAAAGATTTTTCTTTTCCATCCTTTTTAGTTGCTTTTAATTCATAGGGTTGCATTTCATATAGTGTAGGAATTCACCAAGTGATTTGAGCATCTTGATTTGACACACACTTAAAAATATTTTTAAGGGCAAAACCCCATAATCAAGATAAGGTGAGGGATTTCATCACCCTTTCCTTAGCCCAAAAATCACTAATTCCTCACTACACCACCCAAGCCTAATAAAACTCATTAGACGTTGGCCCCTAAGGATTCGAGCTCAATAAGGAACAAGAAATCCTTAAGTGAACCGGTTTAAGTTTTCTCAGATTAGTTGGTGTCTAAGGCAAGGTTTAGGGGTTGCGTAAAGCGCTCCGCAAGGAAAGAGGTACTTAATTGATCTTTGATCACCCTCTAGTACTATCCTTACCTGGCTAACTACCTGGGTAAAACTTTGATCTTTTCACTGTAGGAGTTTTTGGTTAGGAGCTGGTCTAGTTGAGTTAGGCTAAACCCTAGAATTAGAGTTGATTGAAAAGTGATTGTTTTGATTTGTTTCAGTTAGGATTTTTCTTTTTCTTTATCTTCTCAAAAAAAAAACTAATTTAAGAAAAAAAATAAAAAGAAATATTTTGGTGTATGCAACAGTGGATTAGGGATAATACACATCGATTAATTCGCTTTGAACCAATCATAGAAATGGAGCATCCTAATCCACCCGTTCTTCATGATATGTGCTATCCCATTAGGAATGCAATCCCCTCATGCATTAGGCTCCCCGAAACAAATGGAATAAGTTTTGAGCTTAGACCGCAATACATAAACATGCTTCCCAAATTCCTTGGTAATGAAACAGAAGACGCATATATTTTTATTTCGGAATTTGAGGAAGTGTGTATTATGATTAAAATGAGAGAATTAAATGAAGATGCGGTTAAGCTTAGATTTATTCCATTTGCTCTTAAGGATAAAGCTAAAAAATGGCTGTACAGCTTACCAACAAATTCCATCTCAACTTGGGATGAATTTGTCACCGTTTTTCTTAAGAAATTTTTTCCTATTCATAAAACGGTAAAGCTTAGGAACAGCATTCAAAACTTTAAAATTATCCCGGGAGAACCTTTTTGGAAGTATTTTGACCGATTTAAAGATCTTCTCATCCAATGTCCTCATCACGGTTTAGAGAAATGGCGATTGTGCCAAATAATTTATGAGGGATTAGATTATTCTGCAAAAACTTCCTTAGAATCAATGTGCCACGGGGATTTTATGAGGAAAAATGCTGATGAAGCTTGGGAGTTTTTGGAGAGTCTTTCTGAAAAAACAATGCAATGGGAACAGTGCGATGACAGGGTTTCATCAGTTCCCCATTCTAAGTCTAGTGGTCTTTCCTTGGAGTCAAACATTGCTTCTGAAGCGAAGATGGCGACAATTCTGCGGAGGTTAGAAGCCTTAGAAATTAAGGAACGAGCTCCAGCTCAACTCAATCATGTTTCTTTCCCAGGATGTCATAATTGTCAGTCTCCTACCCACGTTTCAGAGGAATGCCCTCTCCTAGGAAATAACAACGCAATAGAACAGATGAACGCTGCATTCCAGCACCCTAGAAATGATCCATTTTCTCCAACCTACAATCCAGGTTGGAGAAATCATCCCAACTTTGCATGGAATCTAGGAAATTCTCCCGGAACTCAAAATTTCACTCCCGCTTCGACCCAACATTTTCCTAGGGGAAACACAGTTCCATTCAATTCTCATTCACAATTTCAACAACCCAATCTGCCGTATCAAAATCAGTCTCCTCCTCATCAAGCTGTAATTCAAACTCCTCACAATCCAGATCAAGATAAACGTCTCAATGTCTTGGAAAGGGGTTTAGAAACCATAATTAAGGCCTCTACTCAAACCACGAATATGTTGACTCAAACATCTAGCACGTTGAATTCCTTCATGCAATCAACCGGACAAATGCTCAACTCCAACACTCAAGCTATAGCTAGATTAGAATCCCAACTTGGTCAACTAGCTAGTGCCGTGAGTGAAAGAGAGAAAGGAAAATTTCCGAGTCAACCCGTGGTCAACCCTAATAACACAGGATGCAGTTCATCCTATGAAGCTCAAGTGAATGCAATCCATTCACTTCGGTCAGGTAGACAGGTCGATAATCAAGTGAGAACTCCGCCAAGTCAAACTCTTGATCCTGTACAAATTCCTTCTCCTTCTCCTTCTGATGAATCTATTCAACAATCACTCCCCTCAGATGACCAAGAACCTGAACCCGAACCTGAGCCTGCTTTTGATAGATTTAGACCGGTTGCTCCCTTTCCAGATAGACTCAGGTCTAGGAAACACTCTCCTCAGGAGGAGAAAATCCTAGAGACATTCAAGCAGGTTAAGGTCAACATTCCTCTCTTAGATGTAATTGAACAAATTCCATCTTATGCTAAATTTTTAAAAGAATTGTGCACTAAGAAGAGGAGAATAAATGTCCCAAAGAAAGTCTTTTTAGCCGCCAATATCAGTGAAATGCTGTCAAATCCCATACCTTTGAAACGTAAAGATCCAGGTTCCCCCATCATTTCATGTATCATTGGTAATACTCACATTGATAAGGCGCTTTTAGACTTAGGGGCCAGTGTCAATTTGCTTCCATATTCAGTCTATCAGCAATTGGGTCTAGGTGTACTGAACCCAACCAAATGCACCTTACAGTTGGCTGATAGATCTGTCAAGGTCCCTATGGGTGAGTTAGAGGATGTTCTGATTAAGGTTGGAGATTTTATTTTTCCAGTAGATTTTGTAGTCTTGGAAACACAGCCTGTTTCCAATCCCAAAGGACAGACACCTGTCATCTTAGGACGACCGTTCTTAGCCACTTCTAATGCTCTCATCAACTGTAGAACTGGTCAAATGAAGCTGTCCTTTGGGAATTTGACTGCTGATCTCAACATTTTTAATCCAGGGGACCAACCAAATAATCAGCCTCTAGAAATAAACTACATTCAGGAAAGATCAGAAGAAGAAGAAGAAGAAGAAGAGTGTGATTTAAGTTTTGAGGAAATTTTTGATGAAGAGTTAGAGTTTTTAGAAGAAGCAGATCAGGTCCTTGAGAATAATAAAACTGTGTTAAACATTTGCTGCTTTGAATTAAATTTTGAAGAACTCTTTCTTGATGAACTTAGATTCTTGGAGAATAATCAACAACCAAATTTTCAGAACTTCACAGAAGAATTGGTTGTTAGAAAACAAAACTTCACAGTACAAGAGTCTAAGTTCATTAAGAAATACAAAATGCATGACACCAATAATACCTACCTTACCTTGTTGCAAGAATTATTGAACACCCCGAAATGCTTAAAAATTCACATTATTGATTATATCATTCTGAATTTGTTTAAAATCCGGGGAAGAATTTTCAACAGTAAGGTAGGATTCAATGTAGAACAGGAACTCTTCATGTTGAATATTTCATTCTACATTGTTTATTTTGTTTATTTCAGAATAATAAAAAGAATTTATTCTTCTCTCATTTGAGAGTTTCTTGTTCAGTTGCTTAAAAGAAAAAGAAAAAAAAAGAGAAAAAAAAGAAAAAAAAAGAA
>NC_033796.1:46033395-46046139 GCF_001876935.1 Asparagus officinalis
AGAGAAAGCATATGATGTTGTCATCTCCGTCCTCTTTATTAATGCTATAATTTATGAATTCGTCACGGAGTGATACACGAGGATTTCTTGCCGCATCGGTGTGATCGCCCTCTAACCGTTGAGAGAAAGCATATGATGTTGTCATCTCCGTCCTCTTTATTAATGCTATAATTTATGAATTCGTCACGGAGTGATACACGAGGATTTCTTGCCGCATCGGTGTGATCGCCCTCTAACCGTTGAGAGAAAGCATATGATGTTGTCATCTCCGTCCTCTTTATTAATGCTATAATTTATGAATTCGTCACGGAGTGATACACGAGGATTTCTTGCCGCATCGGTGTGATCGCCCTCTAACCGTTGTCTGAAGCTCAAGATTAGATGCGTTGCAATCCTTCCAAAATATCTTGGAAATATAATCTCTTAAAAAGAAATTTATATATTCGTATTTATGCTCGCATCTTTAATCTTCTTTTAATATAAGATCTTAACTTTCTAGTTGGTGACCTTGATCCCTAGAAATGAAGTTAAGATTTTTATTAATAAATATTAGTTTTATTAAAAATTTAATTTTTTGAGGTAAAAATCTAATTTTTGACATCTAATATATCAAATCTACAATAAAGATTTGACTTTTTTGAACTAGTCGGCAATTTTAATAAATCGGAGATTTATTAATTTTTTTGGGAATGGAAGATAAATTTTTTTAATTTTTCAAAATTTTTAAAAACATTTTTTTGTTTTCTAAAATTAAAAAATTAAAAAGCCTAGATTCCCCACCGCAGGCGCTAGGCGCACTAATAGAGACGGAGGATCTAGCACTAGGTGTTAAAGTGCTACGATCTGCCATTGCTATCATTGGGCGCTGGCGGCAGTGCTTTTTGAAAAAAATTCAAAAAAACCGAGATCCCACCGCTGCTAGTGCAAGGGGTGTTCGTAGCGGCGGACCAAAGGCTAAGAACTTTGGTGATAAGCACCGGAATCCCGACACCCCTGCTATCAACGCTCCGCTTAGACGGTAGGGAATGGTTAAAAAAAGAAAAATCCTACTAGATTTGCCCCTATTGTTTGTGAAAACCTAGGGGGTAAATCTGTAAATAATAATTTTTATTTTCTTTTTTAATTTCTAAAATGTCTAGAAATCTATTTTTAAATCCAAAAATGATTTAAAAATAGTAAAAATATCTAAAAGTTTTAGGAAAACATTTTGATAATTTTACTTTTCTTTAGTAATATTAGAAGTTTCTAATATGGAGCCCACTAGATTTCATAATAGAGTAGTTTTTTAAATTTTAGAAAAATAATTATTAAACTTTGGAAGTTAAAAAAAAATATTTTAATACACCAGAAAATTAATTGTAAAGTCCTAATACACTCTTGGATTTTTTGATGGGTAGCTGTTCTAGTGGGAGTGCCGGGCACATACCAATTTTACGAGAAACGATAAATCCTAATAAAATTGACAAGATAAAGTAGGTAGTTAAAAGTAAAAGTGAAGTTATTTATTTATGTTTGCCATGCCACATGTTCAGACACATACTAGAATGTAATAAACAAATAATTTTATGTTAGAGATTTCACGTAGAGATGAAACTATGATTTAATTACTTAATATGGTCTATTTCTAAGAAAGATCTAATATTCCATTTAAAAAATATAAATATTTTAAAAATTATATTTTTGAACATCGTGGTTGGGGGCCTAGGCATTCTTCTCTTTATTTGAGATGTAATTTTATTATCGATATACCCGTGGCACAAGGCTTTCTTCTCTATATTTTTGAATATCTACTTTAGCTTTGGAAATCGAATACCCGTGGCACAAGGCTTAGAGCCTCGTTGCAATGGTACACCGAGAGATTTTTTTGGAATAGATTTTGACATAAAATCTAATAAAAATGTCAAAAGTCTAACTAATAAGAGAAAGATCAATTAATATCACTACAAAACAAGCTAATCATTTTACGCATGAGGGCTCACAACCGAGAAAACTTAGGACTTGAGGATCACATCTATAGGGTGGAGGTAGTATTGAGTCCTGAAAGGGAATAAAAAGATCTAACTGGGGATTATGCAATATTGCTCGGCATTTATGAAAAGAGGTCTCCTCTGAGGTCAAGGAACAAATGGATCTTTTAGAATATTTTGTATATTCTCACTAAGAGTAAGGAAACATATCTCAGTAGTTAGGTGTGTAGGATTCTAGGTTGTTTACCTTTTGTGGGTAGATTACTTAGATTTGCTTCAAGATTTCTCTATTTATAAATCCAAACTAATTGCTTTGTTGATTTTAGAATATGTGACTCATTACAAGATAACCGGGCTATCTTCTATTTTATATTGTACAATGAATTAGGATTGAATCTGATTTATGATATAGTAGAGTAAGTCATATTAGAGGACATGTGAAGGCTTGCCAGGGGTGATCTGCTTAGTATGTGTACTATTGTCCGTCTACGTGTATGGTCTCATGGGTAAAATCACTAAAAAATTATTTGGAAAGGCTATGAGCACCTCAATTATAATTTGTTCACTTAAACATATGCATATTGATATTTATGAAGGTACAAAGCGGAGTTCGTTAATTCCTCATATCTATAGGCTATTACTCTAATTACGATTACATGTATCTGATTTTGCGCCTAGTCGAGTGCTTGTATTAGTTTCAAGTGCTAACTTAGTAAGGTGGATAATTAATTAAGCAAACATATTAGGGCTTTGCATACTAATTGTGATAGCGTATCTATCTTAAATTTTAGGGAATTATGTCAAGTTAAAGGAAAACACATACAGTTGACGATACCTATAAAATAGTGTTGCAGAAATAAGGAATATAATTGTACTAGATATGACTCAGAATAGCTCCCCATCTGGTCTTGGAGGGGTGGGGGAGGGGGTGTTAGACCCTAGAGGGGGGGGGGGGGGGGGGGGTGATTAGGGTCTTATGCTAATCTAATCCGATTAAATGCCAATTAAAACTTATTAATAAGTTGTATTCTTGCAAGATAGATATACAAGAGTTATAAGCAAGAATAAGCAATATATATAAAGAGATATATCCTATATGATGAATATATATATGCAAGGATATATAAACTACACAAGGATAAACAATCTAAACAAGATAGTGGATGATATAGAAATGAGCAATGCACAATGGCGATATAAGATATGAACATAAATATGAATGAACGCCAAAGCACACTCAAACAAGCAATATGATCACGGAGTTCGGACCTTCCGTCCTACGTCTCCGCTCCCCACTCCCGGGGAGAAATCCACTAACACAATCCGGTTTGGAAGCCGGAACTTCTTCTACACACTCGGTTTTCTAGCTAACCGAAAACTCTACAACTCACACTCTTGCAATCACACTCTACACCCACTAAGTGTTGGACCTAGCCGTGTCTCCCTCAAGTGCTCGGTTACAACCTCTCCCTAGGCACGTCAACCGACGCCACTCCTCTTGGGACGATCCCCGACTCTCACCACACACTCCTCACTCGGTGTACAAGTGTATTACAAAGTGATTCTCACAATAAGCACAAATATAACAAATGATTGTTCTCAAAACAAGGTGAGAACTCAATTAAGCACAACTCTTAGTCACAAACCCACAACCCCAAATTATACTATGAATGTAAATACAATAAGCTCAAAAGGTTGTGTGTGAACAAAGAGATATAAATCAAAACTAAACTCAATGTAGTTCTAGCTAAATAACAATGATAATCAAATATATAAAATAGCTAGAAATATAGTTTAGAAAACTTCTCAATATATCAAGAGTTGGAGGGAGAATAGTTGAATTCCCAAACACCAATAGATGATCTCCTCAAGCTCTTGTAGAATTGAATCACAAAACCGAAACACTCAAATGCTTAAAAGCTTCTTAAAACAAACTTAAACAAACACTAAACAAGTTTAAACCCTTGTTAAAATCTTTTAAACCATTCTCTTGTTAGTAGAATTGAATGCAATGAGGGTATATATAGGAAGAGGAAATATCAGCAAAAACCCTAAAGTAAATGACCAAAAAGCCCAAAACAGAAATTCTGCAATGGCTAGAAAAATAGCCATTGAGAGAACTGACAGCGCGTCGGTCGACCGGTGCGGTCAACCGAAGAGCTCTCGGTCGATCGGATCGGTCGACCGACGAACTCTCTGTCGGACACTAAGCAAAGGAAACAAGAGCGGTCGACCGGTGCGGTCGACCGAAATCTGACATTCCAGAAAACTGTTTTGCTGATTTTAAAACCATGTTTAAAAATATCAAATAAATTCCAAAAAATGTAAAACTTTGGAGAATGATTGTAGACATGATAATAAACATGTTATCAGAAAGGACCTCCCAAATAAAAAATATCATCATTTTATAAAATAGTCCAAAACATGAAAATATAAGATACTTGAATTTTGATGTTTTGACATAAACTAACTTTTGAAACTTTGTGAAATGTTTTTATAGACTTGAAGAAGGATGTAAACTATTGTTATGAAGTCTATAAACAATGAATGTAGTATTTTATCAAAATACACATATAATGCACTAAAACATGATTTCATTGAACTAACTAAAATTGATATTGATGAAATCATATATATGCATATAAGTATGAAACAAAAATATGTTTTCTAATTATATTCAATTGTTTCATAGTAAAACTAGAAAACTATCAAACCAAAACATATATGTATATATATAACTATGTATATATATAACTAAATTGTTTCATAGTAAAACTATCAAACCAAAAACCAATCCGTGTATGTGTGTATATGATTGAGCTTAAAGTACTAACACACATAATATAAAACCTAAAACTACATTACCCAAGCAATCTTGATCTTCAATTAAGCTTGACTTGGTACACGTTGCTGATGAAGCTTGAACTTGATCTTTAACTTTGAATTGTAAGGCTTCACTCCACAATTCCGCCAACCTGCTCTTGATATGATCGTGTAGGCTCAATTCCATCCATCCTCCAACTACGTTGTTTGTTTATAATACATAGGAATGCATAAACACTAGACAAACAACATTAGTAGTAAATTGTTTGTTAAGCATCATCAAAATAAGAAGGCCAACAGGGGGGTGGGGGGTGTCCTATTGATCGCAACATATATTCTAAACCGTGTACCTTTGATATCGGTACGGTCAATACCCTATGTCATGGACAGTAGAGTGCCTGTGCTAGATCACTATATCATGTGGAAGTGTTGCTTTTATACACAAACTTTTTATTGGATTAGAAGTATGGACCCTAGAATGTGAACATGTATTTTCCTACATTATTTTAGGCACTCTTTGGGTTGTGTTTACTTGTAAGCAATATGATAGGACGGTGAAGCAAGAGACTTGTGGTATATTGAGTTTCTTGGGAAGAATTTCATGCACAAAGAAGAAATATGTTAAGATTTGGGTTCATACGAGATCAAGGAGAGTATCATGGATCCAGCAATAGAGGAGGAATTGGTTCCTCTACCAATTAGAGATAGTGGGAGCGAGATATTTTTTAGATGACTTAGAGCTATTTATGGAATCTCAACTGCCTCGGAGATCGTTCTATGGACAAAAACCCAAGAGATATTTGAGATCTATGGAGAAATGCTCTTGGTAGCACTGCATGTAATTACAGAGTCTAAGTCATGTGAGGTCACGAATTCTAGGTTTGTAGTGAAAGAGTGAAAAGCTGCAATGAATGGGGAGCTTGATTTCATAAGGAAAAATTAAGTCCAGGACTTAGTGAATCTTCTAACTGAATATGAGACCACTAAAAACAAATGGGTTTTAAGATCAAATGGGACATGATATATAAGTGATGCAGGACACACTTGATAGTGAAAGGGTACACCTAAGTAGTAGGATGAACTACCAAAAGAGGCATTTTCTCTGATGGTGAGAACTAGCGTTATTCGTATGATATTGACTCTTGCAGCATAATTAGATCTTGAACTAGTCTAGATGGACATTGAGTAAGCTTTTACATATAAAAAACTGGAAAAGGTGATCTATGTGGATTAACTTATGCTTCGTTGCCAAGGGACTTGAGTACATGGTGTACAAGTTAAAGGGTCCTATCTATAGCTTGAAATATTTTTTTAGTGTGTAGTGTTTTTTATCCTCTTGGAATATACTGGGTCCTGGTTTCTAGATGATCGATCAGGACAGTTAGATTCATCTACACTAAGCTGATAAAAGTTTGAGATCCTATCCTCATATGTAGATGATAAATTATTATTGGGTACAACATGGAGACCAGTGAGACTTTAATTGTTAAGAGTCATACTCTAAGTATAGAGCAATGTTCTAATATGAAAGCAGAAATGAAGCTAATACTAAGAATCCTTTATAAGGAGTATAGTCAATAGTCTTGTATACGTACAATAATCAACACATCCTCTACAATAGGACTAATAACATGCATCAGTCTAATCTTGGTATTATTCACTAGAATGAGTCAAAAGAATCCTCAGATATTTGCTTCAGACTACACTTTATGTATTATGCTATGATATCACAGACACTCACCTATAGTGATATTCAGATGTTGACTGAGCTGACAACCTAGGTGGGTGAGTGTTAATGTCTAGTTATGCTCCCTTACTGAATGACGAGTTTATTTCTTAGAATAATAAGAAGCAGTTTTGTGAAGAATGCATATGAAGAATTTTTCATTAGGCTCAAAAGGTCTTAACATGGTCCTTTGCGATCAACAATTTATAAAAGTTATTAATACTAGACTTGGTTATCCATATTTTGGAAAATATAAAAAGTTTTAACCTTCTTTCATAAAAGATAATAATCTTGGTTATTTTGATCCTATTTCCAATAGAACTTATTATTCTATGTGGTCATTATGTGGGAAAAATTGGACATGTTTCAATGAGCTGTCGTATGAGATTTGATAAAAACAATCAAGCAGATTTAGGTACAAAAAGGTCTTATCTCTAACTAACGTGGACCTATGTGGATATTTAGGTTACAATTATCCGTCTTTCTGCCAACTTGTAGATCGGTTGAGGATTAAGGCGACATATGGTGGTTGCTTGCGATTCAGGCTATCAAAATCTAATCATTGGTCTGAATTATGAGGAGATACGGGTTTGATATATGTTTATATATTATCTCCTCATACAGATAAGTTATCTATCTTTTGTGTGTGTGTGCGCGCGCGCGAGTGTCTATACATGCGTGCACGCACACACATATACACATATAGTTTACAATCAATTGACAAAGATAAAAGGGTTATTTTTTATCGATTTAGTTTTTACCCCTTTTACCTCTTCTATCCAAAATACTATGAATTGTTTTTTTTCCAGTGGATTTCACTTGGTTTTGTTGCTATCATCATCATCTTCTTCTTCTATTTGTCATTTTCAAATCAAATCAAAAAGTAACTTTCAAAACCATAGATGTATTTTTTGATTAAGTATGTGGGTTTTGCATGCTTTTGGTAATAGATCTTGTGTGGATGGATAATAAATTAGTAGTTATTTAGAACATAGACTATTCAATTTTGTATGAGATTTTGGATGATTTGGGGTGAAAATCTTTTGAATTTAGTTCATCAGCTGTCGATGATCGAAGAACACCATCGATGATGCTTGAACCATCAGTGGTTATCAGTAACCCATCAGTGGTATATTGGCTGAAACTGATACTTTTGTGTCTATTTCACTTGTTTTTGGTCAATTCTTTTTGGTTCTAAACAATTTTATGCTTATCCTCTATACTAATACATGTATATTTAACTTTGTAGTAGATGTCATCAAGCAAGAGAGCCTAAACCTCAATCATCGTCCCGAGAGACTCTTGAGAAGTAGTGGAATCTTTTTATTATTTATGAGAGAGGGATCGATGAGGGATATTTACATCAATTTGGTGACGTCATGAGGCTCTTGAGAGCAATAGGTCTAAGTGCGATGAAGGACAAAGGAGATGAGAAAGTGAATGTGTCCTGGGTACACGAGTTCTACATAAATTTCACCCAAGCTTATGGTTCCTTTTAGGCTAAGACCACTATTAGAGGAAAGAAGATCATGATCACCCTGACTATATATGTCAAACTCTTTATCTACCACGACCGCAACAGAGATGTCATGATATTTTCATTTATTCAGAGAACGTCCTTGTCTGTTCGAAGGAATACATCCATATGACAAGAAATTTTCATTGACAAATCCATAACGGTGTGTTCAACTCAAGTTATCTTAAGTCTGAGTATATTCTTCTTAACATCTTTCTAAAATTTGAACTATATCCTAGTCCAGCATACACCACACTTTCTTTTAGAGATGTCATTCTCTTGTATTAGATTGATAGGAGTCAGTCATTTGATCATGTACAAGTCATTTTTATGTGGATGTCTATAGTTGCTTATAGTGCTAATGAGGTCATTGAGAAAAAGAAGTAGAACACCCAGCTTGTCTACCCCTTCTTGATCACTCGCATCTGCAAGGATCAAAATATTTTTGCCCTACCTTCTAATCAACTAGAAAAGGGGAGGGGTGCATTGTGTGACGAGACGACCAGGAAGAGTCTAGGGGCAAGGGGAAAGGAAGATTCCTCAACTGGTCAACCATTTGGGTTCCATTTTGCAGAAGAAGATGTTCCAACTCTTTAGGATGTAGTGTTTCTCACTGGACTCTAGATTCACTTGAAGAGAGGATGGCACTTGAAGAGAGGATGGACCAGATGTAGATGGAGATGAAGTCTTAGCACTGGTATTATGATGCATCTCTTTAGCATATGATGAGGGCTGCACACCGATCTGATACTTCGCTTTCCACATCAAGGGTCTATGGAGATTTTGTGCCTGAGGCAGCCTGTGGATATGGCGGAGGGGAGAAAGAGAGAGGATGAATGATGATGTTTTTTGTTTTATTTTCTTGATCTAGGCATATTTTTCCTTTCATTATTTTACACTTATTTTTCTTTATTTTCTTATTATGCTGAACTTGTATATTTAGATGATGAAGAGATACTTTGGCATGTACTAATTGTGATTTGCTTTCATTGCTTATTAGTCTAGTTAGTACCATTACACATGCTCATCTGACTATATTATGTACCTAATTTTTTTATTTTTTATTTTACTTAATTTTTCATATTTTTATATCTCAGAAAAGCAAAAAAAAAATTATTTCATTTGTTTTCTTATGAAAAATCAAAATAAAATAAAAATTTTCTTTTTTAATAAAAAAAACTTTGGACATGCCTATGTGTATGCTTTTACAAGATATATTTTGATAAGGTTATCTATTGGTGCATAGGTATGAGCTTAGCATATTGGTTCACATATTTTACACATTCATATATACTATATGTGCACACAAAAAATTGTACATATATGATTGATAAACACAATGGTTCATGATATGGTTCATATTATTTTTCACATCTTAGTATTATGATTATCATGTTTAGTATTGTGAAAATAAACATAAATATTTTATAATGATTTTTATAAAATATTTTTGGATATATCAAAAAGTTTGAGCTAATTCTATACTTGAATACAACACCAAAATTTCTACATGTATAAAAGTACATATGTGCTATAAAATATCAAGAAAAAAAAGTGTATTCGTGAAAAAGATGATCAAAGATCTACATTCCATAAATCCACAGTAAAATTAAATATATTTGTTAAAAGATGGTCAAAGACACACTCTTAGATATAAATGTGTAAAATCTTAAGGGTATCCATTTTATGCTAAATATTTTCTATATTTATAGATGATAGGGGGGTTTATAGGGCCAACAATGTCCATTCCCCACGTCTCGAACGGCCATGACGTAACAGAAGGATGTAAATGCTCCGGAGGTTGGTGCATATAATTCCCGTGTATTTGACATGCATTACACTTTCGGGCGTACGCAATCGCATTACTCATCATGGAAGGCCAAAAATACCCCATTCTTCTGATGCGATCGTAAAGCTTGGGACCAGGTTGGTGTGCGCCACACTCTCCTTCATGCGCCTCCCTAAGGACCTCTTCAGCTTCTTTGGTTGATAGGCAACGCAATAGCAACCCATCGTACCCCCTGCGGTATAGCGTTCGATTCTCCGTATTATAGTAGAATCTTGGTGCTCTTCGCCGGATCGACTCTCTTTCCTTTACATCTTCTGGCAAGATTCCATGCAAGACGTAGTCGATGATGGGGAAACGCCAATCTCGTGGTTCGAACTCGACTTGAGTAGCGTGCACCTCTTGAACCTCTTCCTCCTTGGCATCTTCATTGTAAAGCGGTACTAGGAGTTGGTGAGTCCTTACCGTAATGAACTATTCTGTCTCAGGAGGCTGCGCCAGAAACCCTATCATTCTTTCTCTTAAAAATTTATGTATGGTTGAGGTTATATATCGAGATTTTGGATCTTTTCTAATTGTTATGATAATTCAAGTTGTGTATTTAAAAAAGGGCTCAAACTAGATACAATATATCTAAATTTCTTGTATGAACTAATATAATTACTTTTATTATTGATTTTACAAACTATTCGTCGATATCTTCATAGTTTGTATGTAAATTTTATTATGACTTATAATCATGATTTGTGTGTCTTGAAATTATATGTATATGTATTGTGTTATTTTCTATGAAAATATTTTTGTGGATCAGTATGTTTTCCTCTTCCTTTCACCTTTGGATAATTTTTATTTGAATTCTCAAGTATACACATCCCCGGTGTATTTTTTCTTTTGCTAATAACAAAAAAGGGGAGAGAGGTGAAATTTTGAAATATTTCATGAGTGTTTGTTCTTTGTAAAAGTTTTGCAAATTAATTTCATGATTGATTTTTAAATTTGACAATGTTTTGAACACTCGATGCTTTGTTTCAGGGCGAATTTTTCGTATCATATATCTTCTACATGAAATATGTTTTGTGCTTATTTTATACTGAATATGTATCTCACCATATTTTATATTCTGTATTTTAAAATTTTGAGTTTTGTTATTATCAAAGGGGTAGATTGTTAGAACATTGTTCGTACGAGATTGTTGGAATGTTGTTCGTACAATATCCCTTGTTTGAATAAAAACGAACTCTCATTTAATACTGATATGTTTTAC
This sequence comes from Asparagus officinalis, assembly GCF_001876935.1. NCBI lineage: Eukaryota > Viridiplantae > Streptophyta > Magnoliopsida > Asparagales > Asparagaceae > Asparagus > Asparagus officinalis. The sequence goes on from NC_033796.1 coordinate 46,044,478, forward strand.
GAGGTGATATACTTCAGGAATAAATAGGCATGAGGAAGATGCGGTTCGAAATGATACAAAAATCAACACGAACATCGATTTCGTTCTTTGAACCATTGAGGGTCAAGAGGCAACTATCAATGGTCAACCATCTAATCGATGGTTAAAGGAGCCAATCAGAGAGAAAGAGTTGGCACCATCGATGGTCTACAGTGACCCATTGACGGTCATAGGGAACCATCGATGGTTACAAGATACAATTAAAGAATCTAGAAATTAGAATTAGCATCACCAATGGCTATAGTGGAACCATCAATGATCACTAAGGGACCATCAATGGTCGTGATCTACCAAGGGGCTGTCGATGGTCATGATTCACCATCAATGGTTATGATAAAATTTGGCAGTTTTTAAAATTTAATCACAACTATTCATCGATCTATTTGATCTCCTATTTGCACTCAAAGTTGGGTATCACTTTCATGTCGTATGAAGGTCTATTTAAGGGGAGATGTAGATCATAGTTAATAATGAAGTCCAAGGAGGCAAATACATAAAAATGATAGATCTTTCTTCTAGGGTTTGAGAGAGAGTTGATCAAATCCTCCGAGTCTCGTTCAGCTTCTTCTTGGCGCGCTTTTCATCAAAGTTTATTTTAGCGTGAATGAGTGCCCTATACTTACAATGCTACACTGCTTCTTCACGGATTTTCATCTTTATATTTTCATCGATTTGAAGAATGGTTTGATAAAGGGTTGTATGATTATTCTTTTAATTAATTGTATTTTGAATTTGTGTGTTCAACGGCGTACTCAAGACGGAGTAATTAAGGGTTTAGCTATGCAGGACTAGGTTTTTTATGGTCATTGTGAAGAATTAGTCTTTAGATGACTGGTCTCAATAGATTCCAGGGTGCGGTCTTTAAAGTTTACTGAATCGGGTTGTGTACTAGGTAAACTCTGGTCATAGTGAGGAAGACCCTTCACAATAAGGAAAAGTGGACGTAGGATTTTGATCCAGACCACTATAAAATCTCCTGTGTTTCTGTGTTGATCTGCTTATTATTTTTTGCTTAATCTATTTTCGCTGTATTTTTTGTGTATTGTCGAAAAACTCTATCCAGGCTTCCGGTCTCTACATGATTAATGAATGCCTTTTAGAAACTCAAATTTCTTTGTTAATGATTTAAACTAATCTGGAGTATCAAGTTGTGTTTAGTTTTTCGGGTTATCCATATTTGTTGGCATTAGGGGTGTCCAAAAAGCCCGGAGCCCGGGCCCGGCCCGGTGCCCGGCCCGGGCCCGGCCCGGTCGTGCCCGGGCCCGGGCCCGGCCTGGGCCCGGAAACCCGGGCAAAACCCGGGTCCGGGCCCGGGCCCGGGCCGGCCCGGGCCCGGAACAGTAAAATTTTTTAATTTTTTTTTATTTTTTTTATTTTCTTATATATAAAATATATGTATATGTATATATATTGTGTATATAATATATATACACAATATATATATATATATATATATATATATATTACATATATAAGACCGGAACAGTAAAATTTTTTAATTTTTTTTTTATTTTTTTTATTTTCTTATATATAAAATATATGTATATGTATATATATTGTGTATATAATATATATACACAATATATATATATATATATATATATATATATTACATATATAAGA
>NC_033796.1:46047736-46050692 GCF_001876935.1 Asparagus officinalis
ATATATATATATATATAAGTATAATGTATAAGTATACTCTCTCTTATATATGTATAATATATGTATAAGTATATATAAGTATACTCTCTCTTATATATGTATAATATATGTGTGTATATATAAGTTTATATGTGTGTGTGTTTTTATGTATAATACAATTTGTTTATGTAATTACTATAAGTATTTACAATTTGTTTATGTATAATATATGTATATGTGTGTCAGTGTGTGTGTGTATATATATACATATACATATATTGAATGACATGAATACTTTGGGCTACTTAGTATATAAGTATATATAAATATAAGTATATTCTCTCTTATATATGTTTATATCTCTTATATAATTATATATATGTATAAGTATGCTCTCTCTTATATATGTGTACAGTGTATACTCTCTCTTATATATATATTTATATTCTCTCTCTCTTAGTATATAAGTATACTTATATATACACATATATAAACATAAACTTATATGTACATATATAAGTATATTTATATAATAGTATAAATACATATAAGAGTATAAATATATATTTATATATCTATACATATATATAAACATAAACTTATATGTACATATAATATAATTATATTTATATAAGAGTATAAATATATATATACTATTATATAAATATAATTTTTATGTTTTATTGTTTTTTAAAATTTTTAAAAAAATAAAAAAATAAAAAAACAAAAAAAACCGGGCCGGCCCGGTGTCCGGCCCGGGCCCGGGCCCCTAGTTGGCATGTTGTAGTAATTGTGCAAAGTACATAAAATTCCTCCAACTTCCAAGGGAACCGAGTCCTTGTAGCCCTCTAGTGAAAACACAACCAATCCAGTCTCAAATCCTCACTCACGTGACATTGTTTTCATAAAGTCCGTGAATGTCATTCGCATCACATGAGACCAATAACACCAAGAGAATTCAGCGAGATGTCCCAGCTACCAAAAGACCAAGCGTTGCCAACTAATAAAACCAGCGATACACGTCAATTGAATCACGACCAAAAGAACACTAGCAAACATAACACTACGACACCACCCGTGATGCTTTCCAACTCACCCACCCGCACACCCAAACAAAACACATGCACCCGCTTTGGCGCCCGCGCATTCAAATTATTCAACTACAGAGCTCCCTCGCAAAGCCTACCCTGGAGTTGGCAACGTCGATGAGAACACGGTGGTTCTGCTGCTGGTAGTTGGCGATCACGTTTAACACGTTGTTCACGTTGTCAGGCACCGCCGCCATCGCGAGGCATGCCAACGGCATCGCGCTGCTGTGGATCAACGTGTTCTGAACGGGAAGCACCAGGTCGAGACCGGCCAAGTGCAGTGTGACGCTGGGCGTCACCGGTTGGCCTCCGTTGGTAGTGAAACACGTATCAAAAGCACCTGCAACAAAAAAATATCCATGAAAATTGCTTCATTACGACCCGTTAATGAACTTGGTTTTATCAAAAACGGAACGATTTTTGAATTCGTGCACCCGCACTCATCCTCCAATTTGGATGGTAGATCCTCCTCTTCCTCAGTAACAATTGTCCGCTATTATAATTTGGTGAACGGTTGTGATTAGTTTTTGGGGAACAGAGAACATGAGGGCTAATCTCAGGATACGATATCCGTTAAATTTCAAATGCAGAAAGAGAATTTTAATTAATTGTGATTGAGAAAGTAGAGCAGTGAAGCAAAATTCTAATTCTCAAATTCCCCTATTTTTTCAGATATATTTATCAAGTGCGTCCAACGGATAAGACAAGTAAATTTGTTACGAATACCTGACTACTTGCCTTTAAGTTTGTTAAGTCGAATCATTTGTCATAACTTTAGTCAACAATATATAAATAGAAAAACTCACCTAGAGAGGAGTAACTAGGGGCATCGACCTGCCTCCTGAACTCATCACGGATTGCCATATAAGCAGGGCTCACAAATCTGGTGATGACAGTACCAGAGTCAACGATAGTACCGGCACCAGTCTGAGGATTGAAGTCAAAGGAACCAGGAGGCACGGCGACGTTGACTTTGCCAACGCTAACGCCGACGAGGTTAACAAAGTAAAGAGAAGGCCGGTGAGGATTCAAGAGGAGCGGAGTGCTTTTAATCTTCGTGGGTTGGCCAATTGGTCCAAGCCGGAGTGAACCAGAGAAGTAGTAGGACCTGAAGCTTGGTAGACAGTAGGAGAATACACCCTGAAATCATCCCAAATTCCATGCATCATAAGATCCTAGATAAACTACATAATGGATGCATCAAGAGAAGAATAATTCTCAGATTGATATGCGCCTTGATCACCAAATCCTCTTGTTTATCGGAGAATAATTTAGCTCTTTTGAGTATACCAACTACGGACACAGATTACTAGAAAAACTTTTGCCATAGATAATGAGCAATCATTGTTAGACTTGTTGTAGGCTACATGTGAGGAGAAATTTTCAAAATAGACTCATCTACAATTTTATTCCTCAAAATCTAACTCATTTCAAATTTACTTGAAAAAATCCACCCAGTTTCGGCCACGTCAGCGGCGCTGGTTGAAACTGTCGATTTTAGAAAAACGCTTCTTTTTAATTAGTCGGGGTTGTCAACCCCCGACTAATTAGAAACTAGTTTAATTACACAGGTTAGTAGTAGGGGTTAAAACTACAATTCAATATGGTCACGGTTGCCAGTCCCAACTATTTAGAAGGTTAATTAACCCTGTTACTAATTAGTCAGGGTTGGCAACCCGGACCAAATAGAATGAAATCTTTTGACTTAGTTAAAAGTGGGTCGATTTTTGTGAATGAAGTTATAAATGAGTCTGTTTTGAAAATTTCTCCAAGCGCTACCAGCAAAACAAAAGAGCAAGTTGATTCGTACCTCATACAGGGAACCACTCTGAGCCAGCAACCCGCTAGGCCCACGTCCAAGCCCAAGAGACCCTTGCTTAGGGAACGAG
>NC_033796.1:46051172-46053042 GCF_001876935.1 Asparagus officinalis
GAGGAGGAGGAAAGGACGAGGAAGAAGAAGAAGGCGAGGGCAGTGTGTGGGTCCATTTGAAACTGGGCTCGGATTAGTGCGTGTGAGTTGGGTAAAGAGGAGGCTGGAAGAGTGAGCAGAGCTTGGGACGGATGGGGTGTTTAAAAGGGGATGCCCGTGAGGGGAGGGTGGGTTTTATTTTTATTTTTTTATTTTTGGGAAAATTGCTTCAAGGCCCCAAAACTAAATTGGTGATGTGTTCCAGCCCCTTGAACTTTTTCTAATGTGCTTTTTCCCCAAAAATGAAAAATCCATGTGAATCAGCCCCATTTACAATTTCCAAGACAAAAACTTCCCAAACTACCCTCTTCTTCTTCTCCAGATCTTCTCTAGATCTACTCCTCTTCCTACAAACCCATCTCCTCTTCCACCCTCTCTCTAACCTCACTCGAAACCTCCAACACCGCCGCTACCTCCGTCACCCCTGTCTCTACCTCGCTAGGGGGTTCTGCAAGAACGGCAACAGGTGCAGGTTCCTCCACGACCTCAACGAGGACAAGCTCGACGCCGCCATAATGGCCTCGCCGCCGCCACCGTCGCCAGGTTTCCGTACCCCCTCGGGCAGCTTGCCGATGTCCCCGTTGTCGCCCATGAACCAGAGGTAGGTGAACGGCGGCTGGCCGAGTTCTTTTTTTAGGCTTTCGACGGTGGGTTCCGTGGATTTTGATGACTCGTTTTGATTTCAGTGCGGCTGCGACGACGTTAGGGGTTAAAACTGATTTGGGTTCTTGTTATTTTCTATAGTATTTATGGGCCAGTTCAAGATGTGAGGATCCCCTAATCTCAACATGTTGGGGCTTGGATGTATATCAAAATCAAGAAAGAAGTAATAAACTCAAGGTGTGGTATATATAAATATTGTACAAATTTGTGATGGTGATTTCTTGTGTCTACTGTTGTACAAATTTGTGATGGTGATATCTTGTGTCTGCTGTTGTTTGTTGTCATGTAAGCTCCAGTTGAACTGAGAAGGAGTTTGATGTTGTTCTCTGTGCAGTTAACTGTTGTGGTTAGCATGTTAACTCTTGTGTTTAACATGTTAACTCTTGTGGATAACATGTTAACTCTTATAGATAACATGTTAACTCTTGTGGCTATATGTTAACTCTTGTGGATAACATGTTAACTTTTATGGATAACATGTCAACTCTTGTGGATAACATGTTAACTCTTGTGGCTATATATTAACTCTTGTTATAGTTAACATGTTAACTCTTGTGGATAACATGTTAACTCTTGTGGCTATATATTAACTCTTGTTATAGTTAACATGTTAACTCTTGTGGATAACATGTTAACTCTTGTGGTTATATGTTAACTCTTATGGCTAACATGTTAACTATTGTGGATAACATGTTAACTCTTGTGACAAACATGAATTATAGTTAACAGACAGTTTATGAATAACAGTTAACAGATAATTCATTATAGTTAACAGTTTATAAATAACAGTTAACAAATAATAATTAATAGTTAATAAATTATAAATAACCGTTAACAAATAATAATTAATAGTTCATATAGTTAATATTTTAACCACAATATTTAGCATGTTAACTCTTGTGTTTAACATGTTAACTCTTGTGGATAACATGTTAACTCTTATGGATAACATGTTAACTCTTGTGGCTATATGTTAACTCTTGTGGCAAACATGTTAACTATTGTGGATAACATGTCAACTCTTGTGGATAACATGTTAACTCTTGTGGCTATATATTAACTCTTGTTATAGTTAACATGTTAACTCTTATGTATAATATGTTAACTCTTGTGGCTAATTTGTTAACTCTTATGGCTAACATGTTAACTCTTGTTGATAACATGTTAA
>NC_033796.1:46053380-46102925 GCF_001876935.1 Asparagus officinalis
AGTTAACATGTTATCCACAAGAGTTAACATATAGCCACAAGAGTTAACATGTTATCCATAAGAGTTAACATGTTATCCACAAGAGTTAACATGTTATCAACAAGAGTTAACATGTTAGCCATAAGAGTTAACATGTTAGCCACAAGAGTTAACATATTATACACAAGAGTTAACATGTTAACTATAACAAGAGTTAATATATAGCCACAAGAGTTAACATGTTATCCACAAGAGTTGACATGTTATCCACAATAGTTAACATGTTTGCCACAAGAGTTAACATATAGCCACAAGAGTTAACATGTTATCCATAAGAGTTAACATGTTATCCACAAGAGTTAACATGTTAGCCATAAGAATTAACAAACTAGCCACAAGAGTTAACATGTTATCCACAAGAGTTGACATGTTATCCACAATAGTTAACATGTTTGCCACAAGAGTTAACATGTTATCAATAAGAGTTAACATGTTAGCCATAAGAGTTAACAAATTAGCCACAAGAGTTAACATATTATACATAAGAGTTAACATGTTAACTATAACAAGAGTTAATATATAGCCACAAGAGTTAACATGTTATCCACAAGAGTTAACATGTTATCAACAAGAGTTAACATGTTAGCCATAAGAGTTAACATGTTATCCACAAGAGTTAACATGTTAAACACAAGAGTTAACATGTTAACTATAACAAGAGTTAATATATAGCCACAAGAGTTAACATGTTATCCACAAGAGTTGACATGTTATCCATAAAAGTTAACATGTTATCCACAAGAGTTAACATATAGCCACAAGAGTTAACATGTTATCCATAAGAGTTAACATGTTATCCACAAGAGTTAACATGTTAAACACAAGAGTTAACATGCTAACCACAACAGTTAACTGCACAGAGAACAACATCAAACTCCTTCTCAGTTCAACTGGAGCTTACATGACAACAAACAACAGCAGACACAAGAAATCACCATCACAAATTTGTACAACATTTATATATACCACACCTTGAGTTTATTACTTCTTTCTTGATTTTGATATACATCCAAGCCCCAACATGTTGAGATTAGGGGATCCTCACATCTTGAACTGGCCCATAAATACTATAGAAAATAACAAGAACCCAAATCAGTTTTAACCCCTAACGTCGTCGCAGCCGCCCTGAAATCAAAACGAGTCATCAAAATCCACGGAACCCACCGTCGAAAGCCTAAAAAAAGAACTCGGCCAGCCGCCGTTCACCTACCTCTGGTTCATGGGCAACAACGGGGACATCGGCAAGCTGCCCGAGGGGGTACGAAAACCTGGCGGTGGTGGCGGGGGGGGGGGCCCTTTTGCGGCGTCGAGCTCGTTGAGGTCGTGGAGGAACCTGCACCTGTTGCCGTTCTTGCAGAACCCCCTAGCGAGGTAGAGACAGGGGTGACGGAGGTAGCGGCGGTGTTGGAGGTTTCGAGTGAGGTTAGAGAGAGGGTGGAAGAGGAGATGGGTTTGTAGGAAGAGGAGTAGATCTAGAGAAGATCTGGAGAAGAAGAAGAGGGTAGTTTGGGAAGTTTTTGTCTTGGAAATTGTAAATGGGGCTGATTCACATGGATTTTTCATTTTTGGGGAAAAAGCACATTAGAAAAAGTTCAAGGGGCTGGGACACATCACCAATTTAGTTTTGGGGCCTTGAAGCAATTTTTCCTTTATTTTTTTAATTGTTATTTTTAATATGAATTGTTTAATTTAGGTACAGGGAAGAAAATTATGTGTGCATTTTGTCTCATCTCTTATTTGTAGGACAAATGACATTAATGATGGGTTATTATTACTGATGAATGGAAAACTTGTTGCCTACGCTGCGAATCGAAATAAACTGTGAGGTAAATAATTTCAATATAAGATCAAGTTCCTGTACATTACTGAAGACTCACTGCTCACATCAGAATATGAACAGTAAGCCCTTGTGAGCTCTAAATTAAGTAAGGGGGTGTTTGTTTTAAATCCTATAATTTTAGGATATTGATTTCATCATAGGATTTCAAATCAATAGATGTTTTGTTATGTGTTGGGATTCCTAAAACTTTGTTTGTTTCAACAATATTTTGGTATTTGGAATACTATAATTTGTAATATTTTTTTTGTTTCAAACTCAAATTATAGCATTACAAATTTTGGAATTTGAAATTTATACTCTAACGGATATAAACGGTCATAAAATAACCCTAAAAAATATAAATAATAAAATGCAAATATAAATAAACATAGGGGCTCAGAAAATGGTCATTTTATTTTCAACACCTATATAACGAAATTGCATTGCAGATTGCATTCAAATAATGGACTGCCCCATCTAAAAATTGTAAAAGCAATATAGACTGCATTCTCATTCATGAATGCCTCCTGTAAACAATGAAATTCCATTGTCGTCGGCAATATCAATATGTGACCAATCATCATAGCTAAATCCGTAAAACTCAAAAAACCCACTTATAACCTGTAAACAATGAATTCATTAGATTGTAGAAGAGAACAGTAAAGGGTATATATAGCATGAAAGCCAAGGCTCAAAACCCAAGAAAATCCAGCAAAAAGACAAAACTGCAAAAGGCTGGAAAAATAGCCGTTGGGGCTTATCAGTCGACTGACGGCTCGGATCAGTCGAATAATGACCTGACCGTTATATGAAACTGGCAGCTCATCAATTGACTGATGAGCACGATCAGTCGACTGATTACTCATTAGTCGACTTGTCAGTCGACCAGCATAGAAGCAAAGACTTTTGATAAATGCAGGCAATTTCATCAGTCGACTGACCAGTCGACTGATAACCAGTTTTTAGCCTGTATTGAATTATGAAATTGAATTTTAAACTCATTTAAAAAATAGTAAATAAATTCTAAAAAATGTAAAACTTTGGAAAAAGTTTAAAAGCATGAATATGAATATGTTGGAAAAGAAAATTTTCAATTTGCTCTTACCATTTATGAAAACTCAGGAATATTCAAAAACACTAAAATACATGTGTTTATAAACACTAAAATACATGTGTTCAAAAACACTAAGTGTTCAAATTACAAAATTAGTTACATCATTAAGTAATTAAATGGTATTTAAATGAGTTAATTGAGAAACTATCAATAAATTCATTAGCTCAAAAAACACTTGAACAAACACCCCCAAATGAATTTTTCAAACATACTCAAAGCTTAATGTGATTCATGGTCATACAAGTAATCAAGCACTTTATCCAATGTCTCCTCAGAAAACTCATTCTCATGTGTCATTAGAGCGTTCACCATGGTCTCACTCCAATGCCCAACACGTTCATTTACACGCTGATTTGAATTGAGAACGACATCGTGTTAATAAAATCGCGCATGAGAGTCTCATCCTCTTTAGCCTTGTTACTCTTCTTCCTAGGAGTTAATGTATCAATTGATGCAGAAGCTACCCCACTAGAAGTCTTCAATTTTTTAGCTTGAGAGTTGTGGTTTTACCCAATTGATTTCTCGGGCTCAAGACGTGATCTTGAGGACAAATCAACCTCATTATCACTAAGTGTTATATGATCCTCATCAACCGTACATGTTGCCTAGAGCCAAGCTTTTCAATCATATCTCTGGTGAAATCACCCTTTGCTTGGTCATCTCCCGCAATATAACACAAGTTCTCATAATGAATGAGAGGAGTGTTCAAATACTCCTTCAACCTAGAACTATTGCATTTTTTGTCCTTTACAATGAAATATTGCAAAATCAATTTACTCAGAAGTAAATATTCAAAGTTTGCGTATTTATCAAAAATATTACCTGTGTCCACCTATTAAAACAATCTGGATCCATGGTGACAATCTTAATTTATGGATCATAACCAGCCCCACTCATGTTCATGACGGTGCGCATATCAAAATATTTACCCTTCAAGGACTTGACATGGTTCATGGCATTCTCCTTTGTGAACTCAATGCTACACTTCTTGTTGACCGCCTCTGCAGCTCTTTGATATGCGAGCATCGTAAAGTTTTTATTAACTTTGAGACCATCCTTTGCCATCTGAGCAAGAAAGGGGATTAACACATCATCATTCTCTGCAGTCCATTTAGCATTAGACACCCCCCTTGTATTCTCTTTCTTGTTCAAGACTTTTGGTGGCATTTTTCTTTTAGTAACTGCATGCTTCTTGCTTTTGCTTGGTGAGGTAGCGTCATCCTCAAGGTCAATTGCAATTGGCCTCTTCAAAGAATGCTCCGTTAAACTTGATCTACACGTTCTTAAACCCAAACACACCAATTTTGGGGTGAACCCGTCGTGTTTCGACTTTTTATCCACTCGCTATAATTTTAACGGTTTTGAATGAATAGAACTTTTTGCACGGCTCAACGAATGGTCAAAACACAACGGGTTTACCCCAAAATTGATGTGTTTGGATTTAAGAACGTGTAGATCAAGTTCAACGGAGCGGATCGCAAAAAAATTTAGGAAATGATATGATTCTAGGCCGCGTCCTTAGGTGGGAGCCTAGGGTGTCACCTTAGATTCACTTTTCCCTATATATATATATATATATATATATATATACATATATCTACACTTCTTGTTGACCGCCTCTGCAGCTCTTTGATATGCGAGCATCGTAAAGTTTTTATTAACTTTGAGACCATCCTTTGCCATCTGAGCAAGAAAGGGGATTAACACATCATCATTCTCTGCAGTCCATTTAGCATTAGGCACCCCCCTTGTATTCTCTTTCTTATTCAAGACTTTTGGTGGCATTTTTCTTTAGTAATTGCCCGCTTCTTGCTTTTGCTTGGTGAGGTAGCGTCATCCTCAAGGTCAATTGCAATTGGCCTCTTCAAAGAATGAGTCTCACTTGAATAAGTACCAGGGGAAGTATGGATAAGTGGGTGGCCACTGTTAAGCATATTCACAAACAACATAGGTTGTTGAGTCATAAATGAGTAGTTCATATCATAAGGATTGTAAGATGGATAAATCGGTGGAGCAATGTATTGGGGCAAAGGGAATGGTTGTGTAGTGGGTGGTGGGGGAGCTAGAAAGTATGGATAAGTGGGTGTTGTTGGTGTTCTAGGTGAGAAAGTATGGATAAGTAGGTGTTGTTGGTATTCTAGGTGAAATATTCTTGAACTTATCACTTTCATTAGAATCTGCCATGACTGATTGCTATAAATAAAAACAGACAAATAACAAATTTCAAACATCATGTTAGTATAATAATAGAGTACGAACATCAAAAAGTAGCATTCATAAAGCCCAATCATCATAGCTAAATCCGGAAAACTCAAACAACCAACAAGCGTGAAAAACCAGTATGCAAACAAGCCAAGCAGCTCATATAATCAAGGTTGCAAACAAGCAAAAAATGAAACAGAACTGCAAACTGGCAAGTTGGATATATGCAAAAAAAGCATTCATAATGATAATATACCCATTTATCTATGAGTATTGTTGTAATATCAACGAATACATAGAGGTAGTAGACAATATATAAATGAGTACAATAATACATAGAAAATATAACTTAAATTACATCCCAATCTCGGTTGTGTCTCCACCGCGATATTTATCACAATAATCTTCCCACATTTCAATTGCAATTTGATCTTTCTTTGCTATCCATTCATGTCTTGAATCTCTTTCCTCTCTTTTGTGTCATAGTTTGAGTAAAGTCAACAACACCCTCTTCACCTTCATGTGCTATTTCATCTCCATCCTCTTCAATATGGTTGTCCTCATGCAACAACTCATCACCCGGGTCTTCTATGGCGATGTAGTTATGAAGTATAGTACATGCAATAACTATATCAACTTGAGTTGAAAAAGGATAATATGGCTTCGCGTATAGGATTTTGAAACGATTTTTCAATACCTCAAAAGTTGATTCAATTTTAGACCTTAGGGATGAGTGTCTTAAATTGAACAACTCTTGTCTATTATTGATTGGCCTACCTTTGTGCTCATTTAGATGATACCACACTCCTCGATATGGGGAGATAAAGCCATGCATAGTAGTGTAGCCCGCTTCACACAAATAATATTTTTCTATAGTTATCAAAAAGAAATTTAATATTTTTTTAATTGTAATTAAGTAGACATACTTTATTTGATTGATTTATTACCGTCCTAAACTCTTAATCCGTGAGGTTGTGATCTAGATAATGCATCTTGCAAAACTCTATAATCATTTGCGGACCCCTCCCATCCAGCTAGAACATATGAAAATAACTTGTTGGTAGTGCATGCAGCTAGAATATTTTGAGTTACACCTTTACGATCTCTAAAACGTGTAACAATGCTAGCGGGAAGCATGGCGTCGATATGGGTTCCATCTATCATGCCAATGCAATCCTATATGATACATTAAATAGTTATTAATAATAGAAAGGTAAAATTAACTGTTATATTATGAGTAGTTATATTATAATAATGATTACCTTGAAATAAGGATAATATAACGGGTTGGTGGCAATCTCTAACGATACTTCACTTGATGCTTGCTTCATGTACCGCCCCCTTAAACGGCCAACGGCTTCCAAGCACTTGTTAAAGTATTTTAAAATAGTTTTCCCTGATCTTATGAAATGTGACCTAACAATTCTATTTTTTGTTTTATGGCCTAATATATTAAGGAACATGAGCAATTGTTCTTCTACTTTAACCTGTGAATCTTTTAGTAGGCCGGTATATCTCATTATGCTAACAAGATTATGAAATGCACGCGGCCTCATTCTAACATAAGCCCTACAACTCTCATTATAGTCATTAAATACACGACTTATGTGCCTAGCTCTCATATCTATCTTCTCTTTATTTTTTACCTAAGGTTGATAAGTGATTGATTTCCTTCTACTACGTATCCTCATCAAACAAGCAAACACACAAATCACCGTGGAGATAGTAGCATTAGAAGTCATCCTCATTAACATCTCTTCATCAATGTCGTCCATCTACATTGTTTTAAAAAACTCACAAAGTCACAAAACTTGGTTTCTTGTTTCTAGATCTCAATGGCCATTCAGTGAAGTAGTGAACTAATAAGATTCTACAATAAAAGATGCAGTACAATAGTCAATGTTAGCATCATGGTAACAAAAGAGTATCTGTAAATACAATATCTGCGACTTCTTTTGTTAGTTATTTGAAGGGGAAATGCTTGATACTTGTTGCACCAAGATTTGACTAGAAGACTAGTACATTTGTTAAAAATGAAAATGGCCGATCATGAAAATGTAACACTTAATGAATCTTTTTATAGAAATGAGTTTAGTCCACGAAGATCAACTAAGTACTTACCTCAAAAATTCAAGGAGTTAATTAATCAAGTCCATATATATCCTAGTTTCTCCAAAATTCTTTTTATAGCAGTACAAAAATATAGATAGAGTAAATTATATCTGAAAATTAGCAAGTAGAAGAAATAAAGGTAGAAGCAAATACGAATTCTTTATATGAACAATACTTGGACCCTTGAGTCAATGTTATACTAGGCTTTAGTCTTTTGTTCTCAATTAATTTTTTTCTAAATAGAAAATATAGATATTACAGATTAAAAAAACTTAAAAGAAAGTAATAAATTACACTTGTGGCAAATTCAAGGAACTCGTAAATCTCCGGCCACCCTCGGCCGGCGACTTCATGGGCTGCCCATTGATGCCAAAAAAATAATATGAATTAATAAAAACTGTATTTTCGTAAAGGTAACATATATTGAGAATAAGAATAATCCAAGCAATGGAACGAGAATAATTTTATCCCCAAATCTGCCACAAATTTCACAATCTAATAATTGTGCCAAACCAATTTGACCAAACCTAAATCAATTTCATATATAATCCACAAATTAATTTCACAAAAACTCCCGAATATTTTCACCAAATCTATCAAATTTACAAAGAAACCCTAATTTATGAAGAAAGGGAACAAGTTTTACTTGTCAAGGAGGAGGCTTAGTTGGTCGGAGAACTGTTCGGCCAAAGAGAAGTTCGGTTGAAACAATAGAATCCCTAAATCAATTTACCTCCAAAACGTTAGGCAGAGTTGAGGAGAGGCAAGGCGGTGGAGCTGGGAGTTAGGGATGCTGAGGAGGAGGCGGAGCCCGCTGAGGTTGAGGGTGGAGAGGAGGGAGGGGGTGGCATCGTAGACGCGGAGAGGAGGGAATGGTATCTAGGGGTTTCACGCGGAAAATGAGACGGTGGGTAAAAGAGGAGGGAGACAAAAATGGGAGAGCGGTGACTATAGGGTTGGGTCTGGGATCGGTCTTCAGGATAACAAGAGGAGTTTGCTGAAGTGGATGTATTTTGTCAGAGATCCAGCCCACATCCTCTATGAAATGTGGGATTTTACAAATCCTAAAAATATTAGTTTTTTATAATTTGGGGATTCAATATTCTAAAATTTATTTTGAAACAAACAAAGTTTATGGAATTCTAAAACCCAAAAAACCCTCTTTTTGATCCTAGAATTTGAAATCCCACCAAATGCCAATTTTTTTTTGAAATAAGCACCCCCTAACTTAATTCTTCAATCACTTTAGAGCATAATTTTAGATATGTTTGGATAGATTTCTGGAGCTCGGTTGGATCCATACCCAATCTATGTACTCTACACTTACGTAACAGAAGTGAAATGGTGAAAATTGCCGTCCAACTCATTTGCACATGTCGGACACATTACTTACAATTTGGGGCTAAGATTTGTGCGATTAGGGGCTATGATTGAGAAAGTGTTGAATTTATTGGCTCATTCCACTATAGAAACTCATGATTTTTTATTGGAATCATCAAGAGATAATAAAGTCTTCCTCAGATTTGGATCCTCTGCACTACCAAATAGGAGCGGAGAGAATATTTTTACATCAAAACCACCTTAACTTTTATCCAAATTTATCATTGCCACCTTTAAAGTTTTTTTAATTAATACCACATTTACTTGCTGTTATGCTTTTAATGTCACACCTAAATCTATTTTCAGCCAAAAAACTTCGTGGTATGACCACTATACTCTCCAACTCCCTCACGTGTTATAAATGTCATATCCCATTAACTCATCTAACCAAACCCATGTGAAATAAGGCACATGAATCTCATGTGCCCTCTCCCCTTCTTCTTTTTCCCTAAATCACAACTCAATTCCTCCGAAATTAAACTGTGCCATAGCCATAAATCTAGATTTTTTCCTTGTTCCTTCAGTCCTTGCTTACTTTTTCGTAGTGTTTTTGCTGTTGTTGTATCAATTAGCCGTGGTGGGTTATCAATGGCTACTGAGTACTCAACAGCTTCTTTTTCATATTCTCATGGAAGACCCGTGGACATTATATGCAAATGCAACTTGAGGGCTTTAATGATAACTTCGAAGACTTAAGCTAACCTAGGGACAAGATTTTTTAGTTGTTATTTCACAAGTCCTTCAATTTTCCATAAAAGAAGGAATTTTTTTGGTGGTATGATTGTGAGATTGTTGGGAGGCCAAATAAATTGATGAATGGCTAATTGCTGATAAAAAGAAAATGAAGGAAGAGCTTCTAAAGATGAGCAAGCAGACAAATGAGATGGAAGAGGATCTGAAGGTGCTTGCAAATGAAAATGATTAACTTAAAATTAAAAATCTTTCAATGAAGAAGGAGATGCAAGCGATTAATAGAAGAATTCCAAACTTTTTTTCATCCATTATAATTATTCTAATTGTGTTTCATATATTTGTGATAGGTGATAAATAGTAGAATGTACCTTATGTATTATCGAGAAAATTCAACTTTGAATAAAAAAACAAAAAAATGAAGGAAATTGAATTGAATTCATAGCCGACAATATTGTGTTTAATGTTTTATGTCACCATATCATGTGTTTATGCATTATCTAGAGAGAAACATATACAGAGCATGCAACAGATGGGAGATATGAGAACAAAACTCATAGTTAATACAAGATGAACATAAACTTGTAGATGATGACAAATTTATTCATAGAAAGAGGCAAACTAAATGCGCACATAAACTCATTATTTCATAGATACCACCTTTACTTTTTTATTTGTTAATGATACCACCTTTAATACTTTTACTTGATACATATACCACCTTTATTATTAGAAATTTTGATGTGAACCGCCTGTTATTTTAAGAAATCCACAATTACCACCAAAATTTTTAAATATGTACCAAGCATAAACACACATGAGGCATTATTTATAGAAAATACAACTCAAATCACAAACCTGCATTATTAATCCAAATATATGTATCACTGTGAAGAAAATCATAAACAAATTTTAGAATTTACACAAACAACCTAAACATTTAACTGTTTATAAAGATACCACCTTAACTGTTTAGAATGAATATAGATTCCACCTATTAAGTTCATATATATAACAGATATCACCTACAATTTACAAAATATTCCTTAAACTTAGATACATGCCACCATGAGTTTCCAAAAAGCATTGAGATAACAAAAAAATTCCAAAAAAGAAATCAAGGCTTCGATGCAGGCTTTGAAGATGCAGGCTTTGAAGCATGTTTTTCTCTTGTTGCATTTGTTGTCTTGCCTCCCTCACTTGTGCACAGAAATGCAAACATTATCCCTATTTCTGTCACTTTGTAAGTTGATGATTATGTGCTCATTTGGTGTTCCTTCTGCTAGAGTTGGTCAGTAACTTGGTGTGTAGTCTTGTGTGGGTGTAAAGGTTTGTAAGATGTTGGTAGTTGTTATAGAGATAATCTATGATTTGACTAAGAAAAAGTACTAAGAGAAGACTGAGCTATCTTCTAAGCCACTGAGCTCTCATCAACAGCAAAATACTCATCGTCTTAGTCTGTGTGTTAATGGAATACAATATTGACTTTCCATTAGCATATAAAAAAGAACCCCAGGAAATATAAAATTTTCTTTATTTTATTATATTGTTCTTATTGTAATCTGAGTTAATTATAATACAAAAGACTTGAAATAGGATGGTGACTCTGCTAGAGACTATTTTCTTCTCTAATGAGAAGATCTTGTCACACACCGACACTAAGACCCTCGGGTGTTTTGCTGAAACATTAGTCATTAAATTTGACTAAGTAAAGTTCGAGGAATTCATTTTCACAAACCAATCTTCATCAATGGTGACTATATGTATTTGTCATAAAACTCACCGCAATGTGAATATCAGGTCTAAACCAACCCCACATGTGTAAATGTGGCCTTCCCCAAAGACAATGTAAGATTAGCGAAAAGCCAAACGAACTTTGCCTAGAGTGAGGAAAACTCGACCCTCGTCTCAAACAAAGTTTAAGACGTTACTATGTCTATTGATCTCAAACATCAGCCCATAACTCTGTTAGGAGTTCGATTTAAATCATCTCACGATATCGCTATGCTTCATCGATAGAAGCTAAGAATGAGGGTAATCCCTCATCTAAATTTCCAAAAGGAAATAACATCATCAATGGTGATTTTTCTCAACAAAATCCTGGCCAATGTTGTCGAAAGAGACGTTCGTATTCCAAGACCAAAAGTGGTGAAGTTGGCGTTGAAAAACACCCTCAACTTGGAATTACTTATGACTTAAGAGAGTTCCTATCTCTAAATAGAGCTCGCCGTTATCAGCATTGTGCGACCCTCAAAGAAGTAGTCATAACAGTTCAAAAGAATTACCAATGCAAAACTATTCTTAAAAAAGAATTAGTTTTTAGCCATCTTAGTCATGATCCTGAACCTTAAGAGGTTCAGACTAAATGACGACGATATTATCGGAAGGGTAAAACACAAGAATTCACAATCAACAAGACGAGTGTAAATTCTAGGGATGAGGAAGAAAGCACAGTTAGCTTACCCGACCAAGTATACTCTCTTGGTGTTGGAGCCATATTGCCGGAAGTTAATGGCATGTATCTGTTTGGAGTGAAAGTTGATTTATTCATCGCAGAATCTATTACAATTATTTATCAATTACAAATTCAAGAGAGTGTATCTTTTTATAAGATATCTCGTTATAATGAAAATAAAATGAAGGCTACAACTCTCTTCAAATACACACAGCAGATGTTTATCACCCGTTGCTTGCATGAGATCTTCGCCTGTACTGGAAATGTGTTAGTCCGTGGAACGCCACAGATTAGATCTAGTTGATAGAATGGAAGTTTAATGCTCTTGTTTCACAAAGAAAACAATCGTAAAAGCAATAATCTTGATCAAGCGAGATTATGACTCTTCTCGAGATCAAAACCAAGTTTGATCTTAAGGTATGCCGACACGGACCTCAAATCTCTTGAACAACTCCCTCTTTATGCTAGAATTCACCAAGATCTGTTAGTTTTCCTCTAAAATTCATGGATTGCACTATCTAAACTGACAGTACCTCACCCTCTTTTATCGAATTTCAGATCTTGTGAATAGGGGACCTAGGTTTGTATTTATAGGCTTCAGAAGTAGTGTTTTTGGATAAGAATAAAAGATTTGGCATTATCTTCAGTTGGAAATAGCCTAAACACATTTAATGATGATATCCAAGCAGCTAGGAGGCTTCTGGAATGAATAAATCTCAAGAAAATAGTTGAAAATGCGTTTTAGAGGTTTCAGGTGCGAGTCACGATAATGTGACCTGTCGACTTCTCCGGACTTGTCTTGTTCTGCTGTTTTATGTATTTAGTCATTCTGTTGACTCGTACGCTTAGTTGATTCACTTCATGCGCTTATCGACATCAAATAATCTTCTTTGACTTGGATAATGACGTTCATCGTCTTTTTTCTATCTCGAGCTGCGTGCGAGAACCCATATGTAATTTTTGACGCTTACAGTATCGTCACACCAGGTTAAGGCAGAGAGCAATTATTCCTTTTGACTACTCCTCCCTCCAAACACTAACATCATAGACTTCATCTCAAGTGAATCAGCCCACTTCTAGCAATACCAACTCCGCCATAGCATCAAATGTAACCCTTAGTTTAAGTCAAGAACGACAATAGGAAATTGATGTGACAGACCAAGAAGATCTTCTTGCTCAACTAGCAGCTCAAGAGAGAGATTTAGATGAAAAAATTGAATTCTTAGAGAAGATGCTTGAGCAACTCATATCAGTGTCTCAGCTTCAACTAACTTCTTCGAAGGGGAAAAAGTCAATTAATGAATCCTCTCCAAAAGGAAATCAGAAGCATCAAGATGACGCAGGTTCTTTTCATTTAGGATCAAAGACATCAGCACCTCTGAAGTCAAGCAAGGAAGAAAAGGCTCTAGAGGACATGCAAAAATAGCTTAATATTCTTTCTCAATGAAATAAACTTAAAAAGGTTGAAATTACCTGACCTTATCCCATTGAATGGGACATGGTTTCCTATTTGATAAAATTGAAGCCACAACATTACATACATTTGACAGTAAAGGTTCTTCAAACTAACATATCTACTATTTCCATCAACAAACTAGGAATATAGTGGGTAATGATGCTATTAATGAGCAACTCTTCACTGGAACCCTCCAGGAGGTAGCCTTCGATTGGTTCCAGAATTTACCCAAAGGTTTCATCAAATCATAAGCAGATCTAGAATCAAAATTACTTTCACAATTCTACGAGGAACAATCTGATGTTACCATGGTCAAACTCCTCTCCAAACAGTAAAGCAAAAATGAAACAGTTAGGGAATTCATCGAAAGATACCAAAATCTGATATTGTGATGCCAAAATATACCTCTGTTGATGTTACTTTAAACTTGTCGGCACAACTTTGTTGGACGAATAGAAGCTCAAATGGGTGCTATCGTAGCCCACACATGGAATAACATGATGGAACACACCGAGATAGCAGAAAAATCATCAGAATATTTCAACAAGTTCAAGTCCCATGCTAACTTCAACGGCAACAAACGCAAACAAGGATAGACTTTCCAATCAAAAGCTAGATAGACTTTTGTGGTCGAGGTCTAAAATCCCAACAACCAGAAAAGGGAGCCAAGCAAGAATATTCTGCGTAGTTATTCTTTCAAAGATGAATATACAACAGCCATCTTCTATGTTCTCAACAAAGGCAATCGGTTGAATCTTCTTGAGGCTGGACTTCCAGAAGAAGTTGGAAAGATCGACAACCCCAACTAGTATCTTTATCACATAATGTTTTGACACCTAACGAAGAACTGCTACATCTTCAATGATAAAATCCAGACCTTTATCAAGTCAGAGATTCTCAAGCTCAAATTCAAGCAGAAGAAAATCACTTCTAACATAGTGACTCTCTAATTCAGCTCCATGCTGAAGGTCTAAGCCCAAGATGGTGTTGTCTCCATTCCTATTGCAACGATGGAAGTGGTCAATTACGACTAACAAATCCGACAAAGTCAAGGCTTGTTCCCTCTCACAACAACGAAAGGAGAAATAATGTGGGTACATCTTGATCTTCTCCAAGATGAACGTTGGACCCTTCAGAAGCTCAAAATTAAGCATAAGATGAAGTCCTGCAACACTATTTTGGCAATCATCAGAGAGGAATCTCTACAAGTAACCTTGCTTACTAATACAGAGGAAGACAAGATTGTCATGGCAGGGACAAAATCTAGCTGAGATTATTTGAAGAACTATGATCAGCTAGGCCTTCCAAACAACTTGAACCGACAAAGTAAAAGGAGTCTTGGTTCGATAAGGCATTGCCACGTCCCTCAGATAGTTCTAAAAACCCAATCTGATATGACATTATAGCTCAATTAACCAATATCTCGGCTCGTATAACCTTATTCAATCTTTTACGTTTGTCTAGAGAAACAAGAGAAGTCTTAAAAGAAGCTTTGAATGACAATGAGACGTTTCTCGCCCATATGATTAAGATTTCTTCCGATGAAGAGCATGAACATCGTTATTAATACCAACGACAGACATCTTATATCACTTTCACCCTCGAAAGATATGTTTATTAATGACCACCATCACAACCGACCCCTTTACTATACCGGATATGTGGGGTCAATAAAGGTTGAGCAGATTCACATCGATCCAGACTTTGCATTGATCATAATTTCTTGAATGCTCTTGAGCTTTTTAGGCATTCCCCTTCACAAGCTCTCAAAGACTTTTGCCACCATATTCGGCTTTAACTCCAACAATAGTCAATCTTTTGGTAACATCCGACTTAAATGTCTAATCAGTGATTTGAGGACGGAAGTGACCTGTTATGTCATGGGTGCCAAAACATCATACAACCTCCTCCTTGGATGACCATAAATCCATTCCAACATGATTTTCCCCTTAACACTTTATCAGTGTTTTAACTATATTGATGAACAAAGGGTCCAACAAAAAGTTAATGTTGAAAAGCATCCTTTCAAGGGGTGAAAAATTACTTCATTGACTCTCTTATAAGATAAAAATCATACAATCGAGATTGTCCTTCCTAATAACGAGGATAATGATAACGAAGCAGACATTGAACTAGACTTTAATGATGATTTGATTTGGAAAATAGATTTATCTGCAATTACCCTAGAGGACTTATGTATTGACCAGTCAGCCAAAAATCAGGGTGACTGGATCTTTAATGAAGAAGAATTTGTTTACAACTACTCTTTAGACTATGAGTTTGAAAACTCAAGAGTCAAAACTCTAATGTCTAGGCTAGCCTCTGAACTGGCATTGCACATGCTAATAAGCGAATCGCCTCATAAGCAGCTAGATCACTCAAAAAATACCACTTTCATCGTCCAACCTAAAAGAGGCGCCCTAAATACGATTATCTTTGAAAAGTTGAGCCACGAACTCACTTGTCAAGTTCGGATGAAGAAGAACAATTCTCCTAATACAGCCAACAATCTCAACACATAATGGCAAAAATGGGACATAGTCTCACTGAAAACTAAGGGTTGAATTTCAATTAAGGACTAAGAGTCCCTCCAATCCCCTTTATATCAGAAGGGAAGGTTTTTTATTATTATAATCGAACCAAACAATGACTCGACTATGTTTCTTTTGAAGCTGAGTCCTAATTGGGACCAACATCTAATGACTTTCTAAGCAGTTCATCAGATACGTTCAATTGGAACTCTGTCATCAACCTTAGAGCCTTGCTCTACAAATTATTAGCTAACGTGATCGCATATGATCTAACTATGGATCTCGATGAATCTGATGTGTTCAAAGATTCTAAAGATTATTCATAGGAAAAACATCTTGAAAAGCAATGGGAATCATGTTTTGAAGTCAGTGAACTACTAACTGAAGATGAAGTGGTTCAAATCAACATAGGCGACGTAGTCAACCCCAAGCCCATCTTCATCAATGAAAGTTTATCATCTGTTGAGAAGGAAGAAACCATGGCCGTCCTATGAGAATATATTGATGTCTTTGCCTAGAACTATAACGACATGCCTAGGTTAGACCCCTAATATGGTTGTACATCACCTCAATATTGACCGAAATGTCAAACTAGTCAAGCAACAATAATAACACTTCCGTCCCGAGTTGCTGGAGCAGATCGAGAAAAAATTTCGTAAACTCATTGAATGCGACTTCATATGTGAGGAACACATCCCCATTGGCTAGCCAACATCATTGTGGTGATGAAAAAGAACGACAAGATCCGGATATGCATTGATTTCAGGATCTTAATCTCGCTTGTCCAAAAGGTGAATTTTCTCTCCTTATATGGATGTCATAGTTGGTAATACATGATTGTTTGAGAGGATGTCGTTTATGGATGTGTTTCTTGATACAGATTATAGTCTTAGGACGCCCTTAGGAATATTTTGTTATACAGTAATGCTCTTTGGTCTGAGAAATGAAGGAGCAACTTATCAGCGTGCTATGGATACGATCTTTCATGAACATCTACATAAGATAGTGCAATTCTATGTTGATGACCTTGTAATTAAAAATCATCACAAACAAGACCATGACAAGGACTTGAGAACAGTGCTCAAAATCATGAGAAAACACCAGCTCAAGATGAACCCAACCAAGTCTTTCTTAGGGCTATTGTCAGGTAAATTTCTAGGGCTTATTGTAACATCCAAAAGAATACATATCAATCCTAAAAAATTAAAAGTCATCCAAGAGATGCCACCTTCGAGGAATCTCAAAGAACTTAGAGGGTTACAAGGATGATTAGCCTACATCCACAGGCTCATCAACAACTTGTCTAGAAAATGCCAATCATTTCAAAGGCTTATGAAGAAAGGTGTCTCGTTCACTTGGGATGATGCTTGTTAAGAAACTTTCAATGAGATTAAGGGTTATCTCATGAAACCACTTGTTCTAGCTGCACCAATATCAGGTAAACCATTCTTGACCTACGTCGGGGTAATGGATCACTTTCTCGGAGCACTTCTTCCCCAAAAGAATGACAATGGCAACTAGCAAGCTATTTATTACCTTAGACTATGATTGGTGCCGAACATATCTACAATCCACCTAAGAAGGAGTGTCTAGTATTGGTATTTGTAATCCAGAAGATGCTACATTTTATCATTGGTCAGTTCATTTACGTCATCTCAAGAGTTAATCCCTGATAATACTCATGATGAAACCTGGATCACTAAACTCTAGGTTAGAAAAATGAGCAATACTACTTTCACAGTACGACATGACATCTGTGTCCCAAAAGGTAGTTAAAGGGCAGACAATGGCTCACTTTTTAGCGGACCATCTCATCCCCAAATCTTCTAAACTTTTTGAAGACATCCCAGATGAAGTCTTCAAGTCAAATGCTACATCAGACTACTAAATATGATAACTTTATTTTGACGGTGCATCAAGGCGCAACCACAGAGGAGCAAATATTGTAGGAGTAGGGTATGTTGATCGATCCCTATGGACATCTCCTTCCTCGAGCCCACTCATTGACCGAGCCATGCTCCAACAATATGGCCAAGTATAATACCCTTATAATTGACTTGTAACTTTCTAAAGATATGGGCACCAGATACCTTGAAGCCTATGGCAATTTCCAAATTGATCGTTAATCAGATCAAAGGGGAATATGAGGTCTGCTATAGTAACTTTATACCCTACCATGAGGCAGCAATGAAGCTGGCACAAACACTTGAAGGCTTCTACATCAGTTATGCAGCCCCCTCAAAAACACTCATGCGGATGTTTTCGCATTCCTTGCAGCCACTCTTGCCTTGATGCCTAGATCTACTAGGTGCATCATAGTGGCCAGTCATCAACTACACTCCCCAGAACAAATTCTGGAAGCTAACAAAGTGCATGTTGTGCCTACACACTTTGAAGCTAATGATTGGTATTTCCCAATCATTGACTATGCCTTGCATGCAGTACTACCTGATGATCTAAAGCAAGCAATCTCTATTCAAAGAAAAGCTCCACATTTCTTCTATGATTCTGCTACACAAAGATTGTATCGTCGATTATTTGACAACATTTTATGATATGGGTGTATCTTCTCTTCGGAACTTAGCAATCCTTATGGGAGCTTGAGGATAGATGATTCTCATGGTAACTTGAGAATAGAGGGGTAAAACGACACAGTGGAATGCAGGTTGAAGCGTGGAATGAGACTGCGAATCGAAGAATCGAAGCATCCAGTTTTCAGCTCGTGAATCGACTCATACATGTACATGAGTCGACTCATCAGGTTGAGTCGACTCATGCATGTCATGAGTCGACTCATGAAATCCAGCCATTTTGTCAAAAGTTTCTGACAAGTTGACTCACATCATCATGAGTCGACTCACTTGGCATGAGTTGACTCACTTGGCATGAGTCGACTCATGCATGTTTATGAGTCGACTCATCGACGGTTTCCTGGTTTATTTGGGTTTCTGTTTGCATGAATTCCTATGGGGTTTGGGCTTGGTTATTTATCACTTTGCCATCCATGTTGTTACACCTATATAAGAGTTTGTTTTAGGGTTTTAAAAAAAAGAGGAAAAAGCAATAAAGAGAGATTATATTATATTTGAGAATTGAGAGAGATTATTCTTTAATTCTAGTAAGATTGTGAGAGATTGTAAAACTATTTTATTCTCATAATCTAGAGAAGGTATTTTTCTTCGTCACCACTGAATTGTTCTTGTGTTCTTGTTATTTTCTTCTTAACCCACCTTTGATAATTCTGCGATCAAAGGTGCTCGCACGATGACTCGTATCAAGTTGGTATCAGAGCGATTAGATCCTATGAAGGGGCATCCTGTGTATAGTCCTGACTCGTTCGCAATACAAGAAGTTAGGCGAAGTCCTTATTTCATTAGAAGGAGTCTAGAAATTAAGGAAGAAGAAGATAACTAAGGAGATAGTTTAGTGAGGCTAGATGGAGAAACAGATGGAGACAATGAGTTCGACTCTCACACAGCTCGTCAATATCTTCCAAGAGAATGACAAAAAGGAGGAATCTTCTTTGAAAGACAAGAAGAAACTTATGGAGTCTGATGGAGAAGGTGAGGAATCTAATTCTGATAGGGAGGCCGAGATTGTCAAAATTATTCCACATCAAGGGGGTAAGGGTTATTACCAGAATTTGAAGATAGCCTTTAAAGTAGAGATTCCTGTTTATGATGGGAGTGTCAACGTCGAGAGGATTGATGATTGGATCAAGCAGATGGAAACATATTTTACCCTCTACGGATATTCATCCAAGGAGAAACTTGTGTTCGCGACTTTGAAGCTTTCGGGACATGCATTAACATGGTAAAAATCCTATTGCAAGCAGGCAGGAATGGAAGGTGGTGTCATGGAACAAATTCAAGGAGCTACTGAGAAAGCTGTTCTATCTAGTAGGGTTCCTTGAGGAGCGTTGGTATAAGTGGTACGGATTGAGCCAAAGGTTCAACCAGATAGTTCAAGAATATATGACGGAGTTCCAGTAGCAGGCGATGGTTCTCAACATCACGATGGAGGAATATTCCATCTTTATGAAGTATATGTCGGGTCTGAATGAATATATCCGAAAGGAGATGAAGATGTTCACAGTCGAGTCCATGGCAGAAGTGAATGTCAAGGCCATCGACATTGAGGGCAGGCAAAAGAAGGGCAACAAAATGAAGGGAGACTCCAAACAGACAGGAGGCAAATCTAGTGGCTCTCAGCCTAAGGAAGAGAAGAAGAAGGGTGATCCAGGAAAAATAGAACTGATATGTAGTCACTACGAGAAGACAAGACATATCGCTGATCGATGCTGGGAGAAGTATCATCATCTCAAGCCAAGGGGGTTGAAGAAGAAAGAGAAGAAAAGGGCATAAAAAGAGGAGAAAAAAGCATACGTGATAGCACAGGATTCTAAGGAAGTTCCTGGGATGACAGAGCCCAACAGTAGTCTCAATATTATGGTGGGAAAGCAGACCATGAAAGAAGATGAAGATCCCAGAGAGCAGCTCTTTGTTTTAAAATTGTAGGTCAAGACCAGCTTGGTTGATGCCATAGTGGATCCAGAGAGCCAGAAGAATTTGATATCTGAGGTTGTAGGTCAAGACCAGCTTGGTTGATGCCATAGTGGATCCAGAGAGCCAGAAGAATTTGATATCTGAGGCCTTGGTTCAGAAGCTGCTTGGTTGATGCCATAGTGGATCCAGAGAGCCAGAAGAATTTGATATCTGAGGCCTTGGTTCAGAAGCTGAGATTGAAGACAGTTAAACATCCGACGGGATTGAGTGTGGTCAACCAATGCACTTTTAGATTGAGTGTGGTCAACCAATGCACTTTTAGATTTGCACTCCACGAGTCGTATATTAACAAGGTCACATACGATGTCGTTCCATTGGATGTTTGCCAAGTAATACTGGACAATCCTTATTTATGGGATAGGTTTGTGGTCTACGATAGGCGAGCCCAGAAGTATACGTTCACCAAAGATGGTGAGCAATTCATCTTTCGTTCGGCATCTCTTCCACAGGAGACGAGTTTGGTGACAGTGACTCAAGCGAAGAGGCTAGTGAATGTGAGCAAGAGGTTTGTATTGTTAGTCATTAGGCCTTATGAGGAGCAGCTGAGTAAGGAGAGGTTAAAGGGAGAAGGGAAGAAGTTGAAACCTATACGTCATGGTCCGTTTTGGATTCTCGATCAGATTGGTGACAACGCCTTCAGGCTGGATTTGCTACCTTACTTAGGCAATATTCGGTGATCAATACCGAGTATTTGAAGTTGTTTGAGCCTCCATTACTGGATGATGAAGGTGATGACAAGGTGATCTTGACGCATGTTGAAGACTTGTGGTTTGATAGAGATGAGACGAGGGACGAAGGAGTCATTTCTTATTGGACGACAAGGTCAGGTTCCTTACAAGGCTAAGTGGTTCAACAGGGAAGGAGGAGCTCGCGAGTTTCCTCAGCTAAAGTTCTAACTTGAATGGGACTTCAAGTTCCTAAAGAGTGAGCCATGATACGGGTGTATCTTCTCTTTGGAACTTAGCGATCCTCATGGGAGCTTGAGGATAGATGATTCTCATGGTAACTTGAGAATAGAGGGGTAAAACAATACAGTGGAACATAGGTTGAAGCGTGGAACGAGATGGCGAATCGAAGAATCGAAGTCTCCAGTTTTTAGCCTATGAGTCGACTCATACATGTACATGAGTCGACTCATCAGGTTGAGTCGACTCATGTCTGTCATGAGTCAACTCACAAAACCTAGCCGTTTTATTAAAAGATTCTGACGAGTCGACTTACCTCATCATGAGCCGACTCACTTGGCATGAGTCGACTCATGCATGTTTATAAGTCGACTCATCGACGAGTTCCTGGTTCATTTGGGTTTCTGTTTGCACGAATTCCGGTAGGATCACTTTGTCATCCACATTGTTACACCTATATAAGGATTATTTTAGGGTTTCAAAAAAAGAGGAGAAAGCAATTAAGAGAGATTAGATTGTATTTGAGAATTGAGAGAGATTATTCTTCAATTCTAATGAGATTGTGAGAGATTGTAAATTATTTTATTCTCATAATCTAGAGAATGTATTTTCCTTCGACACTACTGAATTATTCTTGTGTTCTTGTTATTTTGTTCTCAACCCATCTTTGATAATTCCACGATCAAAGGTGCTCGCACGGCGACTCGTATCATTTTGCTCTGATCCTTATCACCAAGTGAAGCTTAAGAAGCATTAAAGACAACCCATGATAGTACATGTGGAGCTCATCAACCAAGTCCTAAACTTTAGGATCACCTTCATCATTTGTGTTATTACTAGACGACAATGATAGCAGATGCGGTAGCATATGCTAAATGATGTCATGCATGTCAAGTCCTTGCTGATTTTCTACACTAACCTCTGGAAGAATTGCATCTGATCATCGCCTCATGGTCATTCGAAACATGGGACATGGACATCATAGAGCCAATCAGCCCACCATTCGCTAAAGGCTATCGCTTTGTCCTGGCCATTATGGACTACTTCTCTAAATAGACCGAAGATATTTCTATTAGAGAAGTCAAAATGTCTCAAGTAATCAAATTCTTGAGACATCATGTGATTTACTGATTCGGCATCCCTAGATAGATAGTCCACAATAACGGTCTGCAACTCATTAGTCGACCATTCTTTAAATTTTACAACAAGTTTAGAATTTAAGATGTGGCTTCTATGCCATATAACCCGTCTTTAATGGTCTAGCCGAAGCTTTCAATAAGACCATCATCAAACTTCTGAAGAAGTTCGTCCCCTCCAACAAAAGAGATTGAGACAAGAAACTTAGAGATTATTTATAGGCTTATCGAACAACAGTACGCACTTCTACTAGCTCAATGCCTTTTTCTTTGGTCTATGGATGTGAAATCATAATCCACCTAAAAATTTAGACACCGTCATTGAGAATCACCATCACCGAGAAGATGACAACCGAGGAACATCATCAAAAATGTCTCCAAGAACTAGAGACACTAGATTGTAGGCGTCTAAAAATGCTTATAGATATCCAAATATAGCTCAAGACAAATAGGAGATAATGAATATCATTATCTAAGTCATAAAGGATCATCCAAAACCAAAAGAAGCAAAGGAACAAGTGAAACAACATGGAAGAACAACATGAATACCCGCGATAAGGTACACTGATGCGTATAGGCACGACAGTGGAAGGTGATATGCAAGAAAATAGAATTATGCACATATGGGAAGTTGTAAAGCTCTTCGTTAGCTTTCCAATGCATTTTGGATCACCTCATTCCGATATCGGACGAGGGAGTTAGAGCTAAAATACCCGAGACAACACAAACTATCTCGAAGGTGCGCGGCAGTGGTAACTACCACGGTAATGCATGATAGTTTTAGCCATAATACAAAATTTAAAGAAGCTCAAAAGATAAAAGTTGTATATCTCTTTATCATCTTTCCAACGCATCTTGGATCACCTAATTACGAGATCGGACAGGGAAGTTAGAGTTAAAATAGCCAAGACAGCACAAACTGTCTCGAAGGTGCGCGGCAGTGGTAACTGCCGCGGCAATGCGTGACAGTTACGACTGCCGCACACATTGAGAATCTAAAAATATTATTTTTGATAATTTTCTAAAGTTTTGAGCGGCCTATATGACTTGTTAACTGCTGGGGATCACTTATGAACGTGGGGGAGCAGTTACAAGTAGAAATCACGCCAATAACCGCTAAAATAATAACAATTAAAGGTGATGTGAACGGTTATGAAAGGAAAAAAACTACCTCCTTTGAGCGCATCAGTGTCCACTTTCATGCTAAAAGGAAAAATTTAACATCAGTTATTTTTTATTATTGACTCCCAGAGGCTATAAATATCTTCCTATGCAGCAGTTACAGGAGGGGAGAGCAGATCCAAGACAATTCGGGCAGAGAGACTTGAGCTTTTGGTGAATTTGAGCAAGAGAGAGAGTCTTCATTCTTCACAAACATCCTTAAGAAGCTTTTGGTGATTCCTAAAGATCTAAGCTCAGACTTGATCTTTGGAAGAGTGAACATCTTACATCGATAAGATATTCGCTTAAGATTCTTACTTGGATAAACGAAAAAGAATACCCAAAAGCCTTCGCGGTTCAATCAAAATCTTTGAATCGGTAGTCAACGGACTAACGCACCCCTGACACAGGCAAAGTCCCCACAAAAGTAAGAGTTGATAAACAATTTCTGTGTTATTTTCTAGAAAGTTATAATTTTCTTCTTATTGTGTAAGAGAGTCTTATAAAAAGGCTATCTTCTTTTGCATTCATTATAAACAATCAAAAATACAATGAATTCCATAATGAAGCCAACTTTCGACGAAAACAAACTGGCGACCACAGTGAGAGCCAACGGTCTCACTACCGAGACCGTAATGTCGCAGCCGATCAAGATACCGGTTGAATCCACGGTCGAGTACGAGTTCGACCAAACCAAATTTGAGGAATATCTCTCATCATCCTCTTCAAGATCTTCATTATCTCAAAAGTACAAGAGGATCTCACCATTGAAGAAGGCTTACATGCCAAAAAAGATCCAATGTGAAGACTCTCACCCAATCATTACCGAGGCCTCCCCTCGTAACATTATCCCGATGACCCTCAAAGCTGGAAGCTCTGCTCACGATGATTCCTCCCTAATTAAGGAATCGTTCGATCAAAGTTCATCAACTCTGACAAAGAGGGATCATCAGAGACAATGTCAGCGCCGTGCTCGTCAATTGGCCAAGGCCATGGAACAAACCGACGGGGTTCGCTATTATGCGGACCTAGAGTCGAGGAAGCATCGAGTGGTCTAATTGCCTCAACGGCAAATCACTCATATTTCTATACAACTCACAACGGAGGAACGGACTCTCGTCAAAAGGGCTCGTTCGACCCTCAAAGAACACATACAAAAGCGTCGTGCAAATGCTGTTCGTACATGTGCCCTTCGTCAACAAACACGAGAAGGGAAGAAAGAAATGGTGTCTCAAGAATCACCGAAGAACAGCAAAGTTTGGACTCCCAAAACCGAACGTGTGCAAGAATTGGATCGGTGGGACTCATCTCTCAACCGCGGTAATTCCCACTGTCGCGGCAAGTCCTTCAACCACGACAATCTCAACTGCCATGGCACATCCACCAACCGCGGTTGTCCTCACTGCCGCGACATGTCTTCCAATTGCAGTAGTCTCCGCTACCATGGTGCACCCTTCGATCGCGACAATCACCTCTGCCGCAGCCAAGAAGAAGTTCACAAAATCACCCCTTCGACCCCATCAACGTCTATTCCTAGTCCGCCTACTACAACTATATATGTTCCATCACCAGTGAAGCCTTGGGTCAGTCTTGACCTGTCAAAATTTAAAGTCACAATGGCGAATCATCTCGGTCCTTTACCTGATGATTGAGGCAAAGCTCCAATCAAAGAACATTTGGGTCCGATAAACGAACCCGAGTAAATTCTTATACTAGGGGTCGTAAGTATTCTCCTATCAGGACAAAGTAATCGCAGGAGGGGAAAACTTTAATTTCTTCTCGTTTGGGGCCTGTAAAAACTCCACACCCGTAGGGGGTGGGATGTAAACACATAACCTTGGATTGCTCAGACGCGACGTCAAGTCGTCCTGTGCATGTTAACAAGGTTCAAAGGCAGAAGATAGGTTGCTCGAATCATGGTAATGATGAACTGTACTATCAAACTAAGTGTGGAAACAAATCACGAAAAAGGATTGTTCGAGAAACAAGTCCTCATTGTGTATGTGAAAAGCTTATCAAAGCAGTGTTGTCTGAATGCAGCTACTCTAAAGTCGAACCGCTAGAGGTTTCTGTATTCCAGAGACTTTCTACTGAAACGTCAAAGCCCAAGCCGAAGCGTTTTCGCAAAAGAATATCTGCCGTTCAACATAATGAGCTTCCAGATGTCACTATCAATATGACCGACAGAGGAAAACAACATTCAATCAACCTTGATACTGATTTTTCTCCGGGAGGGAGAGTTTATTAGAGCCTCTCTCAAAGAATATCATGGCTACAGTTAAGGGCCACTAGACGTAGAGATTATAGGAGAATACATGAAGGGTTATCTTCAGATGAGGAACTCTCAGATACTTGTTCTGCAATTGCCTCTGATGATACAATATCCAGTGTAGGACAAGCCAGGGAATCATTCACAATCACCCCTAATTAGTTTGCTCAAATGCTTCAAAAATCTCTAACCAAACAACGTGAAGAAATTAGAGCTGAGATGAAGACGGAAATGGAGTTGGCTATTCAACAAATGAGAGAATTGTAAGATCAACGGCTTCAACCTTCTGAGTCCAGTCAGTGAGCTAAATCCAGCCGCCACACTCAAAATGTTACATATGATAGTAATCTAGAAGTTGATGAAGTTATTTTTGCTGATACACCTCCTAATAACAATAACGCTGAGGGTAGTTTAACGGATCCTCCCAACAATAATATTGGGGGTAGTTCAATTACACCTCTTAATAACACTGGGGGTAGCCCAATTATTTCTCCTCTATTAGACCCTAGAGGGGGGGGGTGATTAGGGTCTTATGCTAATCTAATCCGATTAAATGCCAATTAAAAAATATTAACAAGTTATCCTAGCAAGTATGAAATACAATAATGTATATGAGCTAGGATAAGCAATATGAACAACAAGATATATCCTAACAAAGAGATATAGGCAATGTATGTGCAAGGATATATAAACTCAAGGGTAAACAATCTAAACTAGATAGTGGGCACTATAATCAACAAGCAATATACAAAGACGATATAAGATATGAACATAAAAGGAAGTACGCCAATGCAATCACAAACAAACAATATGATTACGGAGTTCGGTCCCCACGACCTACGTCTCCGCTCCTCACCTCGAGGAGATCTTCACTATCACAACCGGGTTTTCTACGTTCACCCGAACAACGTTTACACCTCACAATACAATCACTATGCAATCACACCTCACACACTAAGTGTTAGTCCTAGCCCGTGTCCTCCTCCTCAAGTGCTCGGTTACAACCTCTCCCTAGGCACGTCAACCGACGCCACTCCTCTTGGATTCGACCCCGTCTCTCACCACACACTTCTCTCGGTGTACAAGTGTATTACAAGTGAATCCTCACAATTAGGCTCAATACAAAGTGTTTGTTCTCTACAATGAATGAGAACGAATTATAAGCTCACTCTCTAAGTTACACAATCCCACAACCCAATTATACTATGAATGTAAATACAATAAGCTCAAATGGTTGTGTGTATAAACATAGAGAAAATAAAATCAACTAAACTCAATATGAATACTAGCTTAATAAAATGATAATCAAATAATAAAATGTAAAGCTAGATTGAGTTTAGAAAACTTCTCCAATAAATGACAAGAGTGAGAGAGAGATGATTTGAAGCTCAAACATCAAAGATTATCTCCTCAAGCCCTTGTGAAATTATCTTCACAAACCAAAATCTTAAACACTCTTTTAAACAAACACAAAACACCCTTAAACTTGTTTAAACAATTCTCTTAGTTAACTTGAAAGAGAACAGCAATAGGGTATTTATACCCACTCTAAATCTTAGTCAAAACCCCTAACAAAAGACAAAAAATAGTCCCAGCAAACAGCTCAGGAAATAGCCGTTAGAAAAGCAACGGTCATATAGGCGGTCGACCGGCGGAAATGTCGGTCGACCGACGGAGAGCAAAAACACGAAGAAACAGTTCTGGACCATCGTCGGTCGACCGATGGAGCTCTCGGTCGACCGCATCGGTCGACCGACCAACTCTCTGCTGAATGGTGATGAAATAAGAACTGATCGGTCGACCGGTGCGGTCGACCGAAGACTGACACAGCAGAAACCTGATTTAAAAACAGATTTTTAAGACTTTTAAAAATATGTTAAAAATAACAAATGAAGTCCAAAAATAATAAAACTTTGGGAAATGTAAATAAACACGTAAATGAACATGTTACAAAAAGAATTTTCCAAATTGCATTTCCCATTTGTGAAAAATCATCATTTTACAAAATAGTCCAAAACACGAAAATGTAAACATGTGAATTTTGATATTTTGGCTAAACCATGTTTTGAAACTTTACACAATGATTATATAGACTTAATAAAGTATGTATATGATTATTGTTAAGTCCAAAAATTAAGAATATAATATTTTCACAAAATTGCATATTCTATGCAATAAATACCAAAACACAATAGTAAATATGAAACATGTGATTTCATATTTATAAACATGAAAACTCAAAACTATGTATGTATAAACTAATAATAAATAAAACAATATTTTTAGAAAAACACCTATATTTCAACAAAATCAACAAATACGTGTGTGTGATTAATATATGAGCTTAAAGTATCTACACACAAGTATAAACCTAAAACTAAATTACCCAAGCTATATTGATCTTCGATGAAGCTCTTCTTGGTAATCTTACGGATGAAGCTTGAACTTAGATCTTGACTTGAATGTTGGTAATCTTACGGATGAAGCTTGAACTTAGATCTTGACTTGAATGTGCATTGCTTCACTCCACTATTCCGCCAACCTCCTCTTGATATGATCGTGTAGGCTCAATCCATCCAACCTCCAACAACGCCTCTTGATATGATCGTGTAGGCTTAATCCATCCAACCTCCAACAACGTTGTTTGTCTATAATACATAGAAAAACGCAAATACTAGACAAACAACATTAGTGGTAAATTATTTGTAAATCATCATCAAAACAAGAAGGCCAACAATCTCCCCCTTTTTGATGATGACAAACAATTTACAAAAAAAAGATATATGCATGAAAGGAAATGAATATATAAGTTATAATTCACATGCATATATAAACAAGAAAGAATGTATACATATACTCACAATATTTCTCCCCCTTTGATAACATCAAAAAGGGGACAAAAAGAATAAGAGAGCGAAAGCTCCCCCTTCAATAAGCATGGGTGAGTATCAAACATAAAAAGATATAGGGATTACTCCCCCTATCAAAATGCCATATAGAATATATGAAATAAAAGGATCATGGCAAACATGTGAGCAAGCATACATGAATATGCTAAATATCACTCACATACAAAAAGATAACGAGAACACATATAATGATGACAAACAATTTACAAAAAAAAGATATATGCATGAAAGGAAATGAATATATAAGTTATAATTCACATGCATATATAAACAAGAAAGAATGTATACATATACTCACAATATTTCTCCCCCTTTGATAACATCAAAAAGGGGACAAATATAAAGCATATTTAAAATTTGAATCATCTATTTGTGCTTATATAATGAATTCAAAATAACAAATCAAAGCAAAATTTTCATAGCTCAAAAGTAACTCATGAACTATGGATTTGAAAAACTAAAAATCATCTTTGATTTTCAAAAATCAAGAGAGGCAACTATATCTAGCTCTTGAGCTAGTATCAACCCATATGAACATTTTTAGCACCCGGTAAACAATGTTTGGGAATAAACACCCAAAAACTCCGGAGGGTTATATAAACATAGTTCTCTCATCAAACAAAAATAATAATCATGAAAACAAAAGATTTTATACAAGAAAAATTGTTTTCATAACCAAAAGATTTTAAAACATAATTTTCAAAACCAAGAGAAAAGGAAAAAATAAGAATACTAAAATTCTTGGTTTAAGATTTAAATTTGTTTTGGTACCCAAGAACTCTTGGTACCAAAAGATTTAGGGACATGACCCCTATCATTAAAGCTCAAAGTCCTAGGGTTATGAACCCTCTTGGACATATATGGTGCACGGGATCGGTCATAGCAATAATTACTCAAATGACCCTTCCGATTGTAATATGTACAATGGAAAGGAAGCATTTGCTTATGTTGACCATTAAAAGGTGCACGTGGAACATTTGCAAATAAAGATTGTCTTTTAGAATTATTTTGCAAATGAGAAACATCATTAAACAAATGTGGTCTACTTGAGAAATTTGGCAAGTTTGAATAATTTTTTAAATCATAACAAAACTTTGCCAAATGGCCAAATCTACCATAAATATCACACTTAAACACATGTGGTCTATGAAAAACATTTGGCAAACTAGAATTCTTTTTCATGTCAAAGCAAAACTTTGCCAAATGGCCAAACCGACCACATAGATCACATTTATACACATTAGCATGCTTATGATGAGAAATAGATGCATGTGCATGTGTGTGTGATGAAGAAGCCTTATGAGATGCACAATAAGCATTAATCTTAGAAGATTTGTGTGCATCATAGAAAAATTTAGCAATGTGGCCTTTACGACCGCAAATTGAGCATTTGTAAACTTTGCTATACATATGTACATAGTGAGTGCTTGGTTTTGAAGAGTTAGCACGAGACTTTGCACATAAGTCCATAAGTTTCTTATGATTATTGATGCATATTTTCAAAGTTGAATCTAAAGATGAAATACTATTTTTCATAAGATTCAAATCTTCATTTTTAGGCACATATGCATTTTTAGAAGTAGAACATAAATAGTTATTTTTCTAATAGTTTCTACTTCTATCATGGCATCATTTTTAGCATGAGTTAAGCTAGCAATAGATAAAGACATATTATTATTTTCCAAACTTAATAACTCATTGTTTTCTTTCAAACTAACTAACAACCAATGCGTAACAAACTGAAAAATAGATCCAAAACTGAGAAAAGATAGAATTTTTACCAAAAATATCCCACCTTTAACTCCAAAACGAAGCACTGGCCGAACTTTCAAAGTGATCTACTCCTCCAAAATAGCTCAAGCGTAGCCCGAGCTCTGATACCACTTGTTGTGCGCCGCGGAACAAACACAAACGCCGAGAGAGAAGGCAACTCAAATCAAACAATAACTACACAAACTCAAACACAAAATGTTTAACGTGGTTCGGCAAATTGCCTAACTTGAAGAATAATCCTCCAAACTACGTTGGATTTCCTCCAAGTTGCTTTGATGTGCTTCTATGAATTTCCATAAATTGTAAGCACTATCAAAATGTACAAATTTGTTAGAAAAGGATGAGTCAAAAGCATTAAGCAAAAATTCTAACAAAAGCTTGTTCATTGTAAACATTTTATTATCATGATCTCTCCACTTGGATTTCTCCAATGTGGGCACAATGTAAGCACAATCAATAACTTCCCATAAGTCAATATTTCTAGATTGCACAAATAGTTTAAATCTAGAAGCCCATTGTGCATAGGGAAAATTAATGAAATACATTTATATTCAAGATATATATATGAATATATGCAAGCAAGACAAATGTAATCATAACTAGATTAGCACAAATACAATAACTTGGATCTTTAACTCAAGGCGGTTAGTCCTTAAATCAAAGAGCACCAAGCTCTGATACCAATTGTTAGACCCTAGAGGGGGGGTGATTAGGGTCTTATGCTAATCTAATCCGATTATATGCCAATTAAAATTAATTAATAAGTTATTCTAGCAAGTATGAAATACAACAATGTATATGAGCTAGGATAAGTAATATGAACAACAAGATATATCCTAACAAAGAGATATAGGCAAGAATGTGCAAGGATATATAAGCTCAAGGGTAAACAATCTAAACTAGATAGTGGGCAATATAATCAACAAGCAATATACAAAGGCGATATACGATATAAACATAAAAGTAAGTGCGCCAATGCAATCACAAACAAACAATATGATTACGGAGTTCGGTCCCCACGACCTACGTCTCCGCTCCTCACCTCGAGGAGATCACGTCAACCGACGCCACTCCTCTTGGATTTGACCCCGTCTCTCACCACACACTTCTCTCGGTGTACAATTATATTACAAGTGAATCCTCACAAATAGGCTCAATACAAAGTGTTTGTTCTCTATAATGAATGAGAACGAATTATAAGCTCACTCTCTAAGTTACACAATCCCACAACCCAATTATACTATGAATGTAAATACAATAAGCTCAATGGTTGTTTGTGTACAAAGAGATAAATAAAATCAACTAAACTCAATATAAACACTAGCTTAATAAAATGATAATCAAACAATAAAATGTAAAGCTAGATTGAGTTTATAAAACTTCTCTAATAAATGACAAGAGTGAGAGAGAGATGATTAGAAGCTCAAACACCAAAGATTATCTCCTCAAGCCCTTGTGAAATTATCTTCACAAACCAAAATATTAAACACTCTTTTAAACAAACACAAAACACCCTTAAACTTGTTTAAACAATTCTCATGGTCAAGTTGAAAGAGAGCAGCAATAGGGTATTTATACCCACTCTAAATCTCAGTCAAAACCCCTAACAAAAGACAAAAAATAGTCCCAGCAAACAGCTCAGGAAATAGCCATTGGGAAAGCAACGGTCATATAGGCGGTCGACCGGTGGAAATATCGGTCGACAAAATAGCCGTTGGAAAAGCAACGGTCATATAGGCGGTCGACCGGCGAAAATGTCGGTCGACCGACGGAGAGCAAAAACACGAAGAAACAGTTCTGGACCATCGTCGGTCGACCGGTGAGGTCGACCGATGGAGCTCTCGGTCGACCGACCAACTCTCTGCTGAATGGTGATGAAAGAAGAACTGATCGGTCGACCGGTGCGGTCGACCGAAGACTGACACAGCAGAAACCTGATTTAAAAACAGATTTTTGAGACTTTTAAAAATATGTTAAAAATAACAAACGAAGTCCAAAAATAATGAAACTTTGGGAAATGTAAATAAACACGTAAATGAACATGTTACAAAAAGAATTTTCCAAATTGCATTTCCCATTTGTGAAAAATCATCATTTTGCAAAATAGTCCAAAACACGAAAATGTAAACATGTGAATTTTGACATTTTGGCTAAACCATGTTTTAAAACTTTGCACAATGATTATATAGACTTAATAAAGTATGTATATGATTACTGTTAAGTCCAAAAATTAAGAATACAATATTTTCACAAAATTGCATATTCTATGCAATAAATACCAA
The DNA here is from genome assembly GCF_001876935.1 of Asparagus officinalis. NCBI lineage: Eukaryota > Viridiplantae > Streptophyta > Magnoliopsida > Asparagales > Asparagaceae > Asparagus > Asparagus officinalis. The sequence continues at coordinate 46,086,179 of NC_033796.1, forward strand.
AACACAATAGTAAATATGAAACATGTGATTTCATATTTATAAACATGAAAACTCAAAACTATGTATGTATAAACTGATATTAAAGTCTATAAATAAATAAAACAATATTTTCATAAAAACACCTATATTTCAACAAAATCAACAAATACGTGTGTGTGATTAGTATATGAGCTTAAAGTATCTACACACAAGTATAAACCTAAAACTAAATTACCCAAGCTATCTTGATCTTCGATGAAGCTCTTCTTGGTAATCTTACGGATGAAGCTTGAACTTGGATCTTGACTTGAATGTGCATTGCTTCACTCCACTATTCCGCCAACCTCCTCTTGATATGATCGTGTAGGCTCAATCCATCCAACCTCCAACAACGTTGTTTGTCTACAATACATAGGAAAACGCAAATACTAGATAAACAACATTAGTGGTAAATTGCTTGTAAATCATCATCAAAACAAGAAGGCCAACATCCTCAACATCACTCAAAGAGATATGAAGATGAGGACAAAAAAATGCAAGACCTTGAAAACAAAGTCAATGCTTTAATGTCTGCTCAGGAAGTAAAGAAGGCGAGCATTCCATGTCCCTATCTAAGAGAATGAGATTCAATCCCGTACCCGGCAAAATTTAATCTGATTAACTTCACACCATTTTACGGGAAGAGCTCGCCTACTCAGCACTTGATTTATTTTAAGTCTCATTTAGGTATGATCTCTGAAAACGAGGCTTTGATGGTCCGGTCATTCGTTAGCACCCTTTGTGGGCCCGCCTTCGATTGGTACCGACGTCTCAAGCCTGGAAGCATCAACTGCTGGGATGATATGGAAAGTTTGTTCCTCAGCAATTTCTTCGGTGATGACACCGAAGTGTCAATCGGAATCATTCTGGATGAGAAACAAAAAGACGGAGAGTTAATTGATAATTTTGTCAAGCCCTTCCGTAATAAGGCAATGAATTGTAGGGATCCTGTCATAAAGGAATTCATCTTGCAGATATGCCATAATAATCTCTCGCTTAATGTCCTGGAAGTCCTAGGGGTTATACCATCCAAAACCTGGAAGGAGTTAAAAATACGCGTGAACAGGCCGAGCGTTTTCTTAAAAGAAAGAAAGCTGAGAGAAATCAACCGACGACACCTGCAACCGCTGTGAATGCTAATCAAACGTCACAATCGCAACCCCGGAAGCAACTGAAGACTCCCGATCCGAAGTTTCAGAAGGAGTATTCTTTTAAAAATGATGAAGTTCCAGCCATCTTGAAATACCTCCTCGCCAATGATAAAATTGAGCTACCACCTATTAAAGATCAGGAGGGAGCTAAGAGGATTACGGATCCAAACTACTGTGTGTACCACAGAAGGGTTTTTCATCTCACCAAGGTTTGCTTTAGCCTCAAAAACAAAATCCAAGCCTTAGTTGACTCCGATGTCATAACGGCAAAACAAGCCAAATAAGGATGACATATAACTCCAAAGAGTATACGAGTATAAACTGCTTCTCCATGTAACTCCGTAGAGTATATGAGTATAAACTGTTTCTCCATGCACTCCAAAGGGTATACGAGAGTAAACTATTTGCTGAACCTCCGACTGATATGAGAGGTTAAAAAACTGCTCCCTTAAATTACGCGCTCTAATAATGTAACCAAATATGATTAGACTCAGGTTCACCTAAAAGCTGGGGGTGGATATGAGGTTATCATGGCTGAATACGAAGGCAGGAACCAAGACCTGATTCTGTATCAAGAACAGCAACATTGCTCACAAACGAAAAGTTCCTGAAAAAGTACTCTCTCTAGTACATTCAGGGTAACCTATTTAACGGGAAGTTCCTGGAGAATGCTATATATTCTTAAGGATAACCCGAAACTAATTGATTATTCAAGGTGAAAACCAATCATCTAAATAATCCACTCTTAATCATGATAAAAATAATTAAGAACCTCCCGTTGTGGCTATTTAATCATGTCCAAAATGATTAAAACCCTCCCACTAGGATTTTAAGAATAATCTTTCATTGAGATGAGATTCAATAACTTCATCAAGTCAATCTTCCTTCACGAAACTCTAAAATCCTTCAAGGATGAAGCATGTCCTATGCTTTTCCTTCATTCGATTCTTGGTTGGTTTCAATCGTCGGGATTAATTTTGCCAACTCTCACTGTGACTTTCCAAGCATTCTTTCGTTGAGATGAGATTCAATGACCTCGTCGGGTCAGTCTTTCCTCACAAAACTCCTACGGTCTAATTGTGGAGTGCTTGATGATTCACATTCCTCCACCATAAACTCCCTCACCGATCAAATTAACTGATGGTGGGTCCACCAAAATGCTTCGTGGTTAAATCCACCCAAACTCCGGCTGTGTCCGAGCCTTTAACACTCCCACTGTTGAGCTCTAACACAACACCCAAAATTTCAATCCGTGACAATTGGCAAACCCCTTTTCATGTTAAAGTCTTGTCACTTGTTACCAAAAACCTCTTCTGAGTGATTTGTGCAAATCTACATTCCTACTATTATTTGTACCTTTACTCCCTCCGTTTGCTTGGTCAAACCTTTAAACAGTTAGGATCAAAGCCAAAATCTCCTCTCGATTCCTTCCATGAACGAGAGGTCCACAAATTAAACGATCAAATCTTTTAACAGTTAGGGTCATCTCAAACTCCTATTTGGTTAAATATTTAAACAATTAGGACCAAAACCAAAATCCCCTCTCGATTCTTTCCATGAACTTGAGGTCCAAAAATTGAACGATCAAACCTTTAAACAGTTAGGATCGTCTCAAATTCCCATTTGGTCAAACCTCTAAACAGTTAGGACCAAAGTCAAAATCCCCTCTCGATTCCTTCCATGAACGAGAGGTTCACAAATTGAACGATCAAACCTTTTAACAGTTAGGATCGTCTCAAACTCCCATTTGGTCAAACCTCTAAACAGTTAGGACCAAAACCAAAATCTCCTCTCGATTCCTTCCATGAACGAGTGGTCCACAAATTGAACGATTAAACATTTTAACAGTTAGGATCATCTCAAACTCCTATTTGGTCAAACCTTTAAATAGTAAGGACCAAAGCCAAAATCCCCTCTCGACTCCTTCCATGAACGAGAGGTCCACAAATTGAACGATCAAACCTTTAAACAGTTAGGATCGGCTCAAAGTCCCATTTGGTCAAACCTTTAAACAGTTAGGACCAAAGCTAAAATCCTCTCTCGATTCCTTCCATGAACGAGTGGTCAAACCTTTAAACAGTTAGGACCAAAGCTAAAATCCTCTCTCGATTCCTTCCATGAACGAGAGGTTCACAAATTGAACGACCAAACCTTTTAACAGTTAGGATCATCTCAAACTCCCATTTGGTCAAACCTCTAAACAGTTAGGACCAAAACCAAAATCTCCTCTCGATTCCTTCCATGAACGAGAGGTCCACAAATTGAACGATCAAACCGTTTAACAGTTAGGATCGTCTCAAACTCCTATTTGGTCAAACCTCTAAACAGTTAGGACCAAAACCAAAATCTCCTCTCGGTTCTTTCCATGAACAAGAGGTCCACAAATTGAAAGATCAAACCTTTAAACAGTTAGGATCATCTCAAATTCCTATTTGGTCAAACCTTTAAACAATTAGGACCAAAGCCAAAATCCCCTCTCGATTCCTTCCATGAATAAGAGGTCCACAAATTGAATGATCAAACCTTTTAACAGTTAGGATCATCTCAAACTCCCATTTGGTCAAACCTCTAAACAGTTAGGACCAAAACCAAAATCTCCTCTCGATTCCTTCCATGAACGAGAGGTCCACAAATTAAACGATCAAACCTTTAAACAGTTAGGATCGTCTCAAATTCCTATTTGGTCAAACCTTTAAACAGTTAGGTCCAAAGCCAAAATCCCCTCTCGATTCTTTCCATGAACTAGAGGTCTACACATTCTCCACTCAGTCAAACCTTTAAACAGTTAGGACGAAAGTTAGAATTCCATCTCAATAAATGAGAAATCCACTTTTAGATTAGATAATCAAACCTTTTAATAGTTAGGGTTATCTAAATCTTCTCGATTCTCGGAGTGGAGATCCCACTCTTAGTTTCACCCTTCAGATTCTTGAAGTAAAGATCCCACTTTGAGTTTTTTTTGCACCAGGAAATAGAATATAAAATTCTTCCTCTCCATCTTCTGGTTCATCTCTACCAACAAAAAAGAGAAAATGAGATAGAATATAAAATTCTTTCTCTCCAGTATTGGGTTCATATTTTCACCAAAAAGATGTAACCCATCAACATTTTCAAATCTATGTTTTATACGTGGGGGACATTATCTTAATCCCTTATTAGAGATAAGTCTACGTCTAACACAAGTCGTCGGGTGGTATGTTCCCATATAAACAACAAAGCCTATGTATTCAATATTATAGCACCAAGTCTAAGAGAGTTTATTCTCTTAGCACAACATTACATGCAAAATAGACTTAAATAATCTGCATGCTAGTCCGATTCAAATGGTAGTCGGTAAAGGTTTATCAAATCCGTTGATGGCTGAGCGTTTGCCAAAAATCCTATAAATACGATAGTCACTGACGCACCAGCTTCATTAGTTAGCCTCGTGACTTGAGTATCTGACAAACTCAGGATAAAATTCGTACTAGTAGGGGAATCGGCTTGAAAAATTGGTCCTACAGCCTCGACACTCGGGACCGCCATGCTCCAACGCCTTAAGAGCTTAAACTTTGTAGACTCCAGTAAACGCACGAGTATAAACTGTATTAACGTCGGTTAACACGTTACAGTGAAGATTAACGCCGGTCAACGCGTCAATGATTTTCACTAAAATAAGGCTAAGAAAAAAAGTCCAATTTAATGGATGATCTAAGGGGATTCAATTGCGATTTAAATATGAATTCCCAATGAAGACAATCGGTTCAACATCAGTTCAATGACGAGAGCTAATTCACAAATCAAAACATCAGTTTTAGTTCAAGATTTCGACAACGGTCAAGCGATAAATGCAGCACCGGAAGAATTTTAGCTATTCTACAAAGCATTGAGTAGACTAAAAGATGAAGAAGTCAAGAGTTGAAGCTATTCACAGGTCCTTCTATACAATATCCTTAACTAAATACTGAAGGGATTGCAAATATGACCTACCTTATCCAAAGTGTCCCAGACTCCTCTATAAAAGAATGAGTCTGAGATACTTTAGAGGGGGTATCTGTAGGCGTCTAAAAATATTTATAGATATCCAAATATAATTCAAGACAAAGAAGAGACAATGAATGTCATTATCTAAGTCATAAAGGATCATCCAAAGCCATAAGAACCAAAGGAACAAGTGAAACAACATAGAAGAACAACATGAATACACGCGATAAGGTACATTGATGCGTATAGGCGCGATAGTGGAAGGTGATGCATAAGAAAAGAGAGTGTTGCGCCTATGTGAAGTTGTAAATCTCTTCTCTAGCTTTCCAACGCATTTTGGATCACCTTATTCCGATATCAAACGAGGGAGTTAGAGCCAAAATACCCGAGACAATGCAAACTGCCTCGAAGGTGCGCAATAGTGGTAACTGCTGTGGTAATGCATGACAGTTTAAGCTATGATACAATCAAAATTTGAAGAAGCTCAAAAGATAAAAGTTGTAGATCTCTTCATCAGATTTCCAACTCATCTTGGATCACCTAATTACGAGATCAGACGAGGAAGTTAGAGTCAAAATACCCAAGATAGCACAAACTGTCTCGGAGGTACGCGGCAGTGGTAACTGCCACGGCATTGCGCGACAGTTACGACTGCTGCACATACTGAGAAGCTAAAAATATTATTTTTGATAGTTTTCTTGAGTTTTTTGTGGCCCACATGGCTTGTTAACTGCTGGGGATCACTTATGAACGTGGGGGAGCAGTTACAAGCAGAAATCACGCCCATAACCGCTGAAATAATGACAATTATAGGTGGTGTGAGCGGTTATGAAAGGAAAAAAACTACCTCCTTTGACCGCATCAGTGTCCATTGCCGCGCTAAAGGGAAAATTTTAATATTAGTTATTTTTTATTATTGACTCCCAGAGGCTATAAATACCTTCCTATACAGCAGTTACAGGAGGGGAGAGCAGATCTAAGACAATTAGGGCAGAGAGACTTGAGCTTTTAGTGAATTTGAGCAAGAGAGAGTCTTCATTTTTCACAAACATCCTTAAGAAGCTTTTGGTGATTTCTAAAGATCTAAGCTCAGACTTGATCTTTGGAAGAGTAAACATCTTACATCGATAACATATTCACTTAAGATTCTTACTTCGATAAATGAAGAAGAATACCCAAAAGCCTTCGCGGTTCAATTAGGGTCTTTGAATCGGTAGTCAACGGGCTAACGCACCCCCGGCACAGGCAACGTCCCCACAAAAGCAGGAGTTGATAAACAATTTCTGTGTTATTTTTTAGAAAGTTATAATTTTCTTCTTATTGTGTAAGAGAGTCTTATAAAAAGACTATTTTCTTTTGAATTCATTGTAAACAATCAAAAATATAATAAGTTCCACAATGAAGCCAACTTTCGACGAAAACATAGATCAATTGAGACTTCAAGGTCAGCAACGAATCGAAATCTTCCAATCACGAATTTCAAAAGCCTTAAACAAGAGAGTTAGAAAATGATCCCTCAAAGAAGGAGACCTAGTCTTAGCCGTTCATCGACCAATGGTCATGACGCACAAGACTAAAGGAAAATTCCAACTCAAATGGAAAGACACATTTATAATAGAGACAGTCTACTCAAATGGAGTATATCGTCTAATTGACCAAAATGGCAATAGGCTCACGACACCAATTAACACGAATTTCTTAAGAAATGCTACCCTTGACCCTCACCAACATCATCTTCCCATGAAGATTTTGGTTACGTTTAAGTTTTCACCTCTGACCATAGATATTGATCATCTTGATCCAAAATCAAAATCCCCAAAGAGTCATCAAGTTAACACTACACCTCTGTCAAGATCCAAATATTTTATCAACGTCATGTTAACATTACCGTTATGAATGGTTTTCATCCTAAAAGATCTAATTGGTTAACATTACACCTGTCAAACCATTTCATTCGACTAGTTAATATTACACCTCTTGTCAAATTCAACCGGTTAATATTACAACTCTGTCAATTCGCTCTTATCAAAAATCGATTAGTTAACATTACACTTCCATCGACTTCCTACCGTTAAGTTAACATTATACTTCGAAATGATAGTTGTCCTTTAGACTTTTTTGAACCGATTGGTTACCATTAGACCTCTATTGGTCATTTTATTTGGCACGTTAACTTTTCATCTCTGTCAAATACGCTAAAGCTATCATGGTAATATTATGCCCCTGAACAGTACCAATTTTATCAAACTTGATATGTTAACATTACACCTATATTAGTTTGATCCTATCATTTTTCTCCCCAGCAAATATGTCACTACAATATGTTAATATTACACCTCTATTGTATACATGTTAAAGGAGATAAAATTTCTTTTATTACCAAAAGAGTTAAACTATTACAAAGATTTCAAAGGGAAAATGGATAAAAAGAGTGTATCTGTGAAATACACTCAGCTATCGAATCCCTAACCTCTTGAGCATCTTTTTGGGCTCTCTCCCTTAAAGCCCTAGGAGCAACTGGAGCAGTTTGGATCCTAACAACCGCTAACCTCTTCATCTTAGCCTTAAGCTCCGTAGCACTGAGATCCTACTCCTTAATTAGTCAACTCAGCTGACATGAGTTCAAGCTCCTCCTTTTAAAATTGAGCTACTCCAATCATGCTTGAGCGGTAGTAATGGTTGCTTTGGCCCCATTGATGATGGCCTCTTTCTCCTGAATAGCATTCTGAAGCTCTGCTTGGTGGCTGTTAGTCAATGCAATGCTATCACTCAACCCTTGAAGCTTTATCTTAATCTACTTCATCTCTTTCCGAGCGGACTCTTCAACCTCACGATGCTTCACTAAGAGATGATAAAATTCTAGCTCAGCAATACCATCAATATCGGTCGTACGAAACCATTATAACTCTTAAAATTGAAGTTTGACTTCATCGATCATCGACTTTAAATGGTCTAGTACATACAGGACCTACGACCGATGTTGAAAGGCCAAGCTGGTTACTCAATAAGTTAAGGGTATGAGCAGATAAGTATTTCTGTATATTCAAGGAAAATTCAATGCTCCAGATGAACAACTTTATGAAGCTCTCTGTTAGGATTTGGATCTCTAACTTAATCAAATTATTTGGGTCAAGAGATTAAGGAATCTCCACACGACTTGAAGGATCTGCTCCTATGGAGACTACCAACAAATCTGTGGTGGTCAAAAAAGTAGTTGGCAAGACTTGTATTTGTTTTGCTGTTGATAGGAGGTACGGTACGAGCATGGCCAATACATTAGAAGCATTCGTAGTGGAGCAAGCCATAAATATCACCCTAGTCGAGGGAATGCCACTCCTCAAAACCATTTCCGTAGTCATCTGCACATCTATATAGGCATGACTCCAATGCTATAGACGTAACCTCCGGCTCATCAGAGACAGCTGTAGCTAAGCCAGGTCTTCATCAAATTGAGGTTCAGGATTTAGTGGCGTCACTCTTCCAAATCCTATTGGGATCAGAGAGACCGATGCATCATCATCTTCATCAAAAGAATCACTAATAACTAATCAGTGCTACACTACTAAAATGGGTTCTAGTGCAAGACCAACTGTCATATCAACAGCTGGTGCAAATTCCAAGACATCAGAGCCGCCATCAAAATCAATCACAAGTTCAAAATTACCACTAGCGATGTTGGAGACACTTCACACATGATCTCCAAACCAGGTTCATCGTATGTTAAAGAGATAAAATAAGCGTCACTTATCGAAGTGAAAAAATTACACAAGACTGATCAGAGAAAAATGCACCTGGCATGTAAGAAGAGTCCCCAATATCGCCATTGAAACCTATATTATAAGGCTCAGTCAAATATCATTAGGCTCATAATCCACCTTCTCCTCATCGTATTGGTCGAGAAGAACGGGCTCCTTACCTGCATTTAAGAAGCGCACATCAGCCAAATGCACTTCAAATAAATTGATATAGTCATATAAATAGAAATCACCTGAAGGGTCAACTCTAGGTTATTGCATTGGGACCATTGGAGGCTCCTCTCTAATCCTTGAAGAACTCTAGGAATAGGCTCAAGCTCCAAAGGTACCAAACGTTGCTTCTTTGAAGTTGGCTGAGAAGGAGGAGTTTGCAATAGCCTATTCCCCCTATTGCCTTGACATCTGCCAAGCGCTCCTTGATGAATCACAGATTTAGATGATTCTCAGATTCGAACACCAATCAGCCTTTGAGGTGTAGTATGCCCACTGGTGCTTCCTAATCTTTATCATCCGACATGGCTTCTGCCAAAAAATCTTGAAGTCTAGGAGCCCTACTCTCTGAACCTTCGTTTTGAGTGATCCATACAAGCTAGTCTTGTTCACATGAAAGTCAGAATTGTGAGCATTCACCCTGCTATACCATTCACAAAACCCCAACGTCATATAACAGTTAGGCATGTGGTAGGAAAGCAAAGATGTAGCTAGTAGCCCTAGTGGAAAAATGGTACCAAGCGTGAGGTCCATCTAGCAAGCTTCCCATGCGTGCAATCCTAGATTCGAATTCCTGACATAGAGCTGGTCATAACCAAATTGACGAGCAAATCGGTATGGCAAGTAAGGCTCGATATAACATTTCGTCCCATTCAGCTTAGCAGCGAGGTGATCTGGTCTGATATTCACTAACATGTTAAAGCATGTTTGCGTTGGGAACAAATTTTATAGCAGAATCCATTACAAACGTTTATTGATTACAATGGAAATAAAAGAGTGAGCTTGTGCTTTATAAAGCTTCTCTTTACAATAAAATAAGATTAAGAGTGCTCCCTAGAAACACACACATGAATGTTTATCGTTCGCTTCTTACGTAGGATCTTTGCCTGTGTCGGGGGCATGTTAGCCCATGGACGATCAAATCACAAATCCAAGTTGAATCGTGATGAAGGCTTTGGAGTTAATGTTTCATTTAAAAACAAGGACAGAAGTGGATATCTCAACAAAGTGAGATAAAATACTCTTCTCAAGATCAAGTTAAAGTTTAGATCTCGAGGAAACACCGAAGGTTCTTGAGGATGCTTGAAAACAATGAAGACTCTCTCTCTCTCTCTCTCTTGCTCAAAATTCCCCAAAAAGCTCAAGTCTCTACCTAGAATCTGCTTGGTCCCTACCTCCTCCCATGCATATGGGTGTTAGAGAAGTATTTATAGCCCCTAGAAGCTGTAACTGAAGGTAGAAAGTCAAAACCAGTGCTAACTGATAACCCATGTTTCCAAGATAGTGTCCACTGTCTCAGAAGAAGGGGTCACTCCAGCCCATTTTGTAACCGACATCCCCTCTTTAAATGTCATGATTTCTGTAGTTATTGGCGGATTTTTCATTTGTAATGGCCCTCTCATGTTCATAGGTGATCCCTAGTAGTTAAGAAGCCACGTGGTTTGCATAAAACATTAGAAAACAGTCACAAAATGACGTTACACTATACCCAGTTTCCGAGACAGTTTTCGTCTTGGAAACAGCATGTCGCCCCATAGCTTTCCAGACAGATTGCCTGTCTTGAAAACTATAAGTTGTCTCATAGCTTTCCAGATAAATTTCATGTCTCAAAAACTATAAGTTATCTCATAGCTTTCCAAACAGATTTTGTATCTCAAAAATTGTAAGTTATCTTATAGCTTTCCAGATAGATTTTGTGTCTCGGTTGAAGAAAATAGTTTGTACTACCTTCGATATTTTGACTTTAATTCTTTCGTCCGACCTCAGAATGAGGTGATTCAAGTTGCGTTGGAAAGCTGACGAAGTGACCTACAACTTTTGTCTCAAATTGAATCATGGTTAAAATTTAAGTTCTTCATACTCGTGCATCCATTTTCTTTTTGAATCATGCATTCTAAATCTTGTTGTTACTTCGTCACTTCATTGACTCTCTTCATGTTCTTCTTTACGGCATAGGGTGATCCTCTTTAACTCGGATGATGGTGTTCTTTGCCTTCTCTTTATCTAGAGCTGCGTGTGGAAACCTACAGGTAATTTTTAACGCCTACAGATACCCCCTCCAAAGTTTTTCAGCCTCATTCTTTTATAGATGAGTCTGGACTATTTTGGATAAGACAGGCCCAGTCTTCAATTCTTTGACTTCTTCAATTTTTCGTCTATTCATTCTTCAAATAGTCTAAAATTCTTCCGACGCTACGTTTATCGTCTGACCGTTGTTAAATCTTGAACCAAAAATAGTGTGTTAATACTTGAATTAGCTCGCATCGTTGAGTTGATAGTGAACTGACTATCTTTGTTAGGAATTTGCATCCGAATTGCGGTTGAACTCCATGTGTGGGATTCCCGATGGGCAATTTTGGAAGATCATCACCTTTGGTGCACCTGTGTGTACATTGTGTACATCGAAGGCATGCTATAAGCGTATCAAATATGTGCTGGAAAACATATCGGGCGTATGCCAAAGGGATCCTTTGTGCGAGTTTTGATTGTAGGACTAACCGTAGATGCTGATACAGCTACTATCTCTGAGGCTACCGTACGTCTGAAGTTGTCATCCTCCAAAATATGTTCAAGGATCCTTCTGAAATCAAATCTTTGGATCCCCTGATTGTGGAGAATTTGGTTGGACTTGATGTTACCCCGGGTGCTTAGGTCACAAGTCCAACTGATGAAGCCGGTACGTAAGTGACTATTAAAATAGAATAGCCTTCCACAACTCATGAGGTCGATTTGGCAGTGTTATGAAGGAGGAGATTACTAAGGCTTTGACTACCACCACAGACTCCATAAAAGCTGATTTGAAGGTGGAGTTTGCGCAAGTTTAAAAGAGAGAATCCATCGTCGCGGTCATAATAGAATTTTTTGGCAAACCCTCAGCCATTAATGGATTTGATGAGTCTTTACCAACTGTCGTTTGAGTCGGGCTAGCATGTAGATTGTCTAGACCCATTCCACACGTAATGTTGTTCTAAAAGAATAAACTCTCTTAGACTTAGTACTATGATACTGAATATGCAGGCTTTGTCATTTCTCACGGGAATAAACTACCTAGAAACACGTGTTAGACGTAGACTTATCTCTAAGTAGGGATCGAGATAGGGTCCCTTATGCTGTAGAGGCATAGATTCGGTTATTGTTAAGTTAATAATAACAACTGGCTACATGTGTAGACTAGATACATGTGTGGACTGGCTACACATGTAGACTTTTGAAATTTTTGTCTTCTCCTAGGGCAAAGATGAATCCTGTGCTGGAGAGGAAGAAATTTATTTTCTATCTCCAGGTCTTCTTTTGGGGGGGAGACAAACTCGATACCAGAGATGAATAATTTTATATACTATCTCCTGCTGCAAGAGAAACTCAAAGTGGGATCTTCACTTTGAGAATCCTAAAAGGTGAAACTAAGAGTGAGATATCCACTCCGAGAATCGAAAAGATCCGGATAACCCTAACTTTTATAGTATTGGTTACCCAGTTTGAAAATGAATTTCTTATTAATCGAGATGAAATTCCAACTTTGGCCCTAATTGTTTAAAGGTTTGACCAAGATGGGATTTGAGACGACCCTAACTGTTTAATGGTTTGATCATCCGATGTGGGTGGAAGCCTCTAATTTATTGAAAGGGAATTCTAGTTTTGGTCCTAACTGTTTAAAGGTTTGACCAAGTAGGAGTTTGAGACGACCCTAGCTATTTAAAGGTTTGATCGTTCAATTTGAGTGGACCTCTTGTTCATAGAAGGAATCGAGAGGGGATTTCAGCTTTGGTGCTAACTACTTAAAGGTTTGACCAAGTGGGAATTTGAGATGATCCTAACTGTTTAAAAATTTGATCGTTCAATTTGATTGGACCTCTTATTCATGGAAGGAATCGAGAGGGGATTTTAGCTTTGGCCCTAACTGTTTAAAGGTTTGACCAAGTGGGAGTTTGAGATGACTCTAACTGTTTAAAGGTTTGATCATTCGATTTGAGTGGACCTCTCATTTATGGAAGAAATTGAGAGGGGATTTTAGCTTTGGTCCAAACTGTTTAAAGGTTTGACCAAGTAGGAATTTGAGACGACCCTAATTGTTTAAAGGTTTGATCATTCAATTTGAGTGGATCTCTCGTTCATGGAATGAATCGAGAGGGGATTTTAGCTTTGGCCCTAACTGTTTAAAGGTTTGACCAAGTAAGAGTTTGAAATGACCCTAACTGTTTAAAGGTTTGATTATCTGATTTGAATGGACTTCTTGTTCATGAAAGGAATCAAGAAGGGATTTTGGCTTTGGCCCTAACTGTTTAAAGGTTTAACCAAGTGGGAGTTTGAGATGACCATAACTGTTTAAAGGTTTGATCGTTCAATTTGAGTAGACTTCTCGTTCATGGAAGGAATCGAGAGGGAATTTAGCTTTGGCCCTAACTTTTTAAAGGTTTGACCAAGTAGGAGTGGAGGTACAAATAATAGTGGGAATGTTGACCTGTACAAATCACTTAGTGGGGGTTTTTGGTATCAATTTTATAGGGAATTGACACAAAGGGGGTTTGACAATCGCCATGGATCAGCAGATGGTGATTTTGAGTGTCGTGTCAGGACTTCAACAGTGGGAGTGTTAAAGGCTTAGACAGTAGGAGTTTGAGTGGATTTAATCATGAAGAATTTTGTGGACCCACCGTTAATTGATTTGATTAGTGAGGGATTTCATGATGGAGGATTGTGAATCATCAAGCACTCCACAATTAGACCGTGGGAGTTTCGTGAGAAAAGATTGACTAGATTAAGTCATTTAATCTCATCTCAACAAAAGAGTGCTTGGAAAGTCACAGTGGGAGTTGGTGGAATTGATCCCAGCGATTAAAACCAACCAAATATTGGATGAAGGAAAGTATAGACTTTATTATCTTTCACTTGAGAGGATCCTGGTTATCAGGAAGAGGCTGATGACCAAGAAGGGTTTTCATTAATTGTTCCTAAGGGAGATGAAGCAGATGGGATGCGCTTCACCCTTGGAGGAATTTAGAGTCCCAGTGGGAGGGTTTTAATCATTTTGGTAATGATTAGATTACCATAGTGGGGGATTATTAATCGTCATTTTTTTGTAATGATTAATATTAGATTATTCAGATGGGTGGTTTTCATCTTGAATAATTAACTCATTCCGAGTTATCCTTAAGAATATCATGTGTAGTATTTTTTAGGAACTTCCCGTTCGTGGGCAACACTGCTATATATACATGAATATGTACATAATGGTAGGGGAAACAATAAACTCACGTACCTATCAGAGGTTGCCGGGTTATCCTTAAGAATATTATGTGTAACTCCAGGAACTTCCCGTTAAAGGTAGGGAACAGTTTAGCCTCATACACCAGTAGGAGGTTATGGAGAAGCAGCTCATACTCGTATACTCTTCAGAGTTGTATGGTCCTCATTTGGCTTGTTTCACCATTATGATGCAGGCATCAATCGAGGCTTGGATTATGTTTTTGAGAACGAAGCAAGCCTTAGTGGGATGAAGAACCCTCTTGTGGTACGTATAGTATTTTGGGTCTGAACTCTTGTTTGCTTCCTCCTGATTTTTAATAGGTGGTAGCTCAATTTTATCGTTGTTTAGGAGGTACTTGAAGATGGTTGGAATCTCATCGTCCTTGAAGGAGTACCGTTGCGTTTGAGACGACTGTCGGGCAATTGTAGGCGTTATTGGTTGGCCTCTCTCAGCCTTCTTTCCTTTGAGGAAGCATTCAGCCTGTTCGCCGTGTAGTTTTAACTCCTTCCAAGTTTTGGATGGCATGACCCGCAGGGCTTCTAGGACATTAATGGAGAGATTATTGTGGCATTACTACAAGATGAACTCCTCTGTGATAGGATCCCTGTAATTAATTACCTTGTTACGGAAGCGTTTGATAAAGTTGTTAACTGACTCTTCATCCTTCTGCTACTTGTCCACCAGAGCTCCAATTGATACTTTGGTGTCATCATCGAAGAAGTTACTAAGAAATAGATTTTCCATATTATCCCAGTAGTTGACGCTCCCTGGTTTGAGATGTTGATACCAATCGAAGACGGCCCCATGAAGGATGCCTACAAATAACCGAATCATCAAGGGCTCATTACCTGAGATCAAACTCTTGAGACTTGAAGTAGATCAAATGCTGAGTTAGCGAGCCTCTCTCATGAAACGATGTGAAGTTAATCAGATTAAACTTCACCAGATACGAGATTGACTCCCACTCTCTTGGGTATAGGCACAAAATACTGGTCTTTTTCACCTCCTGAATGGACATCAAGGTGGTGACCTTGTTCTAAAGCTCTTCCATCATTTTGTTGTTTCTGTCCTCATTTTTCTTTAGGGGACGTTGAGGAGACTGAGGAGGATTAACCATACCACCCCCAGTGTTATGGTTGTTAGGAGGAGGGTCAGCCAGAATCGTCTCATCCACATCTGAGTCATTATCAACCATAATTATTTGAACAGGAGTGGTATTACGATGGCTGGACTCAGCCCGTTGACTTAGCTGAGGTTGTGGTTGAGACTGTTGAACCTGCAACTCTCTCATTTGTTGCATGGCTAACTCCATTTCCATCTTCATTACAACTTGAATTTCTTCTTGCTGCTTAGTCAGAGTTTCTTGGAGCATTTGAGCAAACTGATCAGGCGTGATGGTGAATATCTCACTAGCTTTCCCTATGCTGGACATTGTATCATCAGAGGCGATTGCGAAACAAGCATCCGAGCACTCGTCATCTGAAGATAATCCTTCGTGCATTCTCCTATAATCTCTGCGTCTAGTGGCCCTTAGCTGTAGCCGCAACATTCTTTGAGAGAGCCTCTGATCAACTCTTTCTCCTGGAGAAAAGTCGGGGTCAGAGTTTGTCGAATGTTGCTTTCCTCTATCCGCCATATTGATGGTGACTTCTAGGAGTTCATCATCTTGAATAGCTGGTCTTTTCTTATGGAAATGCATTGGCTTGGGCTTTGACACTTCGATGGAAAGTCTCTAAAATATAGAAACCCTTGGTGGGGTAGCTCTAGAGAAGCTACATTCAGACAATACCACTCTGATGAGACTCTCACATGAGCAATGAGAGTTCGTTTCCCGGATACTTCTCTTCTGAGACTTGTTCGCACCCCTAGTCTGATAGTACAACTCATCTGTTTGATGACCAGAGTAACCTATCAACTGTTAGTTTGACTCCCTGGGTATGATGTTGTATTTTAATGGACTCGTCTTCTTCCAGGGATGTAAAGCTTTTTTGGCGTTCTCAGGAGTCACACATTTGGACCCACCCCCTTACGAGTGTGGATTCTCAACAGGCTCCTAGGGTTCAACACGCACCCCAATCAGGTGGTTACAAGATCTTTCCCAGTTTGGGATTACTTTGACTTAGTGGGAGGATGCGTGCAACCCCCAGCCTGAAGAGTCACTTAGGATTTGTTCACTAGACCTAAGTGTTCTTTGACCGGAGCTTTATCTCAACATTCATGCAAAGGACCAAGGCGATCCACCATCGTAATTTTAAAGTTTGATAGGTCAGGACTAACCCAAGGCTTCACTGGTGGTGTAGCAGATGTAGCAGTAGACGGGTGAGGAACGGACGTCGACGGAGTCGAAGATGTGGCCACGGGAACTTGGCTTTGGCCAAGACAGCAGCTAGTGTCTCGAACAAAGC
>NC_033796.1:46103003-46147323 GCF_001876935.1 Asparagus officinalis
AGTGTCTTGGCTGAAGGAGAAAATCCCCGCTGCCTCCAAGCTTAATTTTCGGGTAAGTTCAGACTTTAGAATCCAAACTTTGCATGCTTTTGATGGTTCTTTGGCCACTATTTCCTTCTTCATTTCTTGTGTCTTTTGGGTAAGGACATGAGTGCGAGCGGCATTCATACAACGCTTTTGGATGCGTTCCTTAAGAGTTGAACGAGCTCTTTTGATGAGAACCCATTCCTCCATCGATAGTTTGGCAGCAATGTGAGTGGTTTGTCATTGAGGCAATTGGATCACTCGATGCCTCTTTGACTCCTGATCCGGATAGTAGCAAATTTTGTCAACTTGTTCCAAAGCCTTAGCAAGCTGACGAGCACAGCGCTGGTGTTGTCTCTAATAAGCCCTCTTCATCACAGTCGGTGAACTTTCATTCAATGACTCCTTAACTGGAGAGGAGTTGTTATGAGCATAGGTTCCAGCATTATTGATCATCGGAGCAGCGTTACGAGGGGAAGCCTCAGCAATGATTAGGTGAGAGTCATCACCCGTAGCCTTTATCGGGGTTAAAGACTGGAAAACCTTCTTTGAAGATGAAACATTCCTGCATTTGCGGGGCGAGGAAGATCTTGAGGATAAGGATGATAGATACTCCTCAAACTTTGCTTGGTCAAATTCATACTCGGTCATGGACTCAATCGGAATCTTGATTGATTGCGACACAATGGTCTCGGCAGTGAGACTGTTGGCTCCCACTGTGGTCGCCAGCGTGTTTGCATCGGAAACAAATTTTATTGCAAAATCTATTACAAATGTTTATCGATTATAATGGAAACAAAAGAGTGATCTTTGTGCTTTGTAAAACTTATATTTACAATAAAATAAGATTAAGAGTGCTCCCTAGAAACACACGCAGGAACATTTATTGTTTGCTGCTTGCGTTGTATCTTTGCCTGTGTCGCGGGTGCGTTAGCCCATGAACGACCGAATCACAGATTCAAGTTGAATCATGAAGAAGGTTTTGGAGTCGATGTTATATTTTAAAAACAAGAACAGAAGTGGATATCTCAACAAAGTGAGATAAAACACTCCTCTCAAGATCAAGTCAAAGCTTAGATCTCGAGAAAACGCTGAAGGTTCTTGAGGATGCTTCAAAACAATGAAGACTCTCTCTCTTGCTCAAAATTTGCTAAAAAGCTCAAGTCCCTGCCTAGAATCTGCTTGGTCCCTACCTCCTCCCATGCATATGGGTGTTAGGGAAGTATTTATAGCCCCTAGAAGCTGTAACTGAAGGTAGAAAGTCAAACCAATGCTAACTAACAACCCATGTTTCCAAGACAGTGTCCACTATCTCGAAAGAAGGGGTTGCTCCAGCCTATTTTGTAACTGACATCCCCCCTTTAAATGCCATGATTTCTGCAGTTATGGGCAGATTTTCCATTTGTAACAGCCCTCCCACATTCATAGGTGATCCCTAGCAGTTAAGAATCCATGTGGTCTGCATGAAACTTGAGAATACAGTCACAAAAGGATGTTACACTGTCCTTAGTTTCTGAGATAGTTTCTGTGTCTCAAAAACAGCATGTCGCCCCCATAGCTTTCAAGACAGATTTTGTGTCTCAGAAACTGTAAGTTGTCTCATAGCTTTCCAGATAGAATTCGTGTCTTAAAAACTGTAAGTTGTCTCATAGCTTTCCAGATAGATTTCGTGTCTCAAAAACTGTAAGTTTTCTCATAGCTTTCTAGATAAATTCCGTGTCTCAAAAACTGTAAGCTATCTCATAGCTTTCTAGACAGATTTTGTGTCTCGGTTGAAAAAAATAGTTTGTATTATCTTTGGTATTTTAACTTTAATTCTTTCGTACAACCTCGGAATGAGGTGATTCAAGTTGCATTGGAAAGCTAATGAAGAGACCTATAACTTTTGTCTTTTAAGATTTTTTTTAGATTCAAATTGAATCATAGTCGAAATTTAAGTTTTTCATACTCGTACATCCATTTTCTTCTCAAATCATGCATTCTAAATCTTGTTGTTATTTCGTCACTTCATCAACTCGCTTCATGTGCTTTTTTATGATATTGGCTGGTCCTCTTTGACTTGAATGATGATGTTCATTGCCTTCTCTTCATTTAGAGCTGTGTGTGGGAACCTATTGGTAATTTTTGATGCCTACAAAGCACCCGCTAGGTAAGCAAGTGAAATGCTAGCTACTCATACCATCTTCAAACTCATCACCGAGGCTTATACTTGTAGGTAGTAAAAATTTCCTATAGATTGTAAAGAACCTCAAAACTAACAAAAAAAATGCTGATATCACTCAAATAGGAGGGAATTTGGCAAAACGAATGGCGACAAACCAAACTTTGGTTAGTTTGGTCGGCCCCGTCTCTAAAAATTACGTGATTTTTGTAAATAATTTGTCCAATTCTAACTTATGATTTAAAATTATAACTCGTTCTTTGCAGCATGTTCTGAAGTCCGCCTGAACTGATTGAATCTTGCTTGAACTATTGGACCAAGTCAACTGTAGGCGTCAAAAAATTACATATAAGTTCTCAAATACAGCTAGAGATAAAGATGATACGATTAACGTAATCATCTGAGTTAAAGAAGATCATCCGATGCCAAAATGAAGCAAAGGAACGCGTAAAAAGACGGAACGAAGAAGCAACAGAATGTGCAAATCGACGAAACACGGAGCGAGACACCATCAGTGTGTCTTACCTGTGAGACACAATAATGTGTCTTGCCGGCGAGACACACTTTGTGTCTCGCACTTATGTACGAGACACAACATGTGACTCACACTCATGTGTGAGACACAATATGTGTCTCGCCTAGTTAGACTGCCCCGACGTGTTTTCTGATGGATTTCTTGGGATTCGTGTGGTCTATTGGCTTCCTAACTACCTTGGGAGTATCTTTAAACACGAGAAATTGGTGATTAACTAAAGATACATTCAAATCATGAGATCTTATCCACAAACACGACGTCCGAAGCCTATAAATACCCCCTAGCATCCATATGCACGAGGGGATAGGGAGATCTGATCTTTTGGTGAAGTGCTGATGAATTCCAGAGCAGAGAGCCATGAATTTCAGAGAGAGGGGGAGATCATGGTGAATTCTTCAGCATAAAGAGAAAGATTTTGAGAGATCCGCAGGCCTTCGCCCCTTCCCTTAACATCAAACCATTATTTTGATCTTGAGAAGAGTAGTAATCTCATCTTATTGAGATTATTTGCTTATGTTCTAAGTTTCTTCATTGAAAAAAAGAACACTGAGTCTTCTTCACGATCAATTAGGATCTGTGAATCAGTGGTCCATGGGGTAACGCGTCCCTGGTACAGGCAAAGATTCCACACAAGCAGCGACCAATAAATATTCTCTGCGTGTGTTTCTAGAAGATCTCTTTTTTTTTTGTTGTAGCGAGAAATCTTATAAAAAGATTAACTCCATCTAATCTATTATCCACTTCAAACGTTCATACCTCTAGAGTAATGAAACATTAGCTCTACTTGGTGTAGCAGCTAACATCAATAAAGAACAGTGTAGAGTAAACCATATCACCAAATATGTATATAGTAGCTAGACTCTAGGAATGGGGATCCGATCCCTAGGAGAACCATCTTCCTACTTCAAATATTTGGTGGCCAAGGTCCATGATGGATATAATTAACTATTGCTAGTAGAAGGGTTAACTTATACCCAAAAGTGAACAACATGGCAGGGAATAACACCTTGATGGAGATGCGATAATTTGATCAACAAGGCACAACATAACCTTGCAACCAAATTGAGAAAAATTCTGCAAGTAGTGCTAACTCAAATATTGACTCTTTTGCTTGGGGGTGGAAGCTCTAGAATTACTTGCCCGCATGGAACCCACACTCATCTGACTCAGTGGTATGAAGTACTTGGCCATCGGTGAAAATCCAAGTCCTAATTTCAGTATCCATGGCCGAATGGATCGAATCCATATTTTCCTTTTTACTTACATTAGGAAATAATTATTCAGCCCAAGGAATGCTAGCAATGGAAGAATCATGCCCAGCATTCGGAATGGTTCTCTGACAAATGAGGAAGTCGCAAACCAATTCCTGGGACGCCTCTACGACATGAGCAACATGCGAAAAAGCGTTCAACTCTGCATTGGCAAGAAAGAATTCCTCATCTGGACGATCCCCCATAAGCAAATGTAACACTTCAAACATCCCATGCAAAGAGATCATGATCTCGCCTGTCGAAGTGAAGAAAATATTACTATCAGCATTATACATCTCTAAGATGCCGAAGATTCTTCACCTTGAACTCCGTCGTAGATCTCGCCCCCGAACTTCATCATAGATCTTGCCCCAAACTTTGCCAAAGATTTTTGCCTTAAACTTCATCAAGAATCTCATTCTAAACAAACTTCATTGCAAATACAGGCACATAAATTAAGGATTCGAATTTTGAATTATTAGGCCGAGCATCGCTAATCAACTCACTGAACCTCACATAATCAACTTACTAAGCTTCGCCCAACTGATTATTTCTCAAGTATGTAAACTTCGCCCCATTCAGTGGGGGTATTAAGACAAACCTCGCCAATATAACATAGTAAATTTCACTAAGTCTCCAAATTAAAAAAATTCTAACACAATTTTTTTGAGACCCTGTATAGTGAACCTAGCCAAAATGACTTGGCAAATTTTACCAAGTCTCCAATTAAGAAATTCCCAGCTCAATTTGTTCAAGACCTCATCTGGTAAACTTCAATTCGACTCCCGCTAATACAAGGAAGCTTAAGCTTCACCTCCAACATAATAGCTCCATGTAGAGTTCAAGTTCGTCACACAAGTATGTAAAGATTAAACACATGAAGATGAACAAGTTCGGGAAAAAATAAAGTTCATTAATCAAAAACTCTATTACATGAAGGCAACATTCAGATTATCCAATTACAAGGATGATGGGTCTCTGTTCCTATTTGCTACAGCTCTATAGTCCTAATATATGGGTATTGTGAAAGCTAGAGATCATACATGAGCTACACCAAACTATAGCCCTTAATCCTCCGATCTCACAAGACTGGAAAAACAAAAATTTCCCCACGGCAAAAAATAGCTCCTACTTACTCCTCCTAAGATTTTATGTCAGAGAAGGAGAAAGATCTATTGAACAAGAAGTCCCCCCTTACACGGGACTAAAAAAAATTCAAGGGGAAGAGCACTTTCTGCAGCCAAAATTCAACGTCGGGCCTGAGTCAGCCACGATGTCTAATTACGATCTAGGTTCACGTTTGTGAGGACAAGTTATTATTAGAGTCCTCGTTTGTGGAGCTCCAAGGGTCCTTCTTCAACTGCCATCTCAGTTATCGAATGGTCTTATGTAATGTGTGCCATTCTAAGCTCCACGCATATCTATCGCGGTTCAACTCGCTTCAAACGATCGACTGATTCTCAATGATCTGCTCGAGCTTTTACCTTCTCAGCCGATAGCAGATCCACTAATTGACGAAATATGCAAAATTTTATTTCATCCACTTGATTGCCCTTCACTTGGGAAATTTCCTGTTGGAGCTATTTTATTTGAGCCTCTCCATCGAGGAGCATCTCTAATATAAGCAATGGAGACTTAGACATGGAGAAAATGAAGAGGAAGATAGAGATGAAGGTAGTGAAGATGAAAGGGGTAGGCTGCTATATGTAGCCTTTTTCAAATCTAAACTTTAAAAAAAATCACATCTTCTGAGATTTGATTGGACTGGACAAAGAGGTTAAATAATAGCAAAAAAGTCAGTCAAATCCATAGCGGATCTCGTGAATTTTCAATCAAGTGATCTTAGCCATAGATCGCAGTGCAAATCCAGAGGTAAATCTCAACAAACATCACCAGCCAGTGAGCGTTGCTAATTGATGAACTTCACCAACATAGCTCAAAATAAATTGAGTTTTGCCATCTAACGAATGTCACTAATCGATAAACTTTGCCTACACAGCCCAAAATTAAGCGAACTTCGTAGATACCTAGAATCAGTTGAACTTCGCTGATTTCTCAACTTTGCCTAAACAACAGAAAAGGTGCACTTCGTTCCAAACATGGAGTTGGATAGGTACAAGCATCATTGAGCCTCCAATACAAGTCTACAATAAAGGAGGCTACGTTCTACAGCACACCTCTAACAACCAAATAGACTGAAGATGATCTTCAAAACCCAAACAAGACAACTCAAGCTATGTTCAATAGTATACCTCTAGCTATTACCCAAAGTATTTCAATCCTAGCTATGAATTAAAATGCAAGATCTTGAAAATTTTAGGGGGAAAAGACGGTTGAAATGTATTTCTACTTAGGCTAATATTTAGCTTGGATCCAAGAAATTAATACTCATGGGCTAAACACCTTGAATGGGCTCAAAACCAAGCCCATAACAAGCTATGGCGAAGGTTGCTTAACAAAATATGCAAACCTCGCTATACAAC
The DNA here is from genome assembly GCF_001876935.1 of Asparagus officinalis. NCBI lineage: Eukaryota > Viridiplantae > Streptophyta > Magnoliopsida > Asparagales > Asparagaceae > Asparagus > Asparagus officinalis. The sequence continues at coordinate 46,109,457 of NC_033796.1, forward strand.
CCATTTTGACTCGACCCGACCAAGTCATGAAAAGGTCAACTCTCGAATAGCTAAAGTGAACATCATCGAGCAGCACATATTGACTCGACTCGACCAAGTGAAAAGCAAGTCAACTCCCAAAGCACACCCCAGGCTGAGTCGAAAGGCATCATCAGTCAACCAAATCATGAGTTGAATCTCGTGTTAAATTCAAACTCATAGACGAAGTTCGCTAACCAATAAAATCACTCATGGCAACCCAAGTGGACCAAATAACCCACTTCCAAAGAAGGCTCACCCATGTCTTTAGCGAACCTTGCCCATGTCTTCAGCAAACTCCACCCAAACGTCTTTAGCGAACTTTGCCAAGTCAGTATACCATTTGAGGGCTATTTTTAAGGGAATAACCACTCTCCACTATATTCTATTTTAATGGCCACTTAATTCATAATTAAAAAACCATAACTTTCTCTTTTAGCCTATAAAAGGAGAGGAGATTGCGCATTTTTTGGGAGGCTAGAAAATTGAAGAAGATCGAATCGGATCATAGAGAGATCAACACACATGTATAGAGAGATTTCTACTATCGCACTTGCGATTTAATCGAACAGAAGTATCAAGAGAAGACTGAGCTATCTTCCAAGTCCCTGAGCTCTCATCAACAGCAAAAGACTCGTCATCTTAGTCAGTGCGTTAACGAAAAATAAAAATCAATGCTCCATCAGCACATAGAAAAGAATCACTAGGAAATATAATTTTTTTGTTTTATTATATTTTTTACTGCAATCTGAGTTAATTGCAATAAGAAAACCTGAAACAGTGCTTTCCTTAAATGCATGAAAGCTCCAATGTAAAGGATCTTTAGTCATAAGATAGTTGTAAGTAACCTCATCCATGTACTTGATAGTTTTCATTGCTTCGTCAAAATCAATTTTTATAGAAGCCCTACAAGCTCTCCACATAGCATCTTTGGAAGACTTCTCAGCAAATTTTTGTTTAAAGTTGGCATATATGCCTACAACAAAATCTAACCTTAGCAGTATGTACAACTATCCTCAAAGCTTCAATTAAGCCCTACATAAACAATAAAAGCTTGATTGTATTAGCATAAGGTTGTAAATTTAGCATAATGTTGAAAATATGCAAATATGACACATATAAAGTTATAAATACATTGTACAGTTTATATGATTAACACCTAAACTTCTCCTAACTTAAACAAATAATATCTTAACTTCTCATAACATATACAGATAATACATTACTTTGCAAATTGTGTCATATATAGCACCTTACTTTTCATAGTTTATATAATTACCACCTTATTAGTATTCTATCCAATACATGTAACCAATTTGTCAGTATTTATTATCAATTATACAAAATAAAAGTATTCAGATACATATAAATGTATCAAGATAAATGAAAGACATCTAAATGAACATTAGAGTAGTAGAAATATTACCTTCTACCTATCTGACATGAAAGCCCATCCATGTTGCTTCAGTGAACCCAAATTAATAATTAGTTGATCAATAAACCAACACCAAGATTATTTATGCTCAACTTCAACAACTACTTAGGTAATAGGGTAGATGTTGTCATTGCCATTCTTTCCTATGGTACCCAACATTTGCCCTATATAACCATGTTTTAGATAATAGCCAACAACCTTTCTTGAATCCTTCTTTACATGCAACCAAACATACATATAATCTCTAAAAAACCGGTGATGGGTTCCTATTGGTATCATTTATTCTAACCAAAGCTGAGCTTCCTGGATTTGTCCTTGAAATTTTAGTTGTATAATTTCATACTCTTTTGTATTGAACACTTGCAATACCATAAATCTTCACAAAGGTAAGTTGTCTTGCTCCATATGCTATTGGACCACCAATGTTAACCTCATAGTCTCAATTCACCTCTGAAATGAATATAAACATCTTCTTCTAACCAGGATCATCTTTCCACTTTGTTAGATATCTTGTCGCTAATCACTCAGATGAGACTTTGGAGTTTTTGTCTCTGAAGCCACCACAATTGGCATCTCTGAGCCTCATAGGTTTAATTTAAAATGTGGCTTTATATTCATTTTCATAGCATGAACTTTGAATTTAAAAATATCTTAACAATTGTTAGGATATCTCAGCCTTCTACCATGCTTGAATAGGCCTTTACACTTATATTTATACTTGCAATAAATGAAGATCCTCTTGCTATTATTGTGCAAGTAGTAAAAATCATACCCTTTTTGTATTGCATATAACTGAAGGGCTCTTCTTAAAACCTCATTGGAAGAAAATTTCAAACCTAATATTAATTCAATAGGCTTGTCAAAAATATTTATCCTCATTGAATTCTGGATGTTGGATTTCCTCATCATTAGAGCCTTGTAAACTCACTTACTCTTCAGTCCCTCAATCTGAGTCTTCATCCACTTGAGGTAGATCATCAAATATTTCATTCACGTTCAACTTAGTTGTTGGTTGTTTTGTAGCCTCCACTTCTTCATCTAACTCAAATCCTGCTCATCAACATCATCGTAGTCACCATCACTAAGTTAAAACTTAGAATCCTCATCCTCATTTTCCACATCTACATCCACAAGCCTCTCATTGTCATCAATTTTAGCTTCCTCATTGGCCTCATGTTCATCACCTAATCCTTCATCAGTTGCCTCATCATCATGTTCATCATCATCACTAGCCTCATTCTCTTCATCCATGACATGCACATAAAATTATATTTTATACATATACCACCTTAATTCATTATATTTTATATAGATACACCTAATTCATGTTATTTTATACATATAATTATATTTTATACATATACCACCTTAATTCATTAAATTTTATATAGACACCTGATTCATGTTATTTTATATGGATACCACCTTAATTAATTATATTTTACACAGATACCACCTTATATCATTGCAGTTTACACATATTTATGTAAGCTAATCAATTTCAAAAACAATAATTATGTGCCAAAAGATATAAATATAGGATAGTATACCTCATTATCATCATGTTGAGTTTCGTCAGTTGCCTCATTATCTTCATTCATCACCTTTGCATAAAAATATAACTGCATCAGTATATAGGAAAGTAAGTCTCAGTATTTAGGAGAGTACTTAAGGACAAATACTTTTAAATATTGGAGAGTATATGTCATTCTCATCATGTTGAGTTTCATTAATGCCTTGATTAGTATCCTCTACATTTACATTACTTGGGCCTGTCTTAAATGTGGTAGCATTATCCTCATATGGTGGTTCATTAGGTGATCCCTCTCTAAGATCAATATCAACCTCACCAGTGTAATCTTTAACACCATGCACAATATAAACAACAATCTTCTTGCTTTTTCCAAGAGAAGCAATCATCTCATTAATATTTCTATCATTAGTAATCTTTCTAATTCCTTGTGCTAAGTTTTTTTAGGAATCTTCTAGTAGAGTTCTGCCACACTGGGCATACTATAGTTTCTGTGATGACAGGCTTTAGCTCCCACTCTGACATTTCATTAACAATGTGATCATGTTTAGTAAATATTTTACCACCCACATACTTTAATGATCCCCTATTCTTTTCAAACCTCCCCCAATGATGATACTCTATGGCCATAAATTCATACATCCTGAAAGTAAAAGAGAAATTATATTAACTACCCCTATTTACTTATCTTAGGTTAGTCAATGTATCAATTGAAATACCACTTCAATAAACTAAATAACACTTCCTTAACCTACACTTTGACATACTTTGCATTTAAATACAAATGTGACGCTGTTTAGCTCAAATTACACAATTATTACAAATTTCACAAATAATTAAGCATCACATTGTACAAATTACTTAATCATAACAATCATATTCTTTTACATGTTGCAGTTCAAAATAATGAGAAATTTGCCAATAATCAACATATAAATAGAAATTAAACAAGCATTGTAATTTAACAAGTATTTAAGTAGCCAACTTGTCTAGTTCAGCCCATTTCTTGTTAATTTGTCAAATCCCTAATCAATCATATCCCTAATAATGTATGGGTAAAAATCAATTGATTACTTCAATCTATCAAAAACCAAATTCAAGTTTTCACCACAAACAAACCCCATGCAATTGGAAAAGTAGAAATAAACATTACCTTCACTTGAAGAGTTAAACACACAATGGTCGACAGTCCCCGCAAAAACCGCTTCTCAACAAAAAGATGTTAGAGACCCACCTCTGTACAAGCACAAGGATTCGATTCAACAGCTAAATCGAGAGAAATTAGGGTTTTTAACTTAGAAAGAGAATGAACATTTGGAGCACGAGTGTGGGAAGAGAGAGTGCACTCAGACATTAGCGGCATTAGCGGTATTTCTTTGGGAAAATTAATAATCATATTTTATTATAATTTTATACCCTCATTATCTATTTTTTATTATAATTTTATACCCTCATTATTTATTTTTTATTACAATTTTATACCCTTATTATCTATTTTATATGAATAAATATACCACTAATAATAATTATTTTTATCTTTAAATACAGGTTAATGAAGAATAAATCCCAAAAATCCCATCTCTTAACAAAAGGCTATTGATTAAATGAAGAACTCAAGAAATGCCCAAGCCTAAAGCCAAAAAGAAGAAAACATCAACAAAGCCCATGAATTAATACAAGCTCAAAAGCCCAAAAGTCCAAGCTCAAAAGCCCAACGTCCAAGCCCAAAAGCCAATGGAAGAGGAATTCTGTGGGCAACAAAAGGAGAGGGCTGCATATCGATGCCAGCATCGATGGTGGCATCGATGACAGCATCGATGCCAACATTGATACCCTTATCGATGCTGGTATCGATGCAATCGTCATTCTGTTACGAATCTAAGGCTAAAATTCATAGTCTTTGGATAAGATTTTAATTCAAGGGCTCATATTCATTGATGTTTACTATAAATAGGGGTAGAGAGTGAAGAGTTAGAGGTGTAAAAAATTTTGTAACTCTATTTAGAGAAGAGGGTTACTCTTAATTAAGAAGACCTTCCAAATTTATAACTTTTGTTACAATTAATAAAAGAATTTTTTTTTACTTTAAATTTTTCTTTTCTTCTCTTTGTTGGATGATGAAAATGGAGATGAAGAGCAATTTGAAGGTTTGCTTTTCTTTTATTTTTATTTCTTTCTTATTGCATATTAGTTTAGATTTACATTCATGTCTTGTAGAGTAAATTTATTTTCTTGTTTTTTTATTTCTTTTTGTACTTTAATTTGTAGAGTAGATTTATTTTCTTGTATCTTTATTTCTTTTACAATGTATTTAGATTTATTTCTTGTTCATAGTATAGTTTTTCTTATTTTCTTTTCTTTTCTTTTGTAATTACTTCTTATTCTCTTTAGTTTATTTCTTGCTTTTATTTCTTAGGATGTGAAATTAATTCTTGTAGGAATATTAGAATTGTATGAAACTAGTCTAATTTCCTTTATATTATACAAAATATTCTCTTGCACTTAAAATGATCATGTTTAGGATAATCAACTAGAGAACTAATTGATAGAAGAAGAATTTGATAATCTATGCTTATCTTAAATGGTTTGATAGGTTATACTTATGATTCTAGGATTACTATCTTATTGTTATTCTTATCATTATTTTTATTTTGACTTAGATGATAATTTGATAGGTTATACTTTCCTTAAATGGTTTGATAGTCTATACTTAATAAATCTAAATTGAAATATGATAAAAAAAGAATAGTTTGTATTTAATAATTGAGATTAGCTAGTGGATTTAATTCTAGATTTCTCATATCTTTAATTGAACCCTCCATCTTTTGTTTTCTTGATTTTTTCTCTTTCTTGCTTTTTATTTTATTCTTTGATTCTTTAAATTCAATTTATTGTTACTTGCATATATTCATAACAATCACTCTCACTCATCATAACTCTCCACTCTCACACTTATTCTTTAATCCTATTTTGTCACACACACAACATAAGAACCAATTCTAATAATCTTTTAAAATCACCTTCCTCGTGGGATCGATAACTTTTTTATACTATAACTTGATCAATTATGCACTTGCAATTTTGGTACATAATTATCCCGTATCAAAAATTAATACGGAGGTGGGGTTGGATTGTTGGATTGGGGTGGAGGCCATAGTTAACCAAAGTTACTGGAGGGTAGTTAATGGGATATCACGTGTATAACACGTGAGGGTGTTGGAGGGTATAATGGTCAGGCCATGAAGTTTTTTGACTGAAAATAGATATAGGTGTGACATTGAATGGATAACAACAACTAAATGTGGTATTAATTATAAAATAACTTTAAAGATGGTAATGATCAAATTGAATAAAAGTTAATATGGTTTTAATGTAAAAAACCTATTATTTTTATCATAGCCGCTAATTTTTTTCAGTTGGTTCGTTAGAATTTATCTTTAAGGGTAAAGTAGGAATGAGCAAAATTATGCTTCTTGATTATCCTTTCTATTTAATTTATCATCTTATTTCGTCCAAAATCGGTCACTCGTCATCACAAAATTGTTTCTGGCAGCCCTATAGTGTGAGGCTTCAAGACTTTAGATCGAGGTTTGCAAAAGATAATTTGTGTAATTTTGGATGTTAAAACAGCTAATTAGGAGATTTTGATTTAAGGATTATATAATCATGTTGTGTTGGGCGGTTGTAATGACGCGCGAATTCTTTGTGCACCTATTAAGGCCATTGTGTTGTTTAACCCTTGGATTAAAATCCAAGCCCAGTTAGAGAATTAAACCTTAAAAGTGATTACCCAACTAACCACTCCATCCTCAACCAAATAACTTTAGAAAATTTCTTCAATATCTTAAGGGGGAGTGTATCACAAAATAGAATTCATTGATATTCTATGTGATTCTTCCGTAAAATGCTCTCATTCCTTCAAATTAATTTGCCTACCTCCACTTGCCTTTTAATAACTATAATTTATGGTACATTGTTTAGTAAATGTCACGGGGAAAAAAAGAAGCGCTGGAAACTACAAATTATCGGATGTCTCCAAAGATAATGCAAAATACTAATTGCAAAGTAAGGGAAATTTTGGTACATCTAAATGTCAAATAACTAGTCATATTTGAATATATACACGTTCATCCAGTTTGGCAAGCATATGAGCCTAACGCTACCCTTGCATGCTACATGTCCATAATTCAAACCATATACATACAATAGCAAGTTGCCAAATTTATAGAGAGATGCTTGTCCAATCTCTTCACATGTTTTCTTTTCAACTTGTTCATGCTACATGTCCATAATTCAAACCATATACATACAATATGAAGTTGCCAAATTTATAGAGAGATGCTTGTCCAATCTCTTCACATGTTTTCTTTTCAACTTGTTCATCATCATTATGTTTAAAGTCATAATTCTTAACTCATAGCGTAGACCCAATTATCCCCTTTATCTGCTCTTTATTATTTTTTTAAATATTATATATTCTCCTTGATTTGTCCTTTTTCATACAAGTGGATGCCTAAGATTCCTACAATATTTTATATTTAGAGTTTACAAGGATAACACATATTCTAGATCTGTATCTTTTAGTTTAAGATCACGCAAAAATTGTACTATTTTGTCTTTCACTTTGTTATTAGCTAGAATAAATAAATTCCCGTTGACCCTTGTGTGAGCGGATAAGTTGATAGTGTGAACATGTTGACGTAGCGCGTGCCGCTAAAAATCAAGCAACATGAGTTGTTGGATACATGGATATATTGAGAATACATACACAAGATACAATTCCCTCAAGCCTAGATTTCATATAAAGCCTGTAAATGGAAATTTTCTAGGGAAACAACTACGGTGCACCTACGAAACTTTAAATATTTCGCAACATGATAAGTGCTGTCAAAACAGGAATATAATAATATAAACAAATTAAGGAGTTAGAAAATTCAGGCCTGATTGGGAGCAGTCGTGATATCACTGCCCTAGAAGATTAAGGACCCGCCTATCGTCCTGGCGTAATTTGTCCTCTCTCCCCTAGCGGTAAAAACCCCCGGAATCGGCCGGCCTCTGCACTCGGGCGTGAGTCACAGAGCTTATGCTCAGACGAAAACAGTTGCCCAGAAAATAGATATATAAATATGTAGCCGAAATCTCTTGGAGGTATGAGAGTAGAGAAGAGAAGAGAGTTTAGAAGATTTACTCTTCGTTGGTGTGTTTCTGAATGAGCTCCAAGCCTCCTTTTATAGGTGATGAAAGGTGTAACCCCCGCTGAATCCAAGGGACCGTTACGCACGGTTATTGCTTCCGTTACCCGCATGCAGCCGTTACAAAATGTGTAAAACATGCAAAAATGAAGGCTTGAGAAGCAAAAGGTGTGCGGCTGCGGCGTGCGGGCGCGGCGTGGCGTGCGGGCGAGGCGCGGCGTGGCGTGCGTGCGCGCGCGCGTGTGTGGTAGAAATGCAAGGCCCACAAAACCCAAAACACTATTCAAAGCCCAATAAGGAGAGAACCATTATATACCCTTTACTATTCATCTCATTTTCCAATGTGGGACTATTCACAAAGGCAAAATTGCCTTTTCATGAACAAAGCTTCCAACAGTCCCCCCCAAAAGGCAATATTGACTGAAAATAATAAATCAATAAATAAATCACAGAATAAATATAGGTTGGGCAACCTTTCGTATCGTGAATTCGGGAGAGGTAGCTTTCGGCTTTGAACCTTTCCTTAGTGAGTTTATCGCCACCTGAGGGACATAATGGACTAGGCCTTGAATTAAGCCCCTTGAATCAGGTATTGATAAAAACACACACAATACGTTTCATCTATTGAGCTAAGCGGGTTGAGCGTTAAAGGCCATGCTCACAAAAAACCGACTCATGAGAGTTTCTAGGGGTCAGCCCTGCCCCCCCAACCGCGGCCATCACGGTTCCTCTCACGTAGGTAAGTCCTCAAAGGGTACTACAGCTGTTTATTTAATACCCCCCACAATACACGCGTTGGACTTATTAAGAGTAAAACTCAGCCTAGCCAGCTGTATCATAAGAGCATCATCATCATAGAGAAGGGATAGTAGCACAAGCTACATAGTGATATATGAATATATCTGGGTCGATGCTCCACACGAGTGTCACTAGTCCAGCTTGTTTCTACCACATTGAACCGACATTGGGACTACGTCTCCAAATAAGGGTTGGGTTGCCGCTGTCAGTGACCTCATTTATGGGCTTAACCCCATCTCCCTCGATGAATCCAGAACCACACTCCTGGATAATCCCTTAGTCAAAGGGTCATCAAGATTCTTTTCACAGACTTTACAAAGTCTAGAATCATAACTTTGCCTAGCAGGCGTTGTATTTATTTATCAAGTTCTTATTTTGTAATTAGTCCATCATATTGTTTGAAATTGACATTAGGTCATGATCTATGATCATAAAAGATCATAGTCTATGTCTGAAGAGATTGACCTTAATATCTGAACATTTCAAACTAATGTGGAACTAAAAATTCTGCAGTTATGCATATGCACATACATGAATGAAATTAATAATAGATACATGCAGAGCATAATAGGATTTCGTATCTTAAAAAATATTTTCGTAGCTTAAAATATATTTCATACTTCATAATTCAAATGCATAAAATTTTTAAAATTCTTCTATTATAAGAGGTTACAAATTGGTTGCCTACAAAGGAGACCGTCCAAATTTAAATCGGTTGCCTACAAATGAGACCTTCCAAATTTAAATTGGTTGTCTACAAAGGAGACCTTCCAAATTTATGTTGCCATTTTCTAGTACCACCTCTTATACAAATAATAATAATAATAATAATAATAATAATAATTGTACATACGTGCTTTAAATTTTTCAAGTGCATTCTTGCATAAAACCTTGTAATTAATCATGTAAAAAATGCAAGTTATCTAAAAAGATATATGAGCATTTATTGCAATATTCATCAAAATGCAATAAAAATGATGAACTTTACATTTGAATAATATAATTCACCATATAAAATAGAATTTTAAAAGATGCACCTCTTTGATTTGGTTCGCTCATATATTGATCATTTATCATTAGGCAAAATATGATGCAAGAAGCGTAATTAAATAAATGCATATGAATTATTCTCATAATTCCGGTCCTCTTATTCCAAACCAAAAACTCCTAAAGTGAAAAGATTAAAGTTTTACCCGGGTAGTTAGCCAGGTAAGGATAGTAATAGAGGTTGATCAAAGATCAATTAAGTACATCGTTCCTTACAGAGCGCGTTACGCAACTCCTAAACCTTGCCTTAGACACCAACTAATCGAATCCATTGCTTCTTGAAATGAGCTTGGATCACCTTCAACAAGAAAGGTAAAGAAGTCTTCTCCAAAATCCTTTTGAATTCTACCTCTTTTGCTTCTTCGAGGCTCAATGTCAAAAGGTTGGGAAGAACTAGATGATGGAAGATCAGAAGGAATAGATGTTCTAGAATTTTCTGAGATTTTGGATTTGAAAGGAAAGATATTTTCAAAGAAGACTGCATCTCTAGCTTCAATGATAGTGTTGTTGGATATGTCACTGATTTCAGAGTTAATGACTAGAAATCTATTAACATTGCTATCTAGTGCATATCCAATGAAAGCAGCATCAATAGTTTTGGAACCAATTTTCCTCTTCTTAGGTTCGGGAATAGCTACCTTAGCCAAGCAACCCCAAACTCGGAAGAAGTTTAGATTAGGAGATCTCCCCTTCCAATATTCATAAGGAGTTGTATTGGAATTTCTTTGGGGAATCCTATTGAGAATAAAACAAGCAGAGAGAAGAGCTTCACCCCAGAGATTTTCAGGTGCTCCTGAACTGAGTAACATACAGTTTACCATGTCCATTAGGGTTCTGTTTTTTCGTTCAGCTACCCCGTTAGACTGTGGTGTATAGGGAGCAGTAACCTCATGAATAATACCGTGTTCTTGGCAAAATTCAGTCATATAATTTGAGGTATACTCCCCCCCACGATCAGATCTTAGGATCTTGATCTTCCTGTCTAATTGGTTCTCAGACTCAGCTTTATAGACCTTAAACCTATCTAGGACTTCATCTTTAGTCCTGAGAAGATATGTGAAACAATATCTGGAGTGATCGTCTATAAAGGTCACAAAATATCTCCTACCCCCTCGGGTGAGAACTCGATTCGAGTCACACACATCACTATGAATTAATTCGAGGGGCTCAGAGTTTCTAGTTATAGACTTGAAGGGTTTTTTTGTGTGTTTCCCTTGAACACAAATCTCACACTTGGATGAGAGGTCAATAGATGATTTAGGAATAAGATTCAAATTGATCATTTTCTGTAAAGTTTGAAAATTGACATGTCCAAGTCGTCCATGCCAGACATCACAAGATTCAACAATTTGAATAACAGGAGACTTAGAATTTTCATTAGAACTGGAATTGATTACATTGAGTTTGAAAAGGCCATTACAGATAAAACCTTTTCCTATAAAATTATTACTCTTTGTAATCACAAATCTGTTGGATTCTTTTACAATCCTATAACCAGTTCTAAGAAGAAGAGATTCACTAATCAAATTTCGACGGAGAGAAGGAACAAGGTAGACGCCTTGCAGATGTAGGGCTTTCCCAGAAGTCATAGTGAGCTTTATACTTCCACTTCCTATTATTGGTTTAGTGGAGTCATCTGCTAAGCTTATGCTTCCTCCACGTGATTCCTGATAATTTGAAAACCAAGAGCGATCATTACAGACGTGTATATTTGCTCCGGAATCCAGATACCAATCAGTGGAAGAAGTTAGAGAATTTACAAGATGAGGTGATGGGGCTAACCTGAAGGAGGTTGGATTCTCTTCAATCATATTAACTTTATTTGATCCATTTCCTTTAGAGGCAGGTTTAGCCGGTTCCTTCTTCCGAAAGAAACAGTTGGAAGAAATGTGGTTGGTTCTACCACAGACAAAGCAGAACTTTCCATCAGACTTATGGCTGGAAGAATTGGAATTGGAAGAATTTGTTTTGAAGGAAGATTTATTGAAAGATTGTTGGTTTTTCTTGAATTTCTTCCATTTGGGTTTGAAATTTCTAGATTTAGGCTTTTCCTCTACCAAGTTTACTTTAGCTTTTGATTCATTCTTGGTTTTGGAATTCAGCCTATGCTGGTCTTCAATACGAATGGCCTTGAGGGCCTCAGTTAAGGTTAGATCTCCTTGCTTGTGTCGGAGATCTCCAGCAAATCTAGACCAGGAAGGAGGGAGTTTATCAATCAAACAGGAAACTTTATAGTCATCAGTAAAAGTGTTTCCTTTTGATTGGAGATGACGGATGAAATCTAAAAATTCATGAATTTGTTCATTAATGGGCTTGTCATCTACCATCATGAACTTATTGAAGGACGAAGAGGTGAAACGCAGAATTCCGGCATCATCATAGCCATATTCTGCTTCAAGAGCTTGCCATAGGTCTTTTGCACTTTTGAACTCATAGTATATGTCATAAAGGTTGTCTGCAAGTGCACTAAGAATTCTATGACAACAATGATAATTAATATCTTCTGGTTTCATAGAGCTAGAAAGAGAGCTAGCACCTGAACCAGAAGTGGAAGGAACAGACTGTTCAGGATCAGGAGTCAAAGGTTGAGTACCACTAGTAGAAGACTCAGGAAAGTCAATGGCTGATAAGAGACCTAAGGTAGTGAGCCAGTATCTCATCTGATTAGCCCACCGTTTATAGTTGATACCGGTGAACTTCTCAGGTTTGACACTTTTTGAATGATCAATTGCCATAAGTCCAATTTGAGTTTTACTAGTCTAGGTAGTTGAAATCTGAACAGGGTAAGAATTTTATTAATACTACTAGACCAGAAACTTAATTAAACCTGCTCTTAACCAAAAACTCTAAAAGTGAAAAGATTAAAGTTTTACTCGGGTAGTTTGGCCAGGTAAGGATAGTACTAGAGGTTGATCAATGATCGATTAAGTACCTCGTTTCTTGCAGAGCGCTTTACGCAACCCTTAAACCTTTCCTTAGACACCAACTAATCCAAGAAAACTTGAACCGGTTCACTTAAAGATTTTTTGTTTATTTACTATGAAAATTGACAGATGCAGAAATTGAGTATAGAAGTTACAAAGATTTTTTTTATAGCTAATTTAGATGCAACAAATTAAAACAATTAACTAATACAACAAGAAATTATTAATATATAAAATTCGGGTGAACAGTAATAATTTTTTTTTATTTTTTAATTTTTTTAATTTTACTAATTAACTTAACAGCAAGAATTCTTAATCTTCTAGATTGCTGTCAAAACAAAGATATAAAAAATATAAAACAAATTTAAAAGTTAGAAAATTCAGGCCTGATTGGGAGCAGTCGTGATATCACTGCCCTAGAAGATTAAGGACCCGCCTATCGCCCTGGCGCAGTTTGTCCTCTCTCCCCTAGCGGTAAAAACCCCCGGAATTGGCCGGCCTCTGCACTCGGGCGTGAGTCACAGAGCTTATGCTCAGACGAAAACAGTTGCCCAGAAAATAGAATATGTAAATATGTAGCCGAAATCTTTTATTGGAGGTATAAGAGTAGAGAGAAGAGAGTGTAGAGATTTTCCTCTTCGTTGGTGTGTTTCTGAATGAGCTCCAAGCCTCCTTTTATAGGTGATGAAAGATGTAACCCCCGCTGAATCCAAGGGACCGTTACGCACGGTTATTGCTTCCGTTACCCGCATGCAGCCGTTACAAAATGTGTAAAACGTGCAAAAATGAAGGCTTGAGAAGCAAAAAGGTGTGCGTGTGCGGCTGCGGCGAGGCGGACGAGGCGTGCGTGTGCGCGCGTGTGTGGTAGAAATGCAAGGCCCACAAAACCCAAAGCACTATTCAAAGCCCAATAAGGAGAGAACCAATATATACCCTTTACTATTCATCTCATTTTCCGATGTGGGACTTGTTGGCCTTCTTGTTTTGATGATGATTAACAAACAATTTATTACTAATGTTGTTTGTCTAGTGTTTGTGCATTCCTATGTTTTGTAGACAAACAACGTAGTTGGAGGTTGGATGGATTGCGCCATAACGATCATATCAAGAGGAGGTTGTAATATATGTCATAAAGGTTGTCCGCAAGTGCACTAAGGATCCTATGACAACAATGATAGTTGATTTCTTCTGGTTTCATAGAGCTAGAAAAGGAGCTAGCACCAGAACCAGAAGTGGAAGGAGCAGGTTGAGCAGGATCAGGAGTCAAAGGTTGAGAACCACTAGTAGATGACTCAGAAGTGTCAATAGCAGATAAAAGACCTAAGGTAGTGAGCCAGTATTTCATCTGATTAGCCCACCGTTTATAGTTAGCACCGGTGAACTTCTCAGGTTTGACACTTTTTGAATGATCAGGAATTGTCATAAGTCCAATTCAAGTTTACTAGTCTAGGTAGATGTAATCTGATATAAAAAATGATTTTGTCAATATTACTAGATCAGAAACTTAATTAAACTTGCTCTTAACCAAAAACTCTAAAAGTGAAAAGATTAAAGTTTTACTCGGATAGTTTGGCCAGGTAAGGATAGTACTAGAGGTTGATCAATGATCGATTAAGTACCTCGTTTCTTGCAGAGCGCTTTACGCAACCCTTAAACCTTTCCTTAGACACCAACTAATCCAAGAAAACTTGAACCGGTTCACTTAAAGATTTTTTGTTTATGACAGATATTGAATTTGAGCACAGAAGCAACAAAGAAATAATATATTTTTTAACTAATTTAGATGCAACAAGTTAAAACAATTAACTAATACAACAAGTAATTAAAATATATGAAATTCGGGTGAACAGTAATCCCGATGAACAGTAATTTTTTATTTTTTTTTTATTTTTTTTTACTAATTAACTTAACAGCAAGAATTATTTATTAATCTTCTAGATTGCTGTCAAAACAGGAATATAATAATATAAACAAATTAAGGAGTTAGAAAATTCAGGCCTGATTGGGAACAGTCGTGATATCACTGCCCTAGAAGATTAAGGCCCCGCCTATCGTCCTGGCGTAATTTGTCCTCTCTCCCCTAGCGGTAAAAACCCCCGGAATCGGCCGGCCTCTGCACTCGGGCGTGAGACACAGAGCTTATGCTCAGACGAAAACAGTTGCCCAGAAAATAGAATATGTAAATATGTAGCCGAAATCTTTTATTGGAGGTATAAGAGTAGAGAGAAGAGAGTGTAGAGATTTTCCTCTTCGTTGGTGTGATTCTGAATGAGCTCCAAGCCTCCTTTTATAGGTGATGAAAGGTGTAACCCCCGCTGAATCCAAGGGACCGTTACGCACGGTTAATGCTTCCGTTACCCGCATGCAGCCGTTACAAAATGTGTAAAACGTGCAAAAATGAAGGCTTGAGAAGCAAAAGGTGTGCGGCTGCGGCGTGCGGGCGGGCGGGCGGCGCGGCGCGGCGCGGCGCGGGCGCGCGTGGCGTGCGCGCGCTGCGTGTGCTGGTAAGACCGAGGCAAAGCCGCACAAACCCAAAACACTATTCAAAGCCCCAAAAGGAGAGAACCATTATATACCCTTTAACTATTCATCTCATTTTCCGCTGTGGGACTCCATTCACAAAGCAAAATTGCCTTTTTAATGAACAAAGCTACCAACAACAAGCCCTTTAGCCAAAACTAATTGTTGCATGCATGTAAACTCTATTATCTACCATGATAACTATCAAATTTTAAGCTTGTGATATTGCGAGGGAATTTTGGTTAACGGCAAAAAAGTACTGCACGAAATTCAGTGCTACTATAAGATTAGTCTGTAGAGTTGTTTTATGACTCATACCTATATATATACTATTTTTAGAATATATATATATATATATTATATATATATATATATATATATATGAGCTGGTGAAGCTTCATTTTGTCCAAAATAGACTGCGCGCCAACTTAATATCATATCGGGGTGGGGCCAACTCATACACAGTATCCACTATATTTTATGTACTTTTAGCATCATTTATCCTTGACGAGTGAAGTTCCTTTCTACCTCCTTGTCTGGATTCAGCATCAACGAGAATATTTTATTTTTTAAAATTTTTCTTTTCATGTATAACTAGTACTTTCTTTTAAAAAAAATTGTGTTAAGGTCCCAAAAACAAAATCTTGATGTGTTGCAGCCCCTTTGACTTTATTCCATGTGGTTCAGCCCTTAAATTGGAGATCTATGTTCTGTAGCCCTTCTTTAGCAATTATCATCGGCCAACTAAGCATAGAGAGAGAGAATAAAAAATAAAAAAGCCCCAAAATGCCCTTATCTCCTCTATTCTTTCATGTTAAGTCTAAAAACAAGTTGAATTAGACTTAACATGGAAGTCTAATTTCATGTTAAGTTTAATTTAATACATGTTAAGTCTAATTTAATTTATTTTAAGTCTAATTTAAATCATATTATGTCTAATTCAACTTGTTTCAAGCCTAATTTAATTCGTGTTAAGTTTAATTCAACTTGTTTCAAGTCTAATTTCATGTTAAGTCCAATTTGATTCATGTAAGTCTAATATAATTTTTTTAAGTCTAATTTAAATCATGTTATGTCTAATTCAACTTGTTTCAAGTCTAATTAATTGGATTTAACATGAAATTAGACTTTAAAAAGTTGAATTACACTTAACAAGTTTTAAATTAGACTTAAAAGGAATTTAACATAATTGACATTAGACCTAACATGAACTGAATTTAGACTTAACACGAATCAAGTTGTTGGACTTAACATGAATTATATATTAGACTTAACAAGAACTGAATTTAGACCTAACATGAACTGAAATTGGGCTTAACACCAATCAAATTGGACTTAACATGAAACTAGACCTAACATGAACTATTATTAGACTTAATATGAACTGAATTTAGACTTAACACGAATCAAGTTGGACTTAACATGAATTATTAGACTTAACAAGAACTGAATTTAGACCTAACATGAACTGAAATTGGGCTTAACACCAGTCAAATTGGACTTAACATGAAACTAGACCTAACATGAATTGTTATTAGACTTAACATGAACTGAATTGACTTAACACGAATCAAGTTGGACTTAGCATAAAATTAGACTTAACATGAACTGTTATTAGACTTAACATGAACTGAAATTAGACTTAACACGAATCAAGTTGGATTTAACATGAAACTAGACCTAACATGAACTGAATTTAGACTTAACATGATTCAAGTTGGACTTAATATGAAATTAGACTTAACATGAACTCTTATTAGACTTAATATGAACTGAATTTAGACTTAACATGAACTGTTATAAGTCTAATAACATGAATTTTGACTTAACGTGAACTGAATTTTGACTTAACACGAATCAAGTTGGATTTAGCATGAAATTAGACTTAACATGAACTGTTATTAGACTTAACATGAACTAAAATTAGACTTAACATGAATCAAGTTGGATTTAACATGAAACTAGACCTAACATGAACCGAATTTAGACTTAACATGAATCAAGTTGGACTTAACATGATATTAGACTTAACATGAAATATTATTAGACTTAATATATGAACTGAATTTAGACTTAACATGAACTAAAATTAGACTTAACACGAATCAAGTTGGACTTAACATGAAACTAGACCTAACATGAACTGTTATTAGACTTAACATGATCTGAATTTAGACTTAACACGAATCAAATTGGATTTAACATGAAATTAGACTTAACATAAACTGTTATTAGACTTGACATGAACTGAATTTAGACTTAACATGAACTAAAATTAGACTTAACACGAATCAAGTTGGAGTTAACATGAAATTAGACTTAATAGGAATTAAATTGGATTTAACAAGAATCAAATTGGCTTCATCATGAAGTAAAATTTGACTTAACATGAAATTAGACTTAAAATAAGTTGAAGTAGACTTAACATGATTCATGTTATGTGTAATTCAACTTATTTTAAGTCTAAAAGTAAGTTGAATTACACATAACATGAATCATGTTAAGTTTATTTCAACTTATTTTAAGTCTAATTTCATGTTAAGTCCAATTTTACTTCATATTGAGGCCAATTTGATTCTTGTTAAATGTAATTTAATTCCTATTAAGTCTAATTTCATGTTAACTCCAACTTGATTCATGTTAAGTCTAATTTTAGTTCATGTTAAGTCTAAATTCAGTTCATGTCAAGTCTAATAACATTTCATATTAAGTCTAATTTTATGCTAAGTCCAACTTGATTCGTGTTAAGTCTAAATTCAGTTCATGTTAAGTCTAATAACAGTTCATGTTAGGTCTAGTTTCATGTTAAGTCCAAAACTGAATTTAGACTATCAAGTTGGACTTAACATAAAATTAGACCTAACATGAACTGTTATTAGACTTAACATTAACTGAATTTAGACTTAACATGAACTGAAATTAGACTTAACACGAATCAAGTTGGACTTAACATGAAATTAGACTTAATAGGAATTAAATTACATTTAACAAGAATCAAATTAGCCTCAACATGAAGTAAAATTATACTTAACATGAAATTAGACTTAATAGGAATTAAATTACATTTAACAAGAATCAAATTAGCCTCAACATGAAGTAAAATTAGACTTAACATGAAATTAGACTTAAAATAAGTTGAAATAGACTTAACATGATTCATGTTAAGTCTAATTCAACTTATTTTTAGACTTAAAATAAGTTGAATTAGACATAATGATTTAAATTAGACTTAAAAGGAATTAAATTAGACTTAACATGAATCAAACTGGACTTAATATAACTCAAATTGGACTTAACATAAGATTAGACTTAAAACATGTTAAATTAGACTTAATATGATTCATGTTAACTCTAATTCAACTTATTTTTAGACCTAAAACAAGTTAAATTAGACTTAACACGATTTAAATTAGACTTAAAAAGAATTAAATTATACTTAACATGAATCAAACTAGACCTAACATGATAGATATGAAGAGAACGAAGAGGGAGGAGAAAACGAGGGTATTTTGCACTTTTATGTTTGTTTCTCTATCTTTATGCTTAGTTTGCATGATAATTACATGAAAAAAAAAAGGCTACAACACATGATGTGATATTTTTTGGGGCTGAACCACATGGAAAAAAAATGAAGAAGCTGTAGCTAAGGGTGTCCAAACGGGCCGGGCCGGGCCGGGCCGGAAAAACCGGAGCCCGGACCCAGGCACCGGGCCGAGACGGGTTTTTTTTTCAAAATTTTTTAAGTTTTTCTTTTCCTTTCAATTTTCAACAAAAAATTACTCAAAATTTTAATTAAAAACAATGATATTATTAATCACTTGAAATTACATAAATTACAAATACAAAAAAGTATTAAAATTAAAATGATAAAAATAACTTCTTTATTAATAATTAGTAAATCATTTATAATTATAAATTTATTTTAGAATTTGTTGCATCACAAAAATGAGCAAATCCCAACTAGACTAGCACCTACTTACCTATATAATTATCATTTGTAACTGTTTCCAAAATAATTTATTATAAATTTTTAGCTAAGAAATAAAAATTACAATTTGACGAATATTGTTTACTCTCTATATCTATCTGCTAGTCCCAGCTCTTCAAATTTATCTTCAATACCGGTCATTTGATCGGTGTTTTGTGTTCTTTTTTCGTACCTCCACCAATCTTGTAAGCACATCACCACCTGTACAGTATACAGATCTAACGATATCTTGTGGTCGTCGATCAAACGTCCGGTTGTGCTGAAGGCGGATTCTAAAGTTACCGTGGAAACCTGCACTGTTAGTAAGTCATGAACCATGATGAAAAGTATATGATAAAACTGTTCCATATACTTTCCACCATTACAAAATATCTAAACTATTATTTTGACGTTTAACTAAAGATGCAGTTAAATATTGATCAATTTCAGAAATCTCCAATGATGATCCAAGTCCAGATCCACCAGTTAGCTCAGCTATCATTGTATACCTATCAAAACTTACATTTTTGCCCCGACTTGAGCTCGAAGAAGCCGAAGCTGTAGACTGATGTTATGACGTCCTTGTTTTCACACATGGCTGCAGTCCAAGATGAACTCAGATATGTCAAATCTTTCATGCACCCACACTATGCAGCAACACGTTTCACCAATCATAGTAATATTCTCTAGTAGAATCAAATATAAGTGCAGGTACAAAACAGGCAAAATAAGGAAAGTAACTACAATAGACATGATGTAGAAAGATATATCTCATAAATGAAATCATGTCTCAACTGGATAAACTGAAATACATCTGATGTCTAAAATACAAATAAAGTATCTCACTTGAGTCAACTGAAAATGATCTAAGGCACACAACCTTTACAAAATAAAATACAAAACTCTAATGTCTGAACAATAATATAAATCTACGGTAGAGTTTCAACTACTAAAACTGAGTGACGGCGACTATGCTGAAAGTCCATCATCCTGCGGCTCTTCGGAACTCTGAACTACCTAAAAGAAATTGAAAACAATAAAAGAACAACAGCAAGAGCGTCAGGTCGCTACAGCAAGAACATCTCCGTCCGCCCCTAAGGGAAGGGCTACTACATATGACGGAGTCTCTACCTATAAGCATAGTCTACCTAGATCATTTACCACAAATCTAAGTAGAATTAATATTTAGGAATCTACAACACAAGATGTAGTACGTCAAGAGAAATAATCTAAACAAGGAAACACTCATGTATATATCATATGTCTCAAATTGTAGATAACTAAATATTAATACTGAACTAAGAATAAATAATAAAGGAATGCAATACTAAAATATCAAACAAACAAAGTCATATATGTCATCCAACCATCTCATACTACCCTTGGGTAGTTAATACGGATATAACTACATAATCCGGTGTAACCCTCAATACAATATACCCCCGTCATAATATAACTCAACGGTGAATTGCTCATGATTAAGTCCTGCCTAAGACTCAAGCTGTTAAAAGTTTCACAATATTATCTCTTGCAAAGTTTTATAGCTTATCGCATCATCATGCGAAACGGACTGCCTGTTCAGGCATCCTAAGAAAATACGGCTCACTAGCCTCATCGCATCACCATGCGGAACGGACTACCTCTTTAGGCATCCTTATCTCATCACCATGCGGATCGATATATACGGCTTATCAGCCTCATCGCATCATCATGCGGATCGACATATACGACTCACCAACCTCATCACATTATCATACGGATCGACATATACGGATCATCAACCTACTCTAGTGGTGTATCGATGCACTAACCTAGGCAGTACTGAGTTGTACTCATTAACGGTACCCATAACAACATATACTACTTTTACTAGTCGTCTCCTAGTCGTGACGAAAACAACACATGAGGTTACCCACTCCCGAGGATACATGTGTACTCGAACCCACTCATACTCCTCATGGACACATACATGTATCGACGTGCGGCCTGTGCATCGTGTCCGCAATCAAACGTTCGAGGCAAAACAAGACCCGATCAGTAAATACTAACACCGTCGGTGAATAGTATTTTCGTACGTTGAATAGTACATGTGCATATGAATAGTGACGCACACGTGAATAGTATAGTATGAATAGTAAAAGTACTTATGAATAGTACATGTTTGGGCGAATAGTAATGGTACTTATGAATAGTACTAGTATGTATGAATAATAATAGTACTTATGAATAGTAACTGTACTTATGAATAGTATCGTAAGTATGAATAGTAATATTGTTTACGAAATAGTGCCCCCGTACATATGAATAGTAACCGTACTTATAAATAGTACCCTATACATGAATAGTAATAGTATTTATGAATAGTATCCCGTACATATGAATAGTAACCATACTTATGAATAGTATCGTATGTATGAATAGTAACGATATTTCCAACGGTGTACACGTACGTATAATTCTAGCTAGCAATATCACATCTTTAGGAATTTGATCTAATATTCTATTCATCAGTTTTCATCAATATCATGTCTTTTCTTTATTTTTTGGATTTATTCTAAAATTCATCAATTTTTATCATATTTGATCTAAAATTTATCAATTTTCATCAATATCATGTCTTTTCTTTGATCTAAAATTTATTAATTTTCATCAAGATTAAAACTAACTGGAATGGGTTTGGATAGAGATGAACCTGCATTTATTGATCTCTAGAATTAGAATCTCTATCCATTTCTGCTTTCCGAATTACCAAAATTCTAAAATTAAAATCTCTATCCGTTCCTACTTTTCGAATTGCCAAAATCTCCTTCCTCTTTTCCACTCTTTTCTCTCTTTTTTACTCTCTCTCTCCTCCTCTCTCTTTCTTTCTCTTTCTCTCTCCTCTCTCTCTCTCTCTCTAGTGTGTGCAGAGAGTTGAGGGGAAGGGCCCCTTTTATATATTTATGAGAGGAGGGGTTGGTGGCAAAGTGGAGTGAGGTTTATATATATATATATATATATATATTATTTTATATTATTTAAAAATAGGATTTCAGACTCTGTTTTCAGAAAGCATTAAAATTTTACCTACAATACCGTCTCAAGATTCTAAGATCAATGGTGCATTCCTCGTGTCTATCTGATCAATAAAAAAATTACTAAAAATACAAATATGACAGATGTCATTAGACGCAGTATCGTCTCAAAATAGTGTTTCAGTCTACGTTGTTACAACGTAACAAAACTTTAACCACAACACTGTCTTAAAATTCAAAGACCAATGGTACAAACCTTAAGTCCATCTGATCAATAAAAAAATTACTAAAAATAAAATAGTAATATATGAATATTATTTTATTATTTAAAAATTGGGTTTCAGTCTCTGTCGTTAAAACTCAACAAAACTTTACTCACAGCATGTTCTCAACATTCTACGATCAATAGCGTAAATCTCACGCCCATATGATCAATAAAAAATTACTAAAAATATAATAGTATCAGTTTTCAGTAGACTCGCGATACCGAGGCTGAAACTACGAATCGATCTCAAATCGATTCTAATCTGATCCATTCATCCAGAATGATCACCAATCATAATAAAACTCATTTAATATCATTTATAATAATATTTTCAAAATTTTTGGGGTTTTACAGATGTGTAGCTACACCATATTTAGCCGTGTACTCATCATATAATCTTTGAAAATAATTTCTAATAGTATTATAATGAGTAGTAGCAGTAATGATTTGATCATCATCAGTGTCTATAATCTGTCCACCATACAAGGAATTTAGCAAACTTCTAAGGCTAATATCCTTCAAACACGGATCAATAAGAACCCCAAATCAAAAATTAGAGGAATAGGCCTAAAATATTTATTAAGTTTACTTTTCATTTGAAAAAATATATTTCCAAAATAATTATGTTGTATGGTATTTGTGTTGTATAATTATGTGTATATTTTATGAATATGACAGTCGATGGATTTTAGTTGCATTGTGATAATATGATTTACTTTTCCCTTCATATATGTTCGGTTTAAATGTATTTATAGGTATGGCTAATGGTGAAAGAAAACTTGATGCCAACAAATCTATGACTTCTTCACCATCTAGTGAAAGGCAATTATTTTCCCGTTTCACAACTACAAATTTAGCTGCACACTATTTAGGTTTTACAGATTATGGAGGGAGTTAGTTTCCCGTTTCACAGCTACAAATGAGTTGTATGAAATTGTTCAACAGCTCTATTTACGTTAAAAGTTGATGTTTTCATTGCTATTGAATCTATTACAACTTCAGTTGTTACAACAAATTTAAATAAAAGTAAAAGTTGATCTTTTTACAAGATCTCCTTACACAATGAAAAAGAATAAAAGATTACAAGTTTGTCAAACAACACACAGATCTTATTTATTAATCTTTGTTTGTGTGGGATCTTTGCATGTACCAAGGTTAATCCGTGAACCGTCACGGATCAGATCCGGGTGATCGGAAGGCTAGAAGTCTGTTGCTTCACAAAGAAAACAAGAACAGAAGTGATAATCTCGACCAAGCGAGATTATAACTCTTCTCGAGATCAAGTTCAAGCCTAATCTCAAGGAATGGGGGGATGGGCCTCAGATCTCTCGAAATCCACTCTTTATGCACAGGAAATCGCCAAGATCTGCTAACCTCCTCTAAAATTTATGGTCTTTGGCTCTGCAATTTGATAGATCCTCGCCCTCTTTGATTAAAATTCGCTCCCCCCCCCCCTCCGGGAAAGAAAGCCCTAAGGTCATATTTATAGGGCTTCGGATGCAGGATATTTGGATAAGAATGAATGATTTAGCCATATCTTCAGTTGACAATGGCATAACCACTCTTAGATATGATATCAAGTCAGTTGGGAAGCTTAAAAATGAAGAAATCCAGAAGAAACCACCAAAATACGCGTTTTCGGGCAGTTGGGTGCGGGACAGACCCTGGTGTTCTGGGCCTGTGTGGGACAGGTCGAGTTGGTTGGTCTGTCTCGGCCTTGGACAAGCCAGTCTGGGCACTTGCTTGACTCACTATTTTAGCATTTTTCGACTTGTATTTTCCACCATTTTGCGTCTTTTGTCATTTAGTCGACTTGTACGCTTCGCTGACTTGCTTCGTGTGTTCGTTAGCTTCTTTACGGCTTTGGATGATCCCATTTGACTCGGATAATCCTCTCCAACTTGGATAATAACGTTCATCGTCTTTTCTTTATCTCGAGCTGTATTCGGACACATATAGGCATTTTTAGACGCCTACAGGTACCCCATTCAAAGTATTTCAGACTCATTCTTTTATAGAGGAGTCTGAAATGCTTTGGATAAGATAGGCCTTGTTTTCAATCTCTTCAGTATTTTGTCGAGGAGATCGGGTACAAGGACCTGTGAATAGCTTTAATTCTTGACTTCTTTAGCCTTCAGTCTATTTAGTATTTTATCGAATAGATGAATTTCTTCAGGCGGTGCGTTTATCGTCTGATCATTGTCGAAATCTTGAACTAAAGTTGGTGTATAAGTATTTGAACTTAGCTCTTGTCATTGAGTTAACGTTGAACTGATCGTCTTTGTCGGGAGTTGGTATTTGAATGTGATTGAACTCCCTGGAATCATCATTTAACCTAGAATTTTTCCTTAGCCTTACTTTGGCGAAATTATCGATGCATTGACTGGCCTCGACCTTCACTGTAACGTTTTGACTGGAGTTAACCCTTGTTGTAACACGTTGACCGACGTTAACATAGTTTATACTCGTACGTTTACTGGAGTCTACACAGTTTAAGCTCTTAACGCATTGAAGCGTGACAGTCCCAACTGTTAGGGCTACAGGACCAACTGTTAAAGCTGATTTATCTGTATGTATGGATCTTATCCTGAGGTTGTTGGATGCTCAAGTCATGAGACCAACTAATGAAGCCGGTGCGTCAATGACTCTTACATTTATAGGATTTTTGGCAAACCCTCAGTCATTAACGGATTTGATAAGCCTTTACTGACTACCATTTGAATCGGGCTAGCACGCAGATTGTTTAAGCATGTTCTGCATGTAGCGTTATGCTAAAAGAGTTAACTCTTTTAGTGCTACGATATTAAATACGTAGACTTTGTCTTTCTTACGGGAATAAACTACTCGGCAACACGTGTTACACCCCATTCAGCCCCACTTAGGAGTGAGTTAAGGGGGCGGTTATACCCCTTAATCCCCTATAAATAGCGGGAAACTCAATTGAATTCGGGCTCTCGGATTGATCCTTCTTTGTCCTTCTTCTTGGCAGCGAAAAAGAGATCTTTGGCTGGCTTTTAAGGGAAATTGCTAGAGCTTTGGAGATCAACAACAGAAGCTTTCTTCATACTTGGCTTACAAACCGATTTTGGTTAAATCAACTCTTTCATAGAGTTTCAAACTCGTTCAGAGTTATCAACTCATCAAGAGTTCTTTAAAACTTACCACGCAAGTTCTCCACAGCGTCAAATCGTGAGGAGAAAATCACGTTCCAATGACACAAAACGTTCGGATCGTCAACGGAGAGCAAACTCGACGTAAGCATTCGGGAGAGGCACCCCATCGCTATCGTGAAGAACCCAGACTTAAAGAAAGGGAAAAATTCAGATCAATTCTCTTTTTTTTTTTTGTAATCAAGAAATCCAAATTGTAATCAAGATTAAGAGAACAAAACATTCAATTCTTTCATTGTCTTTTTACAAATTTTCCACCAAACAGTCTGCGGCTCGATCGTTCAACACCAACGCTCAGATGAGGGAGGTTGATGACGATGAGAGGAGCCTCGTTGTGGATCGCAGGTCCGGCGGCGGAGTTTCTCGTCTCCGCCCCTAGAGGGGCGACGTCGATTTCCCCTTTTTCTCCGGTAGTCGTCTTCTCTTTCCGCGATCTCAAATATTCGTTTAATGACCCGCTGTCGATTAATTCTCTGCTTTCCCCCATGCTCTCCCCCCTAATTTTTGTCGCTAAGTCACAAGTCCTGACTATTTTTTATTATTATTCCCCTTTTCTGTCGCAAAGTCACCAAGAACAGCTTCCCTTTGGAATAAGGTATGTTTTTTTCCAAAAAAATCAGCTATATGACTATTGCAGGCCTTCAATTTTGTTGGTTATGATTTAAGGAATATATTCTCAATTTGAAATCTCTGCATTGGGTTCAGTACGTAAATTCCACTTCAAATTCTGCTTGAAATACCAAGCATCTGTACATAGTGAGCATATGCAGTCATGATGTGTGTTCAGATATACATAGATTTTGATATATGTATATATGCAGTGCTAACGCATACACACAGACGTATATATGTAGTGATTTTTTCCCTTTAATCTTGCTGTTAATAATAGTAAAGAGGTTTCATTGATCACTTACTATTATTTTTATTATTATGTTTGTTTGCTTATGTTTACGATATTTTAAAGTCTACTATTAGCATCAATGGAAGAGTGATGTACATGTCAGTATGAACTGATTTAGAAACGAGTGACACTACAGGCACACCATGTGCCACACCCTCAGCCACACTCTTCTCTTTCCGCTACAGTAACCGGGGCCCACATGAGATTTGTGGGCCCCGGTTACTGTAGCAGATAGAGGAGAGTGTGGCTGAGAGTGTGGCACATGGTGTGCCTGTATCATTTTTGTTTAGAAACCTTGATCTCACAAATATTATAAAATTTTACACTACGTAATTGTTCAAGAGAAATTAGTACATCTTGGTAACAGAGCTCAGCTATAATTCACTTGTTTTACTTAATTACGGAAATGACTTTGCATGTGTAAAAATGAAGGGATTGCATGCTCAGAGTTTATAACTCAGGATCCGCCGACAAGTCCCCAACAAAACTTTGTCAACAGTTTGATGGATGGTTAAATTTTCTAGATGAATAAGGTCTGCCGCGGTAAGTGATATTTCTGTTTTAATTTTTTCTTATACCGGTTAGGTCAAATTTATATGGGTCGGATCGGGTCGGGTCAACCCGTTTGCCAAATGGTAAGTGATATTTCTGTTTTTAATTTTTTTTTCCCTCCCTTGTTAATAAGCTCTGCAGCGGTTGGGATCACTGAGGGCATTATCGTCAGTAAACTCTGATAAGTAGCTCGATAGTTTTCAAAGTTAAATTGTTCATCTGATTGCCAAATAGAAAGAAGAACTTATTCCATTCTTGAGTAATTTTGAGAGGGAGAAAAAAATTAGATAGATCTATTGAAGCTTTTGACATTTTTTAGTCTGAAGTTTGAGAAAAAAGATTAATAAAACATGGCACAAACATGGAAATGGGTAAATATAAATAAATAAAATGATCTCAATTCAAATTTTCAATGTAAACCCCCTAGAATTACAAAATACTGCACGGAGCTAAGTTTTCCAAGTTTGCGCGTGGGGAGCCACAACGACCTACCGAGTTAATTATCTATGCGCCTTATCACTAATGTGAGATATCTCTAATTAGTTTTTTAAGTAAACTTAGGAAATAGACAATCTGAAGGATTCCTTCTTCCTTATAAATCCAAGACAAGCATTCACGGGTCTTTGCTAACGGGAGAAGACTCAATAATGCAATTACTGCTTCTAATTTGTAGCTAGCGTTTACTTTGTGTCCGTACCAGACGAACCAGTTTTCTTTTTGTTCTTATCTTCACAAATCCCCAAATTATGCAATGCAGCACATTCATTATACTAGGGGTGCTTCAAAAGTTACAGCACAGAGAGAAGAAATCAGTCGTCCTGATCTAGTGACAGGCACAGCTTGGCTCTTTTTGTTGGTATTGATATGGACGATAAATGAAGTGTATGATTAAAATTGTTCAAATTCTTGCATATATGAGGCTAATTAATAATTAACAATGTGAGAAAGGTGTTCATCTCGTGATGCGAAAGAGGGGTACTGTTGGTTTGAGAGTACACCAAACCTGCAGGCAAGCTTGAGACGACGACGAAGAGCTCATGCAAGGTCGACAGAGATCCGCAGGCGAGCTCGTGATCGAGCGGGCTCGAGGCCATTGCAGACGAGGTTGACGCAGATGTAGGCGAGCTCGGGGTCGGCATCAAGCGAGCTCGAACGTGGCGCAGGCGAGGGCGGTCCGTAGGCGAGCTCGAGCTTGGGATCCACGCTGTCGACAGCATGTCTCGAGCTGGCGCTAGGGTTTCCCTATAAAAGGGAAACCCCTAGCACGAGATGGGGTGCTTCTTTTGTTTTCTCTCCCAAGCGGCGGCAGCGTTTTTCCCTCTGCTCCTCTTCTTTTTCTCCAGCACCTATCATTGGATATTTTGAGAAGGGGGTTTGATTAAGAGAGGAGATTTAATTTCTCCAGCTCTCAAAGATTTTTGAGGGGGAATTAAAGAGGAGGAATCAACACTATAGCTACAATGTTGATTTGTATTTATTGAAAGATTTCACGTTTGAGATCTACTCTTGTATTGTAATTTCTTATTAATTAATAAGAAATTAATTGTGTGGCTCTCGAGAACGTAGGCAAGTTTGCCGAACCTCGTTAAATCTTGGTGTACTTTTTTTTATACTGTGTTTCTACTATTTTAGGGGTTTAGCGTAGCCCCGGGTATTCTCCAACAACTGGTATCAGAGACTGAAACGATTCAGAGGAAGTCAGATTCAAGTGGGAGCGACGACCACAAATAAAGAAACTATGAAATTAGAGAAGTTTGATGGATCAGATTTCGGATTCTGGAAAATACAGATAGGGGATTATCTGTATCAGAAAAATATGTATCAACCTCTCTCATGATAGAGGGTATAAAGGAAGAAGATTGGAATCTTCTAGACAGAAAGGCCCTCGGCCTAATGGCAGCACTCTCAAATATGTATGAGAAGTCATTAGCCTCAAACAAAGTTTATTTGATGAGACGGTTATTCAATCTGCGAATGATGGAAGGTACATCGGTAGCATATCATCTCAATGAACTCAATACAGTCACGATCTAATTGAGTTCAGTTGATATTGAATTTGATGAAGAAGTACGAGTGTTGATCCTTTTATCTTCCCTACCATAAAGCTGGAACGCTACAGTCATGACTGTGAGTAGCTCATCGGGAAGCAACAAGTTGAAGTTCAACGACGTTCGTGATATGGTTCTTAGTGAGGAGATCCGTCAGAGAGAGTCGGGTGAAGCTACAACCTCTTCAGTATTGCATACAGAGTCAAGAGGTAAAAATTCAACCAGAGGAAATGGATCAGAGGATAGGAGGTCCAAATCCAGGAATCTTAGCAGCTCGAAGGCTATCGAGTATTGGAAGTGCGGGAAAACCGGGCACTACAAGAATCAGTGCAATAGTGCACAGAAGGAGTGGGAGGCAAAGGCAGATGCAAATGCTGCTTCCACCTTAGGAGGAGATGATGCATTGGTATGCTCTTTGGAGAGCAAGGAGGAGTCTTGGGTGTTGGACTCTAGAGCATCATTCCATGCTACTTCTCATAAAGAATTCCTCGAGAAGTATATCCCCGGAAACCTTAGAAATATATACATTGGTGATGATCAATCGTGTGTCATTATTGGCAAAGATGTAGTGAAGATTAAGTTGAACGGGTGAGTATGGGAGCTGAAGGATGTCAGGCATATTCCCGACCTGAAAAAGAACTTAATCTCAGTAAGCCAGCTGTCTAGTGAATGCTACACTATGACTTTTCATGGTGATGATTGGAGGATTTTAAAAGACGCAATGACGATTGCCCGAGGCAAGAATAATGGTACCTTGTATATGATAGCAGGTGCACATTGTTTAATCTCAGTTGCAGCTGGCAATGAGACTTCAAAGTTATGACACCAGAGATTCGATCATATGAGTAAGAAGGGGATGAAAATCATGCACACAAAAGGAAAACTCTCAAGTTTACAATCAGTAGAGATTGATATGTGTGAAGAATGCATACTTAGAAAGCAGAAGAGGGTCAGCTTTCAGACAAGTGGCAGAACCCCTAAGAAGGAGAAGCTTGAGCTCATTCACTCAGATGTTTGGGGACCAATCATCACCGCGTCAATTGGTGGGAAACACTACTTTGTGACTTTTATCGATGGTCACTCTCGGAAAGTATGGGTCTACTTTCTGAAGCATAAGTCAGAAGTATTTGATGCTTTCAAAAGATGAAAAGGTATGGTCAAGAATAAGACCGGTCTGAGAATAAAGAAGCTCAGAACCAACAATGACGGTGAGTATGAAAACAT
This sequence comes from Asparagus officinalis, assembly GCF_001876935.1. Lineage (NCBI taxonomy): Eukaryota > Viridiplantae > Streptophyta > Magnoliopsida > Asparagales > Asparagaceae > Asparagus > Asparagus officinalis. The sequence goes on from NC_033796.1 coordinate 46,140,063, forward strand.
CAGATTTAAAAAGTTCTACTATGAGCACAGGATCAGAATAGAGAGAACCGTGCTCGGCACGCCTCAGCACAATGGTGTATCAGAACGGATGAACAGAACGTTAACAGAGAGAGCCAGAAGCATTCAGATACAATCAGGCCTACCGAAGCAGTTCTGGGCAGAAACGGTCAACACATCAGCTTACTTGATTAACCGAGGTCCATCGCTTCCATTGGAGCACAGAATACCAGAAGAGGTATGGTGCGAAAAGGAGGTAAACCTCTCACATCTTAAAGTTTTCGGTTGTGTAGCTTATGTGCATATTAGTGATCAAGACAAGAATAAGTTTGATCCAAGTCCAAGAAATGTACTTTTTATCGGTTATGGTGAAGATGAGTTCGGCTACCGTATTTGGGACAACGAAAACAAGAAGGTGATCAGGAGCAGAGATGTGATATTCAACGAGAAGGTGATGTACAAGGATATGCACAAGACAAATGACTCAGAGAGCGAGTCAACATTTGTAAATGAAGATAATGTCCTGAGTAACCTCTAGGAAGAATCCAATGCAGAAGGTCCTCAGCCAGAAGAGCATGTTGGACAGAATGGTGCGCAGGAGCCCGACGCACCAGCTCCGATATTAAGGAGATCTACTCGTCCTCCTGTGCCTAACAACAGATACATGAATTATATGTTACTGGCAGATGGAGGGGAGCCTGAAAGCTATGATGAAGCTTGTCAGAGTGGAGATGCGAGCAAGTGGGAGCTTGCTATGAAAAAAAAGATGCAATCTCTGATCTCCAACCAGATATAGGAACTAGCTGAGTTACCCATGGGGAAGAAGGCACATCATAACAAGTGGGTGTGTCGAGTGAAAAAGGAACATGATGGTTCCAGAAGATACAGAGCCCGACAGGTTGTCAAAGGATTTCAACAGAAGATCTAAGTAAGTAAAAATCCAGCGGATATGTTAACAAAGGCAGTGACCATTCAGAAACTAGAATTGTGCGCAACTTCAGTTGGCCTTCATGTATAAGTGATGAGGGTAGAGCCACACGGGAGAAGGTGCTTGTTGAGGTAGCCTGATGACGGCAGTTTGGTCTCTAAATGGGAGATTGTTGGTTTGAGTGTAGACCAAACCTGCAAGCGAGCTTGAGACGACGCCGAGGAGCTCAGGTGAGGTCGATGGAGATCCGCAGGCGAGCTCGTAAGCGGGCTCGAGGCCATTGTAGGCGAGATTGACGCAGATGCAGGCGAGCTCGGGGTCGACATCAGGCGAGCTCGAACGTGGCGCAGGCGAGGGCGTGGTTTGAGTGTAGACCAAACCTGCAAGCGAGCTTGAGACGACGCCGAGGAGCTCAGGTGAGGTCGATGGAGATCCGCAGGCGAGCTCGTAAGCGGGCTCGAGGCCATTGTAGGCGAGATTGACGCAGATGCAGGCGAGCTCGGGGTCGACATCAAGCGAGCTCGAACGTGGCGCAGGCGAGGGCGGTCCACAGGCGAGCTCGAACATGGGATCCAGGCTGTTTATAGCCTGTCTCGAGCTGGCGCTAGGGTTTCCCTATAAAAGGGAAACCCCTAGCACGAGATGGGGTGCTTCTTCTGTTTTCTCTCCCAAGCGGCGACGGCGTTTTCCCCTCTGCTCCTCTTCTTTTTATCTCCAGCGCCTCTCATTGGATATTTTGAGAATGGGGTTTGATTAAGAGGGGAGATTTAATTTCTCCAGCTCTCAAATATTTTTTTAGGGGGGATAACACTGTAGCTACAGTGTTGATTTGTATTTATTGAAAGATTCCAAGTTTGAGATCTGCTCTTATATTGTAATTTCTTGTTGATTAATAAGAAATTAATTGTGTGGCTCCCGAGAACATAAGCAAGTTTGTTGAATCTCGTTAAATTTTGGTGTACTTTTCTCTATACTGTGTTTCTGCTGTTTTAGAGGTTTAGCGTAGTCTCGGGTATTCCCCAACAACCTTCCATGTAATTTCTATGTCACAGACTTTCAAACCTCGTTTCTTCTCTCGAAGGTCCGAAAAAGCATTTTCTAAAATTTTTACTCCTTTTCGTATTCAATCTTTTTGGTTAGTTTGTTGGGAAATAAAATGAAAATTGGAATGGAAAGCAGATACTGAGACCCACATTTCCTCATTCCCAACCGAGTGGTTGATGCAAAGACTCAAATTGTTCTATAGAAAGAGCTCAGTACCGTGCTTCATTTTCATGCAAGAAAAAACCCATATAAGGAATCAATTTATTGCAAAACTACAATTCTTGAGACAAATTTTAAATATGACATTTGTTTTGGGTTCTTGCTGAATTTAAGTGCCAATTGGTTCTCCTAGGTGGAGCAGGTACTTGCTACTTGCAATATACTAATGAAGGATTAGATGGTGGAAATCCAGAGTTCAAATCCACACTATAACCATATAATAGCCATATTAATGAATTCGAAAACAAAAAGATTTAAGTAAAGGAAGAATCAACTTTGTTATGCTTTTCAACCAAATGCAAGCTCGCCGCTGCTTCCGAAAACAGTCGGATCATCCTAGTCTAATGTATTATTATTATTAATTTATAACTCAGCTTAGAATTAAATCCAAAACCGTAGGAGCTATATTGAAACTTCCTAATCGTCCGAGTCTACTGCGGTGTGACCAATGTATTACTTCGCTTGTATATTGTAACACTCATAGGCAAATGGGTTATTGTTCAACTATATTATCCGATAATGTCAAACTATCGTAACCGTGGCAATTAATCAAAATTAAACGTGAAATTTAAAAAAAAAAACAACAACGAGAAAGTAAAGGTTTGCCTGGCTTCACACAAATATTAAAAATCTAACCGCCAATTTATGAATTATTCAACTTGCACTTTTGGCCTTCAATAATCATGGGGATGCCTTTGAGAACTTGCACAGACCCAATCTTGGCTCTATTACCGGACTCCTCTAAACTAGGATGCATAAAGAGGCGAGGTTAACTATGATTGTAACTGTGAATGGTTGACTGAAAAGGTAGCAATAATGCCATCACAAGAAATGAGAATGAATCTGAACTTTGCATAGCGCAAGACTTTACACCAAAATAACTCCAAAACTTCGAGTGAACCGTACCAAGTCATAATTTCACATCTAAAACAAGGTCCTCTCTAATAAGCTTGGACAAATTTTATAGAGCTAAATCAAACTTAGCACGATAGATCACAAACCTTAGCAAACCAGAAACCGTTAAATTTGGAAGATTTGCTAAGCCACAAGATACAAATGATCTCTGCGATAAATTCTCTTTGAAGGTAACTAACAGCAAAAGATGAACTAGTATAATGAATTGCTCCATAAAGTATCACAACGAAAGCTAGAGTAACATAAGCAAACACCAAAAAGTTAATTTGCACTCAGTAGAGAGAATTACGAGGAAACCACGCCACCTATTTATACACTCATCAGATGATTCAGCATAAAGTACAAAAACCATTACGAGACATTCGAGCTAATTACTGGATAAAGTTTCATGGCTACATAGAGAAGACGAAATAGATACTTCACAAGAAGGAACAATAACAAGTTTGGTCTGCCCCATGAAAGCTAGAGATGAGATTAGTTCCCTTCGTACTTCGGGTCAGCCATCACGAAATGGTACGCAATAACCAGAATGAAAATGAAGATGCCGAGAAAATTGGCAAAGAATCCCAAGTCCTGATCATCAATCATCTGTAACATTGAAAACATCATGGATGACAGAATCAGGGGGAAATCCAGAAGGCTTAAATCACCCTAACTATATAACATTTCTCCAACAGTGATAAACAATAAAATAGAAAGAACAACGCAAGATGTAATTCATTAAAAGGGAGATCGCATGAAATCATATCTCATGCAAGTTGTAGCATTTTGTCTTAACCATCTTTTTAAACTACAGAAAAAGTAACAAACCCTATCCTTCTATCCACAAGTTAGGGTACTTGCATAAAGCTTCTGTAATTTTCTTTCATATGCCCAAAGGATGAAAGCACATGTCGACTATCATATATGAGTTAGTTGTATCTACAGTTATTGAAATGAAGTTCATCACTTTATTCTTTTTTTTTCCTTTCCTTTTTTCTTTTAAGAGAAAATAGGGTGAGGTGTCCTATTCAAAATGTATATTATAAAACCTCCCTAAAGTTCATCACTTTTCTTAATCTTAATATCCCTTACACTGCATGAAAAACTCCAAGGTGGTGGTTCGGATGAGGTATAATTTTATACCCTAATAACCTAGACACAGGCAGCAGCAGTACTTTTTTTTTCTTTAATCGCCTTTGGAGGTAGGATTTAAACCTAGGGACGATGGCAGCTCGGGTCTAGGGTTTCGTTTTCTTTTTCGTCTCATTTTTATTATATAGGTTTAGGGTTTTGGGAGAAAGATGCTTGCTCTGCTACCATATGAAGCGAGGGTGACTAGAGACTCGATGAAGCCCTTCAATTCAATCTCTATCTACCATATGAAGTGAGGGTGACCAGAGACTCAATGAAGCCCTTCAATTCAATATCTATTATTTGAAAGAATTTTTTTAAAAAAAAGACCTTTTTTGAAAAGTAAATAGCACAAATGACCCTTTTGCTAAATAATAAGCAAAATCGACCTCTTTATGGCCATATGTCATCAAGATTGCCCAAAAAGAGGTCGATTTTGCAAGATATAGTCTTCGAAATACACAAGAATAGTATAGTCATGTGTAATTAGTGATCTGTAATTAAGGTAATCTGGTTACTATGATTTATACGGGACTACCAGTCTCGTCTATATATGAAAGCTATAAATTCCACAAATCAACTGATTCGAAGATGAATCAGTTAATTTCCCGTGGGGGTGTCTCCGAATGCCTCCTCTTCTCTTCAAGCTCCCTCACAATTCACTCTCTTCTCATTAGATCTCAAAACCCTAACCCTAAACCTAGTATCCACACAGTCTCGCAGCAAAGAAATGCAAGCCATGGCCTCTGCCCTCAACAGCACCACTTCCAAGACAACTAGATCCAACACCCTAGCCCTACCCTCCATGTCCATGATGACTTCCTCGATCAGATGTCCTCTCTCTCCTCCACGTGGACCAATCTCGACAGATCCAGCCCTTGAAGTCTTTTAACAGAAAGGAGAACCAGAATCCTATAATGAGAGAGGATGGCTTTTAAGCCTTAATGAGTTCAAAGCATTTCGGATGCGGGATGTTTGATAGGAAACCTTCCTAAAGAACTCACCTATGCATGGGTGGAGATTTGGCCGTCTCCTATGGTGCCTTGTGGAAAGATACCTAGAGCCCTAGCAGAAACCAGGACATGCACAGGGCCATAAATGTGCAAAGGCAAAAGCAAGACAAAGGCAAAGGCAAGTGTGGTTCAAAGTGAAAACTACCACAGATGAGTTTGATCTTGTGTGATCGCTGGATTTTTAGACATGTGCTGGTTCAAGTCTCTGCGACACCTTGCACCTATCTTTTATTCAGTTGGTCTAAGGGGATTCAAGTCCTTGCGACATCTTCCTTATGCACACGATTGAAACGACGACACTGTTACACGATACTTTAAAAAAATGTGGGGGATTGTTGGATATATTTTTTTTTTTTTTGTGACAACCGCCCTCGTGTTTAAGCAGCCCTCAAATCTTTAGCTTTTTCTTCCTCACTTCTTTGACAAAGAAGCCACAAACTTTGAAAATGGGAAAAAGTGGTGGGTCCCACTGAAGAATTTTTAGGACGTGGGCCCCACATGAATAGTAACTAATATTATTTTATTAGTGCATAATATTTTTCCAAACGCTATAAATAGACCTCAAATCCTTAAGGAAAATTCATTCCAAAAACAACAATCAATATATATACAGATATAGATTGTAAAATAGCTAGTGCTTATAGGAATTTTGCCTAATAGATCGAGGAGATCTTTTGCCTGATAGATCGAGGAGATCTTTGCCTTATAGATCGAGGAGATCTTGACAGTACTGGGTCGGTGCACACCAGAGTACTGAACTGCTATTCCTGAAAGCAATTTGACCTTGGGATCCTTGCACCGGAGTAGGCCAAATAATGCTTTAAGCACAGCGTTTGGAAAAATACTATGCACTAATAAAATAATATTAGTTACTATTCATGTGGGGCCTACGTCCTAAAAATTCTTCAGTGGGACCCATCACTTTTTCCCATTTTCAAAATTTGTGACTTCTTTGTCAAAGAAGTGAGGAAGAAAAAGCTAAAGATTTAAGGGCTGCTTAAACACGAGGGCGGCTGTCACAACAAAACAAAAAAAAATATCCAACAATCCCCCACATTTTTTTAAAGTATCGTGTAACAGTGTCGTTGTTTCAATCGTGTGCATAAGGAAGATGTCGCAAGGACTTGAATCCCCTTAGACCAACTGAATAAAAGATAGGTGCAAGGTGTCGCAAAGACTTGAACCAGCACATGTCTAAAAATTCAGCGATCACACAAGATCAAACTCATCTGTGGTAGTTTTTACTTTGAACCACACTTGCCTTTGCATTTGTCTTGCTTTTGCCTTTGCACATTTATGACCCTATGCATGTCCTGATTTCTGCTAGGGCTCTAGGTATCTTTCCACAAGACACCATAGAAGACGGCCAAATCTCTACCCATGCATAGGTGAGTTCTTTAGGCATGTTTCCTATCAAACATCCCGCATCCGAAATGCTTTGAACTCATTAAAGCTTAAAAGCCATCCTCTCTCATTATAGGATTCTGGATGAGTCCTTTAGGTGTGTTTCCTATCTAACACCCCGCATCCGAAATGCTTTGGACCCATTAAGACTTATCAGCCATCCCCTTTACATGATAGGATTCTAGGTGAAAAGATCAAAGTTTTACTCGAGTAGTTCAGCCAGGTAAGGAAAGTATTAGAGGTTGATCAAAGATCAATTAAGTACCTCGTTCCTTGCGGAGCGTGTTACGCAACCCCCAAACCTTGCCTTAGACACTGACTAATCCAAGAAAACTTAAACTCTTTCACTTATAAATCTTACTTGACTTTTGAACCATTTGTCTTGTCATTAGTAGCATAAGCTTTGAACTAATAACTAGATGTAAATGGTAAGTATTTGTAAGACTCACCAAACTTTACAAATACCTACCATGTTTATTAAATTATTAGTTCAAAGCTCATGCTACTAATAATAAGATAATTGGTTCAAAAGTGCTGCCGACGCTACCATCGACGTTGTTGCTCCTTACAATGAGTCCACTCTCTCCTAGAGGTTACAAGAACTCTAGATAAGCAGGGATGGAGGATC
>NC_033796.1:46147334-46173212 GCF_001876935.1 Asparagus officinalis
TGAACTAGCAGCAGCAGCAGCAGCGGTGACTTAACATAAAAAGTGAAGCCAGCCTCATTCATTCAAAGACTCCCACCACGAGACAATCGAGAGCACTCTTATTTTGTGTTGATCCTATGTGTGTGTGTGTTGCGTGTTTGTTTGATTCTAGATATTTAATTTAGAAGTCTACCAAGCTTATTGAGGCGCGCGCCCTGGGCACGTCCCGAGCGTCGGGCGCTTCGGCCTAGGGGAAATGCGCCCCGCACGCGAGGCGGGGCGCTGCACGCAACGAGGCGCGCACCTCGTGTGCGCCTCACGTGCGCCTCGCTCGCGCCTCGCATGCGCCTCGCGCGCGCCTCACACCTGCGTTATGTAATATACTCTTTCTTTTATTTTTTTAAAAATAATTTACATAATTACATATTTATATCATGTAATATACTCTTTCTTACTAGTTGCTAATCTATTTTCATCTTTTCATGTTTAACCTATAAAAAGGAAGCAATAATTAGTAATTTAGTATACTTGTTTGCTAATTGTAACTTCCTTCTCTAATTAGCATGCTAACTAGCAAATATGTAATTGTTACATTCATTCTTTATCTTTTCATGCTAAGTAGCAAATATCAATTAAGAATACTAACTAGAAAATTATGAACAGTCATGTTTGCTAATTATATTTCTTAGTCTTTTTATGTGACAATTTATAAACATATGCTCATAATTGTTAATCACTTAATTTGATGATTTAAATACATGTTTTTTGTATCTTTTTGTTACTTTAAAAATTCAGTTAGCATAATTTGATGATTTAAGTTGATATTCTCATAATTTTGGATGTAGGTAACTAATATGTTGCTTATATGTTTCTGTCTTATGATGTTGGCAAATATTAGTTTGAGTTATGCGCCTCAATTAGTGAGGCGCGCGTCTCGTTGTGCGCCTTACGCATGGTGCGCGTAAAGGACCTTTGCGCCCTGCATTGCGCCTTGCGCCTCGATAACTATGAAGTCTACTATGCTTAGTCATTCATGGACATGTGAAAAGCTAGTCAGACTACTAATTGAGTTATAACTTCAATGCACATAAGACTACTAGTCCTCTATATTTTCTGGTTGTGTATGCAGAATACATGGGACTCGTAGGCCCGTGTATATTCTAAGCTCAATCAACCTCATAATTAACAATTGTTAATTACACTAGACTACTAGTACCGTATATTTTAAAATAATTTTTTACAAAATTGACCTCTTTTGGCTACCATTGATGACATGGTCAAAAAGATGTCAATTTTGTTAATTATTTAGCAAAAAGGTCTGATTTGCTAATTATTTGTCAAAAAAGGTCTTTTTCAAAAAAATTCTCTTATTTGTACTACAATGATTATAACAGGTTACTGCAAGTACAAGAAATCCACATTATACTCAAGATATTCTCAGCATATTTCATTATATGTCATTAGCATACTCCTATTTTTTAAATATATTCCTTGACACTTACCAAATACTTGCAACTTCTTTTTACGAGACAATAAACCAATGTAAGTTGCATCTCTAATAACGTAGCTACTAGGGATCCGCTGCAAAATTGTGGTCAAGTAACTCCTAGAAGATGGTGAATAAGTAAAGGCACATGATCTCAACCCCATTTCATATGAATGCAAATGTTTTTGTGCTTACATGATGATTAGGATTTTAAGTTCAGTGAGTTTAGGTCTTTATTAAGCACTTTGAGAGAAAAATGATGGGATCTGAAGTTCTGAACTGCAATTCCAGCCCAGTTTTTTGTTCATCATCATAACAAGGGGTAACTAGCACGTGGTGCATCTATATGGACAGATCAAACCTTTGAAGCAAACCATAATACAGAATAAAATTAAAATGTCAAAAAATATTCTACAACTCATGATAGTAAATGTTTTCAGGTACTTGGATAGAATAAGAGAACTTCGGAGCTATAGTCAAGATCATGATATTAAAAATTATATCTTGTGTAATTTATTCTCCTTTTACCCTTTCTCTTTTGACAAAAGTAGGTTGTAGCCTGATGGAAGCGTGATTTTAATTCATACCTCTTGCACACTGCTAAAAGGCCATGCATAGGTCTACAAAATAATACAACAGCAAAGCTTTTATTACCAATTTTGGAGCTGGCTTCATAAATCTTATTCTTCCATTCGGTTCTGTTTTGCTAATTTAAACTCATCCAGTCATACAAGGGCATCCATTCTAAACACACTATTCGAAATAAAAAAACTGCAATCATTCGAAAACTCTGAAAAAACTTTAGCATCCAAATCTAGAAAAGAAACTAAAGAATTACATTCATTGTTTCCGGCTTGGGTTGCACCAGCATTTCCAAATCCGGAATCACTTGAAAACATTTGAACGTGCTCCTATTGATATGTGTGGTGTTGTTTTATGCTAGTTGAAAGGCTCTGATTTTATATCACGAAGAGACTCTTTTATCGGAGGGAAATAGGGCATCCAAATTTAGAAACTATAGTCTCCACTCTATCCTAACTTCTTGAACACTATATTGAGTTCCTCAAGGTAACCCACATTGAAATACAAGTCATGTCCAAATTACCCCGAAGTTCCTCCCCGTTGGTTGAAACAAAAGCAGTTTGGCTTTGGTTGTACTTATCATCAGGCTCATGAAGACTACGTTGGCTCCAATTCCTCCTCCAGACATTTGTTACACGAGCATGATCTTTGATTCTCTACACTGACTTTCTTCATTCTTAGCTGACCATTCTTGGGAAAAGATATTACAGAGATTTTCTTTGGGCTACATGGAGACAGATTTTATACTCATGCTAACTAGGTTACTCTAACACGGTTTTTTGGAGGACATGTCTGTGTCCAACGTGTCAAACACGGATTCTCCGCAGACACGCCATGGACACATGTGGTTCAAAGTAAAACCCGATTTTCCTAATACTTATACTTTAAACTAGTTTCTTTGGTAATATTGGGTTCAAAATCAATCGGTTTTTGAACCCGAAAACTGAAACCAATTACTTAGATATTTGAAAATACCACTTATTATCCAATGCGATCAAAACTAAACTTTAGTTGTCAAACCATATTCTTACTTTGAATTAATTTCTTAATTGTTATAGATAATAGAAAGAAACATACAAACGTTATAGGTATTTTAATTCAATATTCGATTTACTGTAAGTCACGTGTGTGTAGGCTACATTACCAAATTGGTATTCTAAATTTCTAGTTTGACCCTCTTTTCCAGACCAATAGAGTATTTATTTCTGCTCCAGCATCAATAAGGTATTTTAACTTGTGCCTCGATGATAATAAGGTTTTTTTTTTTGCCATCAACGAGATTTCCAACAACCTATATTTTCTTTTATTTTAGAAAATTTCTTTCGTCCCCCAATCCATCAAAATTGTTAAATCTACACTCCCGCTCTCCTTCAGCCTCCCCAAATTTAAATTTATTTCATAATTTTACCCAACAAAATCCCCATTTACTCTTTCTTTCCCTCTCAATGATGGAGCCCCATCTTTCTCCTTCAAACTCCCTCAGTTCAACCTAAACCTTAATCCTAATTGGTACCATTTGGATGAAAGTTGATGGGTTGGATTAGGGTTTAGATTTGAATTGGGCAATGTTGAAGGAGAAAGAGAAGGTGCAAAGGAGAACCTTATTTCGTAAAAGGATGGAACAATTTTGAATTGAGGAAAATTGAAGGTGTAACTTTAATAATTTTGATAAGTTACGGGCATGGAAGAAATTTTCCAAAATAAAAAAATATAGATCACTGGAAATCTCACCGTCGGTGAGAAAAAATGCCTTATTGTCATCGAGGCACAAGTTAAAATACCCTTATTAAAGCATACCCTATTAACACCGGAGCAAAAATAAATACCCTACTGAAAAAAAGGGTCGAGTTAGAATACCAATTTGGTAAATTAGTCTATATATGCATGTATATATATGTGTGTGTATCTATGAATAAAAATATAGTTGTGTCCCCATATCCTGCATTTTATGAATTTGTCATGTCCCATCTTCATAACTGTGTCCATGTCCACACCCGTATACATGCTACCTAGAGTGCTAGTTATCAAACCATCTCCAATTGACCTCTTAAACGTTTAGTACTATTCTCTCTTAAAACAAAGGTACTTCATAAAAAAAAGGAGTTGCTCCAACACTTGAATAAAGAGTATGTTCGATTAGGAGCATTATAATTTCAAATGCATTTGCAACATGTAGTTCTAGTTACATGCGTTAAGAGTTGCATTCTACTGTTTGGTTGAAATATAGTTTGAATGACACGAGTTACAAAATCAATGTTTGATTACTTATTGTCAATCACATAATTACAACACTTACATGATTATTTGTTTGGATAAAATTCTTGCGTTGCAAGAACAATTTAAATCCCTCAACATTGTAAACTTACATCTCCTAATTTGTAATCAAATTATAATAATAACTTTATATATTGAATTTTCTCACAACTAAAAGCTATCAAGAATCCACAAAATCCTAAGACTGAAAATATCATGTGACTGAAAGTATTAGAGTTTTCAATCTCATTTGAGCAATATTATGAGGAGAAAGAGGCCTCAATGTTTACATCATATAACTAACTTTGTTATATCTATTTAGTGCATTATAAGTTATAAAATTGAATAAATTTGCTTAAATTTTTGTTGTAAAGTATCAGTCACTACACAACCACTCTGAAGTTATGATGAAAGTTGAGAGTTGTAATTTTATATTCCATAATTATCCTGCAGATTGAAGGCCCTTTCTTTTGGATGAAACTTGAACTCATGCAACAGTAACATTTTTATCTTTCCAATACATTTCAAATTCATGTCCAATAGGTCAATAGCTCTAATACTATCTTAAAGTATCTGCCACTACACAACCACTCTTAAGTTATGATGAAGGTTGAGGTTATAAAATTCCCCCGCAAATTGAGTGTCGTTTCTCTTAGATGAAACTTGGACTCACACAGTAGATCATTTTTTCTTTTAAATAGGCTTCAAATTCATGTCCAATAAGATTTGAACCTGGCTAACTCTAATACTATCTTAAAGTCTTATCACTACAACAATACTCTGAAGTTATGATGTGGGTTGAGGGTTAAAATTTGATGTTCTAACAATGTTCATACACATCCAATAATGCTCATATATATTGAAATGTATTTACATAAAAACTAGCAACACAAAATTTAAGTTCATTAAAAAGAAATATAAATCATATAAACTTTAAGGGCTAAAAGAAGCTAAGCAAAATAAATTGAATGCTTCCCTTCAATCATACTACTCATAATGACCCAACAATTAGAAAATAACAAAGTCAAAAATAACAATAGTATTATGTGACACTACACTTCTCTAAAACTTGGAGGTGCATAAAACAAAAAGTGTAGCATAGGTTACGTGCTTGGTAATATTAAATGTAAGAAAATATAAAAATATATAAAAATTTTAATAAATAGGACTATGATTTCATAAAAAATAGAATTTCAATAGATAATAAGATATACAAATTTATTAAAATACCAAAATAAAATGTTCAGTTATATCATCATAAATTTACGTACCACTTTCATAATTTCACATTCACTAGATTTTTCACTAGTCACCAGCATAATGACATCATTAAATATAATCTAAGTTGCATGGAAACGGGTACGGGTACTGGTACGGGTGCGGGTGCGGGTACGGGACACGGCAAAACTATAAAATGTAGGGTACGGGGACACGACTACATATATATATTGAATTAATACGGTACATAAGATAAAAATTTTCCCCTTCATGTGTCATTAGAATTAAAATTCCGATCACATTTTTGAGTTTCTTTTATCATATTGATTATCGTGAATTGTAAACTACTCATTTTTTTTACTAGACATCTAAACGACCCATTAACTATATAGTTTTAAACTTGGGTATAGACTGAAACGAATCTGACCCGTATCTCATTAGTTTCAAATGACGGATGTGAAGTGTAAGCTCTACGTCCAGGAAGTCTTTGACAAGTGTTTTAAATTAACACATATATCATATAATTAAGTACATATTGTAATAAATGCATGCATATATTCAAGAAGTGTCCATGAAGTTTGGGTACGGGAAAGTGTCGGATACGTGTCCGGTACGGGTACGGCTTCATTATAGAAGTACCCGGGTAACATAGAATATAATTCACGATGATGAAATATGTTTTCTTTATGTCAAGGTATGGTTAGCAACCCTTTAAGACTAGACCAGAACTAAACCTGGCCCAGTCTTGGGTTGTTTTTAGTTCGACAAAAAACTGGGCTACAAAATTGGCCCATTATCTTTAGGCAAAATAGTGGTCACATAAACTAGTTCAACTGTAGACCACCTTTTCCCTGGTCCAAACTAGAACCGATTTAAGATAGAACTGCAGGATTAGTCCTAGCCCAGTTTTGAGTGAGTTGCCAAATACACCCTAATGCAATATGATAATTGTTTATACATCTATTTACATTAATAATTTACAATAGATCAATAGTATTCTTCCAAAACATGTTATGAGAATTAAAATTCCAATGACACCTTATGTTATTTATTACGTAGATAACAGATGGCAAACCGCTTGTTCTTAAACAAGATACCTAAAATTTAAAATCATAGTTTTGAACTTGACTAACGAACCCATCCAACCAGCTCAAGAAGTGAACATGAAGTGTACCAGTGTTGAAAATAACGCGTTTCGTAACGCAAAATAACGCATAGCGTAACGTAACGCAAGCTCAACGTTACATAACGTTTGAATATAACGCAAGAACAAAATAACGTAGGTTATTTTCCCTATAACGTAGGTTATGTAACGTAACACTGTAATGTTTAATAACTTAGGTTATTTTGTCAATGGCTTAGATTGCTTTAAAAAAAGAAAAACGGCTGTGATTTGATTTACTTGTTAACAAACCTATGAGGGCCTAAACTAAACCCGTCGAGCTCCATTTCTCTTGAACGACCAGCGAATCCACCCTTCTGATTCCAATCCCGTCCCTGACCATTTGCAGTGCACGTGAAGTTAAGTTATGACTCCAGCAGCGATCGAAGCCTTCCGGGCAGGCAATTACGAAGCTCTCCAGCAGCCGCGTCGAGCGCTCGGCCCGCGGCAGTAGAAGCCCATGACGCGATCAGAAGCCTTTCCCGCCGGGCAGTTGCTTCGAGAGCCCTCCAGTTCAGGAGTTATTGAAGGGCTGCCTCCCTTGTGCAACTCGGATCTCGGCAAGCGTTCGAACCCTCTCCACTGGCACTGGATCGTCTGCCCGTCGCGCTATTATTTTTATTTCTTTTTTCCTGGGATTTTCTTTTTTTCCTCGCTTTTTTTGCTATTCTGAGAAACCCTCGCAGCGTATCATCTTCTGTTGTATCTTCTGTTGTTGTTGAAAAGATGGTGATTAACTGTGAAATATTGATCTATATTATATATACAAATCCTACTAGTCTTGGCGCGTTACTTTCGTGTCTCAGGCCTCTTGAAGTCGCAAGAGAGTAGCTTAATTCCTTGACGGACCAGTCCAAGGAGGTCTCGAGTTTGATTCTGCTATTGCAGTCGAAGAATTGCCGATCAGCTATAGATTTCTCATATTACATAATTAATTAATCATCTGGTAAGAATTATCAACAGAAAAACCATATTATATTACAATCTCCTACTAATTGCTCGAAATTATTAAAAATTAAAAATTCTGATTTATTTTTGAACTGGTTTACTATCTATAAATTATTTAAATAATAATAAATTATTTAAATAATAATAAATTATTTAACCTACGTTACGTTATGCGTTATCGCTATTGTAACTTAACCGGAGGTAAGCGTTACGTTATGCGTTATCGTTATTTTCAACATTGAAGTGTACTATAAACATCCAAGGACTATATGGCAATTGATTTAAATTAAAACATGTACATATAGCTGATTACGCGTTTGAACAATGAATAAATGTATGTGTATATTCAAGGTGTCAGTGTCTAATCTAGGTGTATTACATGAGAGAAGTGTCCAAATAGAGTCTGGGTGTACGCATCGATGTCTGATTCGTGTTGGATATGGGTAGGACTTCATGATAGAAGTATCCAAGTAACAAAATGGCAACTATGAAGCATGGCCGTAAGGTAGAAAGCTCCATGAAAGACTAAGAATCACAAATGGTAATCAACTTAAGTTAGTCCTTGATAATCCAACAAGATACTTGGACAAGATTGTTTTGATAAGATAGGATTTATTGTGCATTTTATGGAGCTTGCTTGAGCGTAAAAGGACTAGACCTTGTTTTCATATCCTATGGTACATAGGATAAAACTAAACATGTCTCATATCCTATGGTACATAAGATAAAATTAAACGTGTCTCCATAGTTATTTTTATCACATTTGAATAGAGAAATATATTGGATACTTTTTACTCCATGTTTGATACAAGGAAAAATAAATCATGAAAGCTGTGATTTTTTTGTGGATCTTACATGGTTTAGATTTGTTTCAAATTCCAATATGTTGAACAGGATTGGTCTTTTATTGATCCATAATGCATTGTGATGTCCAGAAATTTAAGACCTATTTGAGAAATCATATCAAAACTACGTAATATGAACATATGATTGAAAAAGTCACACTACCTACTTTTGAGTTAGAAATTATAGATGGATACGGATTATTTTAACAATTTTTAACTTTCAACAAAATGGAAAGAAAAGCAAGAAAAAAGACATTAGCCATAACAAATAAGAAACCAAAACTTTATTTTGTAAATCAATCATCAATACTACATAATAAAATTGTCAAATAAATACCATATGTACGAAAAATAATAATAATATACAATACGTTCCATCTTATCAAGTTTGCTTAACAAAAGGGGTTACCATTCACATGAAGGATTTTGGTAAATCACTTTTAAGAAAATCAGAGGGTTAACCAAAATACTGTAACAACTTTACCACTTAGCTTCTATTATATAATTTCCACAAGCGAATACCTAAAAATACATAAAAATTAAAAAAAAAACGTGAATATCTATTTTCTATATATCCACAATTGCTTTGGAAATGGATATGTGCACATCTATCTAAATCAGATATAGGTGCTCTTGAAATTCCCAGATCTTTGTATAGAAAATAAGAAGATCACGCATATGAATTAAGAAAATGAGATACCTTCGATTTATTGATGATTGCACCAACAAAAATCGCAACTTAGGGTTTAATTAGGTTCGAGATTTTATGATTTCACAAGATAAAAAACGAAAATCATGGAGAAAATGAGATACCTTTGATCGGATCTGAAGAGATGACTTATCTCACTTTCTCCGGATCTGATCTGCCCTCGTATTCCTTCAGTTTTATTTTTACGGGCGGCCCACTAGGGTTCCATTTCACGGTTCAAATAAGATTACTAACGGGTCGGGTTCAGTTAGAAAAGTATACGGGTACAGTTTTTTTCAGTATTAATCCTTCAAATTTTCATATTTTGATATTTGTCCTTCATATGACACTAGTGTGCACCCCGTGCAATGTACGGCCTCCATTTTTCTATTTCTGCTACAGTAATTATGTATTTAAATACAGTTTTTTATAAGCACTACAGTAACATTTCTTAAATGCTGCAGTATCCCTTTTGAGCTACCCGTAATAATGCTACGGTAATGTTTTTAAACACCGCAATTCCCGTTCATGCTACGGTAATAATGTTACAGTGTTTTACTGTGGTATGGATAGTGACACTTGGATATTTCATCCTTGACGGGACTTTTAATGACGAGGTATCCTTGATGGCCACCCATCAAGGATACACATTTTTGATGGGGAAAATGTGCATTCTTGACGGGAATGCCTACCGAGGATGCCCAAAATTCTACTAGCGTTTGTTCCACAAAAACGGGGGGAAGTTAGATGTATCCCATGACGGGAAACAAATTGCAAGCACTGAACCACCTAGTTTCGCCATCGAGGCCTGGGAAACGACAAAGGTTAAGCTCTCTCTCAAGGGTTTTGATTCGAAAATGTATCAAGACTTGACTTCTACTACAAACGAATCTAAGGATGTGTCCCTCTCTTTAGGAGGAGATATCCCTATGGTAGGCAAGGGATTAAGAAGAGTGCAAAGAAGTAAGGAGCTGTTTGGTTGGCAAAAATAAGGAGTTGAAATAGGTTTCCAGCTCTGACATGTTGACAGTAAGAAATGTAAGTTCATTTTTTTTTCTAATCTGCAGTTTGGTTCGCACTCAAATTTAAAGAAAACTTTGATGGAAATCGTCCGCCAGCTCAGAAAAAAAGAGATCCCCATTTCCGAAGTTTTTGCTCTGAAATGGGATGGAGATGAGTTAAAAAACTCATATGGCTGCCAGCTAGACCGCGGGAACACAGAAAAAACAGCGGGAAAAAAAACCACTTCGTTATTATCACCGCCTTCTTATCTCTTTCTCCTTTCCTCTTCCTTCTTCATTTTCTTTTTCCGTCTCTCTTCTTCAATCCTTCCACCGCCTCTCTCTGGCCAAAAAAAAATTATGGAAAATATTTTTTGTGAAACCTTCGTCGATCCTACCTGATATCGATCCCTCTTCCACTGTCAATCTTCTCTTGCTACTTCAATAGAAATCCAAGCTTTGTTAGGGCTAATAGTTGGCTATTTCATCGGTAAAACAGCTTCTAATTTGGGTTATTGGTTCGGCGGTCTTCTATTTGGGTTATTTTAGAGGTGGATTCGTTGCTTTGCTACGTTGATTGCTTAATCCCTCTAAGATCTCACTGCTTTGGGGCTAATCCATGTAGAGAACCTCACCGAGCTTCTTTGCAAAATCTGTGAAGGTAATTTGCCTTTGGAATAATTTTGTTTTTCCTTTTTCTTTCCTAATTTGTTTAATAGTAAGTTTTCACATTCACATGCAAAGGCCACTTCTTTTTAATAACCACAATAGTTGTTTGCATTTAATAGTAAGTTTTCACATTCACATGCAAAGGCCACTTCTTTTTAATAACCACAATAGTTGTTTGCAATGAAAAACTTCTTCTTGATTCCAAACCCGAGTTGGTTAAAAAAAATTGGGATTTTTTTTTGAGTTTTTTTGGGTTATTGGGTGTACAAAGGGGTTTAAAGATATTGTTTTTTTAATGATTGTGTGATTTTAGTTATTATTTATCTACTGGATGGATAATTATGCATGGTGTGGTATTATTGTTAACAGAGGAATTATTAGAATTTGACTTGATCATGCATTATTTTGTTTGCTAAATTTTAATTATTATGCAAATCATGTGAAAATTATTGCTTTTAGATGTATTAGAATTGAGCAATTTTACTTTCTCACGGATGTGTGAATTTCCTTTGACTATTTGTTAAGTGTGATTGCAAATTTTTTTGAAGCAGCTCTAAAGTGGTGTTAGAATTTGATTATTGAAATGAATATGAACTTTTATTATGTGCATGTTTTTTTTTGGTGGTAACCTCACCATGGTGATCACAGCTTGTTTCTCTCATTGTGCACTTCTTCCAACCAAACTAGAGAAAATAAGAAGTGACATTTCCTATTCTTAGTTTCCTTTTTTTAAGATGTGAAACAAACAATAGATGTGTGTGGAAATATATTTCCAAGCCTATTTTGTGTTGAACCAAACAAACTTTAAGAAACCTATAAAAACATAGAGAAATCAATGTTTAGGCTTGGAAATATATTTCCTATATTTAGGGAAACCAACCAAACAGCCCCTTAGAGACGAACAACCTTGTCCAGTTTTACTAGAATAAATCTTACTTTTTTATTAGGGTGTAAAATGATAGTTTACAAGCTTGAATAAACCTTATTTTTTCAATATCTCTCTCTGATACAAATCTTACAACCCCACTAATTTGAGATGAACACCAGCTCCCAATCAGAGAAATTTACAATATCCACTGCTACGCCTCTTACTGTATTTGATCTATTCACAAGTTCAAAAAATTAAAAATACTGAACAATATTGTCGTTTTCATAAATTTCTGTATGTGTTTTGTGGGTAGTTGTGTGCTTTTTTACTCTTGTCGTATGATAACTATTTTATTATTCATTCAAACTCTTAATTGATTTAATGTGGGTATTGTAGATGGATGGTGATTGTGTTGATGAAGAAATGATAATGAGCATTGTCTCTGGGGCTACACTATCTATCATATTGATCTTAGTTACATTCATGCGTAGGGTGCAAGCTAGACGTAGAAGAATACGTAGTGGTCCAACTATTGAAAAATTAATTAAAAAAAAAGGAGGTTTGAGCACATGCACTACATAGTGCATGGATATATAGATAGTTGTCAAACCTATTTCAACCCCTTATTTTTGCCAACCAAACAGCCCCTATACAACATGACACTTCCATGCAATCATACTATCTGAGACATCAAGCAATGATGATAATGAAAAATGATTAATGTGATATGCAACCTGCATTAAGGCTCATGTATGTAGGAGATGTGCATCATGCTTTTGATCAATGTTTATGATTTAGCAACCTATATCAACTTTGATGTATTGGCATGGCTATCTATAATGATATTGATCAAGCTCTTACATATCAAGCACTACATGGGCACTTATGTAATGGATGGTTGTCACCTATGATTACCTTCCAGTTCTGAGCTTACATATGTCTATGATGAGTTTCATTGGCATGGTATTTTGACCCAAGAAATGATGTTGTTGAATGAGGGTAACTTGAACTTGCTTATGTGAGCCTCTTTTTTTAAAATCTCAGCAATCTGGTGTTACACTCCAAGACTTGTTATGTGAGCCTCTTTTTTGCTTTCTTGAACTTGCTTTCTTGAACTGATGGAAGGTTACTTGAGAGGATAATTATTATAAGGATTGGATCAAGATTTCTCACTTTGTTATGTGAGCCTCTTTTTGCTTTCTTGAACTTGCTTTTAAGCTTTTCTGTTCATTTCAACTGTCCGTGCTTGGATTAAATTGAACTGGCAAGCTTTTCTTGTTCTCATGCCTAGTATGCGTTCAGTTCTTGCAAATATGAGAAATTAGGCTATAAATCTGATTATCGTGTTTAATAATCGTGCATACTATGCTTTTAGTTCTCTTTTTGATGGTAACCTCACCATGGTGAGGACATCCAGTTTTTCTCATTATGCATTTCTT
The DNA here is from genome assembly GCF_001876935.1 of Asparagus officinalis. Lineage (NCBI taxonomy): Eukaryota > Viridiplantae > Streptophyta > Magnoliopsida > Asparagales > Asparagaceae > Asparagus > Asparagus officinalis. Next base: position 46,160,473 of record NC_033796.1, read on the forward strand.
CCATCCAATCTTCTGAGAAAATGAGAAGTGGTTTTTTATTAACCATACAAATTTTATGAAACCTTTAAAAACACTTGAAAAGCAACGTCTATGCTTGGAAATAAGTTTCCTATAATTAGGGAAACCAACCAAACAGCCCCTGTATGGAAATTGGGCTATAGTTCTGAGACATCATGCAATGATGATAATGAAAAATGATTAATGTGATATGCAACCTGCATTGAGGCTCATGTATGTAGTAGATGTGCATCATGCTTTTGATCAATATTTATGATTTAGCAACCTATATCAACTTTGATGTATTGGCATGGCTATCTATAATGATATTGATCAAGCTCTTACACATCAAGCACTACATGGGCACTTACATATTGGATGGCTGTCACTTATGAATTTATTCAAGTTCTGAGCTCCAATATTTCTATGATGATTTTTCCCTTTTATTTATGTACTTGATGCTCCCCTCTAATTTCCCCCCAAGATCTTGCCAAAATGTGTTAATTGCCATATAATTCTGGAGCTACTTATGTATTTGTACAGAGGACTAGTCTTAATTACTTTGTATCAGATTGATGCTTCTGCTCTCAGGTGCGTTTTCTACTAAACCCTTGTATAGTTCTCAACCTGGAAGCTCATATCATTTACCTCATATTTTCTGCTGTATTTTGGCATGGGCTTGTTTGCAAATGGGTATGTTTCTGATTAAGCATACATGTGACTGTAATATGTTATTCTAATAATGATATTGTATGGTATGTAGTGTATATGCAATGTAATATACAGGGGTTGCTTGGAGGAAATGCAAAATACTCGAGGCATAGGAGATGTGCTAACATTTCTTGTTCGATGCAAATATCAGATTCAAGTGAAAAAAATAGAAATGCTCGAGGACGTGTTTTTTTATTATCAGATTGATGCTTCTGCTCTTAAGTGCTTATTCATAATTAGTTTGATATATCATATTCTAATATTACTCTGTTATTTCTGTCTAGCTTGGAGGAAATGTAAAATGCATGAGGTATAGGAGATGTGCTAACAGAAATGCTCAAGGCGCGCAAATATATTTGTTCTTCAATACAATTGATAATGGTTATGGTCTTATTATTGGGATCCTTTTGTTGTGATGTAGAATCTATTGGTTCAGTATTGTGGTGATTAATATAGCATCGATTAACAAATTCTTTGACAATTTTGTCTAGACTGAATTATCTATGTTGTAGCAGGATGTTCAAGTGAAAAAAATATCTTGAACTGTGATGTGGGTTGATATATTATGTTCATGTCATTTTTGTTTTGAAATTTTGATGGGAAATAGTTAGAATTTGGTTGTTGAAATGAGTACTACATTTTATTATGTGAATGTCTCTTTGGTGGTAACCTCACCATGGTGAGCACAACTAGTTTTTCTTATTGTGCACTTTTTCCATCCAAACTACTGAAATTGAGAAGTGATATTTCCTATTCTTGGTTTCTTTTTTTTTTTGGTGTGAAACAAACCATGGATATTTGAGGACATCTATTTCCAGCCCTCTTTTGTGATGAACCAAACAAAATTCAAGAAACCTTTAATAAAACATGGAAATCAATGTCCATGCCTGGAAATAGATTTCCTATATTTAGGGACACCAACCAAACAGCCCCTAAAAGGAAACTGAATGTTAGATGTGAGCTTAAGGTGAACAAGATGGTTAAGGAGATTGGAGTTACGTCGCAAGATTGCAAAGCAGAGTTTTCGTGATCAACATCACAAAATCTTTCCCGTCATTTTTGTTCTATGTATAAGAGATTGGTTATGGTGTATAAAAAATAAAAAGTTTTTTTTTCCTTTTAGGATAATATTGTGTTATTCTAACAATTTCTATGTGATTTGTATCTCTTCTTAGAATCACTAATTGTATAGAGAATATGCTTTTATTAAGTAATGCAAAATCTGGGAACAATATTTTTCCATTGGTTAATCCATAAACAATATTTTTCTTGAGATAAAGGATGAGCCTCCAGCCAAAGCTAGTGAAGCTGCTCCCTCCCATTCATCACTGCTTTCGCACCACGGCTTTCTGCAAGATAGAGAAAACTCCATTCCCAGTCGATCGATTCGAACCTGCAGCTCCAGACCTCCAATGTTCTGATTCCATACTGATGATGAGTCTCTTTCCTTCCATTCTTCTTCCCCGGGATCTGAGAAGATTATTATCCATTTTGGTGCCGCATGGTTTTTTTTTAATGTTTTGATGGAATGTTCAAGCATAAGATTAATCATTCTATTTTCTAATAACCCATAAATACATGCAGGCTAATCGTCAACTATCATATTTTTCACCTTTTTTTCCTTCAGATTTGTGCACCTAGATTTTCAACTAGGACTAGGATTTAATTAGGCTCAAGATGATGTGACATACAAAGAACCATTAGAAATAGAATATTAATTTAGGGGGAAAATTAGATATCTTTGGTCAGATCTAAAGGGTTGCTTTCTCTCATTTTCTTCGGATTGAAGGTCCTTTACTTTGGCATTGGGACACAGTAGTTCAGCTCCACATTCCACGGGGATTATTAACTGGTCGAGTTTAGTTGGAAAAAGAGGCGAGTATGGCTTTAAATTGAGAGATTTGCTTCGGTGCTCCAAAAATAGGATTTTTTTTAAAATTTTTAAATTGACAAAAATAACAAATGAGCTAAAATAAGAAAAGGTATTTTAGTCTTTCAAAATTCTCTTCCAATTGCATCACATGACATAATTACTTTAAGAGTCTTTTAATCATCATCCAATGACTTTATAGAGGCGAAGAGCAATGAACATAACATAGTGTTATATAGAAATAAAAAAAAATTAAAAGGAAAAAGATGGGGTACCTTTCAAAGCGCCTCTTCACGAGAATTTTTGGAGGATAGGATGCGTCGTTGCCTTTTATAAACAATATATAAAAGGTAATTAATCAACGATAAATAAGACTAGCAAATATTAGCTTATAAACTAGGGAAATAGGATACATCATAAATTCGGTTTCTCTCCTAAATTGTATTTCCTAAACTAACCTTTTAACCTAATTGAAATTATAGTTAATTACAAATTTGGGTGTGGAACACCTCCTAACCGCTAAATCTATCTGTCTAGAAATGTGAGAGCTATTTTTAAGGAATTTATTTACGGATATGCCACCGGTACTCCAACAATTCTTCAGGGTGCATCGAAGCTGTAGGCTTAAAGAGAACCTAAACATGCAACAAATATGATTTTCTCGAGTTAAGATAGTTAAACATGTGTATTTTCTTAATATGTTTTACAATGTCACAAGAAACTATTGAAAGGCAACTATATATACAGATGTGTGTAGTATGATAATCGTAGATTATCATGAAAAAGAAACTCTAATAAGATGGAAAAGCTTTAAGTCTATAACAGGACAAATTAAGAATTATAAATACCAGTGAATATTTAGCACGCGCCTCAAATTTATGGTGGGCCAACAACCAAGAGGTTGGATAATAAGTGCAAAAAATTGAGTTGCCGAACATAGCAAATAGCACTTTAATTTGCATCCGCGAAAGCAACGGCCGGCCTGAACTCTTGCGTCATCTAACACTTCTATTATAGATCACTGAGAGCAATATGAATTTCACTTCCATGAAAGAAAACTCTACAAAGAAAAGGAAATTTTACTGTACGAAAGACCAATGAAGATAAATATTGTGTTTAAAACACACTATCGACATATGTTAGGTCGTCCTATTTTTTTAGATGTCTTTCTTCCCATTGATAGCGAGAGCGTTTTAATCAAAACTCTTCCTCACGTGCTTTATAATATATGTGAGGGTATTGTAGAAACGACGAAAACATTAGAGAAGAACATGATTTTTGGAGCAGACAGAGCTTTGGGTGATTGTCGGTCGACCGCGAACTTTGGGGCGGTCGACTGGAAACGTGCACGAGTACATGGTATTTTCTGGATTTCTGTCTGGTCGACCGCGAAGACTTCAGTGGTCGACCGCGAAGACTTTAGCGGTCGATCGCGAACCCTGTAATGCATTTTTTGGTTTCTTCTGGTCGGTCGACCGCGACGGTTTCGACGGTCGACTGCCAGTCGGGTTTGGGCCTGATTGCGGTTTCTGTTCTGTTTGGGATTTGTGTTTGGTATAAATACAAATACGATTTTAGGGTTTGTGAGTTGAAAGGGTTGTTTTGAGCACAAAAAAGAGAGTTTTTTCTGGGCTATTGGTTTAGCATTTTGTTTGAGAGATTTGAGTAATTTTATAATCTCTATTTGTACTCTCTCTTCTCTATTAGTGAAAACTCATCCCCTTCTTGCCACGTGGACATAGGCAACTTGCCGAACCACGTAAAATTTATTTGTTTGTGTTCGTGTCGTTTTTTGGATTGTGTTTGGCCTTCTCTCTCGGCGTTTGTGCGATTTCCTCGGAGTCCAACAAGTGGTTTCAGCACAACAAGTGGTATCAGAGAACCAAGGCTACGCTTGGGATTAGGTGGAAGAGTAGATCGCTTTGGAAGCTCGTTTAGAGTTTCAGTTGGTGATAAGGTGGGATTTTTACTATTGTGGATCTTGTCTTCCGTCGTGTGGGGGTGAGATCTTTCGGAGGCTCTTGTTAGGGTTTCAGTTGGAGGTAAAAATCTATCTTTCTCGCAGTTTGGATCTATTTTTTTTAGTTTGTTCCGCATTGATTTGTTAGTGCTTTGAGGAAGATGGCTGAGAAAGAAGGAGTTGAGGGTGATGTTTCTGACGTGAAGACCGTCCAAAGTTTAAATATTCACTCTATGAAGATAGACGTGGAGAAGTTTAATGACACTAACAAGTTTGGTTTATGGAGATGTGAAGTTTTGCATGCGCTCAACATGCAAAATTTGGAGGATACTTTGGAGTTGGACGGCAAGCCGGACGATATTGAAGAGAATGTTTGGAAGAAGATGAATAGAACAACGTATGGTGTGATTAGGTCTTGTTTAACTCAAGATCTAAAGTATGATGTAATCAATGAGACTTTTGCAAAGAAGATTAGGGAGATTCTAAAAGAGTGTTGAGAACCGATAGCATTTGAAGAGGAGGCTTTACCGTTTCTAGCTGAAGAAGGGAATCTTGATTAGTGATCACATGAATAACTACACGAAGCTTTTTACGGATTTGGTGAATGTGGATGTTATGATCAAAGATGAGGATAATACATTGTTGTTGTTGAGTTCCTTGCTTGACGAGGAATATGAGACATTCGTTCTTACTCTTATTAATGAAAAAACATCTCTTTCGTATAGTGAGGTCATCGCTACTGTTGTGAATTATCAGCTTAGGAAGATAGATAATGAGTCTTCAATTGATAAAGTAGGGGAGACATTGGTCGCAAGAGGGAAGAGTCCAAACCAAAATAGGAGATAGCAGTCTAAAGGAGCACATCCTTCGGTTGGTTGGAATCAATGTGCTTTTTGCAAAGAAGATGGACATTGAAAGTCTAAATGTCCAAAATTGAAAGATCGAGCCAGAAAGAATAAAGAGAAAGCTATACAAGCTTCAGAGGTAAATGTTGTCAAAGCTAGTGGTGACAATTCAAATTCAAATTCTTCGCGCTACTCGTGCCATGCACTACCGTCAGTTTGTATTGTCGACTTTACGGAGTGGATGTTGGATACGGGTGCGTCATACCACATTTTCCCTTGGAGGAATTGGTTCTCTAGTTTTGAGGAGTTGGAAAGAGGGGATGTTGTGCTCATAGGTAATGATCATGAATGCCCTATTAGTGGTATCGGTACAGTTCGAATTAAGATGTGTGACGAGGTGATTCAGGAGTTAAAGGAAGTGAGGTTCGTTCCGCAGTTGAAGAAGAATACCATTTCACTTGGAGTTTAGGAGGCACTAGACTATAGGGTGATCTTAGAGGATGCATCACTGAAGGTCACAAGGGGGTTCATGATTGTGATGAAGGGCGTCATGAAGAACAATTTGTATTATTTGATTGGAAGCACGGTGACAAGTGGAGAGCTGACGACTTCTATTGATTTGGCTAGACCGTGGCGTTTGAGGCTAGGATATTTGAGTGTTGATTCCGTGCATAGATTGGTGAGAGGTGCTTTGACCTGCAGATTGAAGTTCTGTAAATGTGTTGGTGTGAGCAAGAAGACCAAGGTGAAGTTTGACACCTCTATTCACAGAGTGAAGGACCTTCTAGATGATGTTCTCATAGACATTTGAGGGCTTTCCAAGGAGACATCATTAGGAGGTAATAGGTATTTGGTTTCCTGTGTTAGAGACTATTCTAGGTATTTGTGAGTTACAACCAAGTCCTATTGGAGTGAAGTCCTAGTAGTCAACAACATGTGGAAGAAGTGTATAGGCAGAAAGGTAATACTTCGTTCTGAGTTTGGTAGGAAGTTCAAGAGGGATCCATTTCTGCATTTGTGCCGAGCTCAAGGCAGTTTAAGACACTTAGAAAGGAAACATTGGAGCAACGAGATGAGGTGGCAGATTTAATGAGTTGTTCCTTGCTGGAGGAGGATCGATGTTTGATGTTAAGCAGTGGATTGCAGAGAAGTTCTGGTGTTGAAGTTTTGACATATTAGAGTCATCTTATTCATAGGTTGTCGTCTGTTACGATTGGAGTTTTTAGATCTGTTAGAGTTGTTTCAGATTTTGGGTTGCTTTGAATATTTGGATGTCCAACATATTATCATATCAAGGATGTGAAATTTGATCCGAGTGCACATTTAGGATTCAAAGGCGTGTTTGGTTATCAGGTGGAGAGTGTTGGACAGATCATTGGTGCATCGCAGCGGGTGGAGAGTGATGCTACTCCATGTTAGATGGAGATTACTCCACGTTCTCTAAATCATTCTGTATCATTTAGGATTCTAGATGAGGTGACAACGATTGGGGATCATGTTGATGTGAATGCAGATAAAGAGTTTGTTGATTCGAGTGCAGCTGGTGGACACAGTTCGGATTTGGTTATGGCCGTTGGTTCACATCAGGTGGATGTGTTTGGTTTATTTCACTTTGAGGACAGTGAGAGAGTTATTAGCTGCGGATTTGTTTGTGATGATCGTGAAGGATTGAGAATCCTTCTAGTTGATTGAGGGCCTTTAGAGGCTATTTGGTGAACTACGTGAGGCTTGATTCATTGGGTAAGAGGATACATAAGCAGTCATTTTGATGTAGCCGGTTTGGTGAGTTGATACCGACATGTTGGAGATTGTTCGCATTCTCGTTTGGGCTCTCAACTTATTGTAGATTGAGTCAGTTGTCGTGGATTTGTTCCACTTCGTACTGGACGCAACAAGTAAGACGTTTGGTTGGTATTGGTGTCGGCTCAGCTTTAGAAAAATTTCGCTGAGGTGGAGAATTGTAGAAATGGCAAAAATATTAGAGAAGAACATGATTTTTGTAGTAGTCAGAGCTTTGGGTGCTTGTCGGTCGAGCGCGAGCTTTGGGGCGGTCGACCGGAAACGTGCACAAGTACATAGTATTTTCTGGATTTTTGTCTGGTTGACCGCAAAGACTTCGGCGGTCGACCGCGGACCCTGTAATGCATTTTTGGGTTTCTATCATTCTGGCTGGTCGACCGTGACGGCTTCGGTGGTCGATCGCCAGTCGGGTTTGGGCCTGATTACGGTTTCCTGTTCTGATCGGGATTTGTATTTGGTATAAATACAAACACGATTTTACGGTTTTTGTGAGTTGAAAGGGTTGTTTTGAGCACAGAAAAGAGAGTTTTTTCTGGGCTAGTGGTTTAGGGTTTTGTTTGAGAGATTTGAGAGATTTGTTTGAGAGATTTGAGTGATTTTGTAATCTCTATTTGTACTCTCCCTTCTCTATTAGTGAAAACCCATCACCTTCTTGTCCCGTGGACGTAGGCAACTTGCCGAACCACGTAAAATTCGTTTGTTTGTGTTCGTGCCGTTTTTTGGATTGTGTTTGGCCTTCTCTCTCGGCGTTTGTGCGATTTCCTCGGAGCCCAACAAGTGGTTTCAGCACAACATGTATTTTTCGTATGCTTTGTACTAACTATTTCAAGATATATATATGCTAGGACATGCTATGCCGTTCTATCCTTTAAAATGTCTCTCCTTTCAATTGTAGGATACCCTAGATTGTCATAAATTTTGATAAAATATAATTTTATGATGCATGTCGTATCCGTGATCTACTACAACATATAACTTATGCTTAAAAACTCATTTTGTAAGCATAAAAGAAGGGGCAAGAGCTTGGTGCGAAAATCCACAGCGAGTTGTTGTCAAACCGATAATCACTCAGACGGCTTCTCAATATATATATCCCTCATGAAACTCGTTGAGGCAGATAGTCTTGTGCGTCTTAATTTGGTCTAGGTTTGTTGTTCTTTAATTAGTTCTTTTTTTTTAAAATTTTCTGTTCTCTTCTTAATTTCCTTTGTATCGAGAATTAGGGGTGGATCCAGAACTTTCATCCAGGTTGTGCACTTAAAAGCAAGCTCAATTTCGAGCATGCGTACATAATATGGCTATGATTTAATTGGGATGACGGACATTATCAATATTTAAGGTGCACAAAAGTTTTGAGAAATGGGTTTAAAGCACAATTTTTCAAAGTTCAGGTTGGGCAAATTAACCATCTAAATATATAGGTGAGACAGTGGGTTAAAAGCACAAATTTCAAACAAGTATGGCTCCGCGCCTGCCAAGAATAAAAGAGATTGCTAATAATAGAGAATATAACTTTGTGTTTAAATTGTTTTTCATCAACATATGTATATATAGCAAAATATATGCCATCTTATTAACAATACGCCTCAAGTTACTTCACGCTGTTGCACAAAAAAAAAAGTATGTAGGCTACACCCAAGTCGTGATTATTTGGGTTGATGGATTTTTGAGTTGGAGGATTAGTGTGCAAAGTTCCCATTTAATTTGTTAGTGCATTTTAGAAATCTGAAGCTAGTGTTTGCTGCAAGAATGGTGGTTGAAGTACCAACAGGGGCTCCGGTTGGGCAAAGAAGCGAGTGGTAGTTTACCATTTCCCCCCTCCTTTTTCCTACTTTATTGAAATTTATCAATGCTGACCTGGTGCGTACGAAGCCTTGTATGCTCTAAGTTTCAAAGTTGTCAATTTGCTAGCTTAAAGAAACCAAACTACGGAAACTATGAAGTGGGAGATGTCATCCTTCTTCAAACATGAATTTTTCACTTTTATTTTCTGTTAAGCTGATTCCACCAGTAGAAAATCGTGTATCCTAGACGGAATATTCTAGACGGAATATTTTCCGTCTAGTTTGTTATTAAACTAGACGGAAAATCTCCGTCTAAAATATTCCGTTTAGGATAAAACATCCTAGACGGAAATTTTTGTCTAGGATACTATCCTGGACGGTTCTTGTATTTTTTTTTTTTGATATGAACAGATATCCTAGACAAAAATTTCTGTCTAGAATGTATCCTAGAAGGAAATTTTCTTCTAGGATGTTTTGGCTCATATAAAAAAAATAAACATCAAAATTCCCCCCTCCGCCACAAAAAAAATTGAAAATCCCCCTCCCCCAACCCAAAATAAACATTCTAGACGGAAATTCCGTCTAGAATATTGCATCCTAAACGGTAACATACTGGACGCACATCCTAGACGGAATTCTGTCTAGAATAGTTTTTCTAGACGGAAATATGAGTATCCTAGACGAAATTTTCCGTCTATGATACGACATTTTGTACCCGTGTTCAGATGCTCGTTGGCATTCCCAGTCTTTGGTGATTGGTTGATTAAATAGATTCACTAACAGAAACTTGTGCATTTTTTTTTAAGAATTATTATTATAGAGTTTGGATATATTACCCTTGTTTTAGAGAATGGTTCTCCTATTCTCACGAGTGAGAAAGACCTTGCCACTTGTTCCAAGTCCAAGGGCGTAGCATTAAGGAGTTTGTTCTGATGGTGTACCAAAACATGGAAGCCTCCTCTCTTAGCTTTTTCGTTGGCTCTCACTGTTTCTATTTTGAGAATATCACGCGTGACTTCACACGTCATCTTGACTCTGCGAAACATGCCAAAACTAGCATATGTCATTTATTTACCACATCTCATGGCATGCACCCGCACAATTTTCCTATAGGAGAATAGCAGTAGAGCTGCACAATGCCGAGCAAATTGGACCATAGCTAGAGGAGCAATGAAATTAACACCACGTCTTCCATCCCTCCATCCCTCCACATACCAATTCAACCTCGTCCTTCGGGGCATCCTAATAGGATGCCTACTCTTCTAAGACAATTAAGTACCATTTAATATTTTAAGGCCCCTCCACGTCAGCAGTATAAAAAAAGAGATTGTATTTTGAAAAAACACCCGAAATTACCCCTCCATTTATCTTCCCTAGACGTCTGGTCCACAAACTACATGGAAAGTCACGCCCATTAATGCAATCTGATGGAAAAAATAGAGGGAAATTTCCCGCCCTTTTTTGAACTCTATCATGAGCAATAACTCATGTTAGTTCTAAGTTATTTAATATTAGTTCTAAGTTATTTAATGTTAGTTCTAAGTTATTTAATGTTAGTTCTAACTTATTTTATGTTAGTTCTAATTTAGTTCTTTCTAATGTTAGTTCTAAGTTATTTAATGTTTGTTCTAACTTATTTTATGTTGTTTTATGTTAGTTCTAATTTAGTTCTGACTTATTTAATGTTAGTTCTACTTCCAGCTAGTGTTGGTTCTAATATAAGCGTTAGTTCTAGTGGCTATATTAGTTCTACTTAAGCTCCTGTTAGGACTGACACGATACATGTTAGAATTGATACTGGAGAAGCTAGAACTAACACATCATCAAGTAGAAGTAATATGACATTTAGACCTAACAATTACGCTGGAACTAACGACTTAAATAAATTAGAACTAACACGATACCAGTTAGAACTAACACTAGAGAAGCTAGAACTAACACATCATTAAATAGAACTAACATGGCGTTTAGACCCAACAATTACGTAGAACTAATGACTTAAATAAATTACAACTAACACGATATCTGTTAGAACTAACACTAGAACTAACACATTAAATAAATTAAAACTAACACGAGCTGGTAAAAATTAGAACTAACCACATTAGTTCTAATTTATACAAAGTTAGTTCTATTTTATAACAAGTTAGTTCTAATTTTATACCATGTTAGTTCTAATTTTATGCCACGTTAGTTCTAATTTATGCCAAGTTAGTTCTAATTTATACAAGTTAGTTCTATTTTATAACAAGCTATCTCTAAATTATACAATGTTAATTCTATTCTGGAGCGTGTTAGTTCTAATCTATACCATGTTAGATCTATTCTGTAGCGTGTTAGTTCTAATCTGCACAGTGTTAGTTCTATTCTGTAGAGTGTTAGTTCTAATCTGCACAGTGTTAGTTCTATTCTGTAGAGTGTTAGTTCTAATCTGCACAGTGTTAGTTCTATTCTGTAGAGTGTTAGTTCTAATCTGCACAGTGTTAGTTCTATTCTGTAGAGTGTTAGTTCTAATCTGCACAGTGTTAGTTCTATTCTGTAGAGTGTTAGTTCTAATCTGCACAGTGTTAGTTCTATTCTGTAGAGTGTTAGTTCTAATCTGCACAGTGTTAGTTCTATTCTGTAGAGTGTTAGTTCTAATCTGCACAGTGTTAGTTCTATTCTGTAGAGTGTTAGTTCTAATCTGCACAGTGTTAGTTCTATTCTGTAGAGTGTTAGTTCTAATCTGCACAGTGTTAGTTCTATTCTGTAGAGTGTTAGTTCTAATCTGCACAGTGTTAGTTCTATTCTGTAGAGTGTTAGTTCTAATCTGCACAGTGTTAGTTCTATTCTGTAGAGTGTTAGTTCTAATCTGCACAGTGTTAGTTCTATTCTGTAGAGTGTTAGTTCTAATCTGCACAGTGTTAGTTCTATTCTGTAGAGTGTTAGTTCTAATCTGCACAGTGTTAGTTCTAATCTGTAGAGTGTTAGTTCTATTCTGCACAGTGTTAGTTCAAGTCTGTAGCGTGTGATGGCTTGTTAGTTCTATTTTATTACACGTTATATCTAATTTATACCACGTTATATATCTAATTTATGTTAGTTCTATTTTATGCCAAGTTATAAACCTAATTTATACCACGTTATATCTCATTTTATTTTCATGTTAGTTCTAACTTATTTTATGTTAGTTCTAATGGCAAGTAAGAGCTAACTTTAAGTGGAACTAACATTAACACTTTGGCTATTTGGTCAAGTAGTAAAGCTTGGGAATTTGGAGAGGATATCAGGAGTTCAAACCACTACACCTACAATATATATTTAAAGGTCTTTGATTGGGCCTTGGGCCTTGGGGCTCTTGGGCAGTTCTAACTAATTTTATGTTGGTTCTAACTTACTCTTTTTTAGTTCTAACTCACTTCATGTTAGTTCTAACTTGCTTTTTGTTAGTTCTAACTCACTTAAAGTTAGTTCTAACGTACTCTTTGTTAGTTCTAACTTGCTCTTTGTTAGTTCAAACTCACTTCATGTTAGTTCTAGTTCTAATTCATGTTAGTTCTAACTCGTTCTTTGTCTAACCCACTGCATGTTAGTTCTAGTTCTAATTTATGTTAGTTCTAACCCACTACATGTTAGTTCTAATTCATGTTAGTTTTAGGCTCTTGTGCTCTTTGTTAGTTCTAACTCATTTTATGTTGATTGTAACTCACTTCAAGTTAGTTCTAGTTCTACTTCATGTAGTTATTTTCACCAACATAAAATCTATAGACAATTGGGAGTACACAAGCTCATAC
>NC_033796.1:46173575-46176738 GCF_001876935.1 Asparagus officinalis
TGTTCAAGAATCCAAGAGATCCCATTTCAATTAAATGAAAGAGAAAAACTACAAAAACCCAATATCGATTCCCTTCATAAATTACAAGAAAACAAGAGCACTATCTTAATTAAGACATTGATTTGGGTAAAGATATTCCGTAACTTGTTCATTGCTGAGGGTTGCACTAATTGAGATGTGTTGATAAATTATTACTGGGTTTTTATCAGGTTGATTGTGTGTAATGCTCTTTTCTGGAGGAAACGCTATTTTTGTCTTCGAATTGTGCATTTTTGCAGCAATATTTTTAGTAATTTTTATGAATATGTTCAAATATCTTAATACTGCTTGTTATTTGTATTTTCTTTTTTTATTTATTCCCCTCTTCATTTTTTTTAAATAGTGTTCATTGATATGCTTGATAGAATGATTCGCTTTTAACAAACTAGAAAATTTTTGTTTAGAATATTTTTGTTTTTGCCTTGTTTCCGCACGAGTCAATGTTAGATTTCATTTTTTAGGGGAAATTTTGAAGTTATAATACCAAAAAGTGAAATTATCGAATGAAGTCCGGGAAAAAAACCCTTGTGAAAGCTATAATTTTAGAGGGATTTTGATTAGAAGATTTTCATAAAATAAGTTCTATTTTTCAAGAACATGAAGAAGCGGATCATATCGAGAAGGTATTAATAAAATAAAGAGTCATGTTTTGACTATCGCATTCCATTATTATGTCCATATTTGATTTGACCTTAAACCCAACAGACTTGCATTGGATCCTTGGCTCTAGAGAATCTCAGCAGACTGCGGATCCAAAAGACTCTGAATCGATCCAAACAGGATCCAACGAGCTTATCGGGTTTGGTCAGCGCTTACAATCCGCTAACAGACGCAACGAGTTAGGCTCCGTTTGGATACCATAATGTTTTACGAATAATTTTTCAAAACAGGCCGATTTAGCTTTTTATTTTTCAAAATCGACCGTTTTTTTTATTTATCAAAATCGACATGGTTTTGTGATTAGCAGGTTAATCACTATCCTAAATAGTCGGGGTTGCCAACCCCGACTATTTAGGAGGGTGTTAAACCCTAATTAAAGGCTTTAAAAAACCCGAAATTACCCCTCCACTTATCTTCCCTAGACGTCTGGTCCACAAACTACATGGAAAGTCACGCCCATTAATGCAATCTGATGGAAAAAATAGAGGGAAATTTCCCGCCCTTTTTTGAACTCTATCATGAGCAATAACTCATGTTAGTTCTAAGTTATTTAATGTTAGTTCTAAGTTATTTAATGTTAGATGAGTAATAACTCATGTTAGTTCTAAGTTATTTAATGTTAGTTCTAAGTTATTTAATGTTAGTTCTAACTTATTTTATGTTAGTTCTAATTTAGTTCTAATTCATGTTAGAGCTAATTTTAAGTAGAACTAATATAAATACTTTAGGCTATTTGGTCTAGTGGTAAATCTTATTTTATATTAGTTCTAACTTATTTTAAGTTAGTTCTAACTTAGTTCTAATTCATGTTAGAGCTAACTTTAAGTAGAACTAATATGTTTATACCATGTTATAATGGCTATGTTAGTTCTAGTTAAGCTCATGTTAGTTCTGGTGGTTCTTGTGTTAGTTCTAGTTGATTTCATGTTAGTTCTACTTCCAGCTAGTGTTGGTTCTAATATAAGCGTTAGTTCTAGTGGTTATATTAGTTCTAGTTGAGCTCCTGTTAGAACTGACACGATACCTGTTAGAATTGATACTGGAGAAGTTAGAACTAACACATCATCAAGTAGAACTAACATGACGTTTAGACCTAACAATTACGCTAGAACTGACGACTTAAATAAATTAGAACTAACACGATACCAGTTAGAACTAACACTGAAGAAGCTAGAACTAACACATCATTAAGTAGAACTAACATAGCGTTTAGACCCAACAATTACGTAGAACTAATGACTTAAATAAATTACAACTAACACGATATCTGTTAGAACTAACACTAGAACTAACACATTAAATAAATTAGAACTAACACGAGCTGGTAAAAATTAGAACTAACCATATTAGTTCTAATTTATACAAAATTAGTTCTATTTTATAACAAGTTAGTTCTAATTTATACTAAATTAGTTCTATTTATACCACGTTATAGTTTTTATACTACGTTATAGTTTAATTTTATACCACATTATATCTAATTTATACCAAGTTAGTTCTATTTTATACCAAATTAGTTCTAATTCTATACCACGTTAGTTCTAATTTTATACCACGTTAGTTCTAATTTATACCAAGTTAGTTCTAATTTATACCAAAATACAAGGGGGCGGGTCACATGAACATTCTGCTTTTGGGGCCTGGACACATTTTTCCCTAATATTTTTCCTAATTTCTGGAATTTCCTGAGTTTTTAAAATAAATAAATAATAAAATATATAGTCTTGTATTTTAATTCTGCTAAATATTAATTTTATATAGTCTTGTATTTTAATTCTGCTAAATATTAATTTACGGTTTAGTGATTTTTATATATAATCTTTTTGTGACTAATATTATTAATAACTAGTGATTTTTATATATAATCTTTTTGTGACTAATATTATTAATAACCTTGTTATATTTGGTGTAAACTTCAACATAGTACAGTAGTATATAAATATTAATAAAAAGATTTTTGGTTGATTATTAATTATTAATATAATTCAGATATTATATGAAATTTCGAATTTATTTTCCCTCTTTTATTTTTTCTCATTTGAATTTGAATTCCTTCCATATTTTTTCCTAATTTATTTCTCAATCAATTCCCTAATCACCTTTTAACTATTTCCTATTCACTCCCTTGATTTTCTCTCCCCAACAATCACGTGCAAATCTCCTCTATCTCTCAACTCCCAAAATTTTCCCCATAATCAAATATTTTTCTCTCTCACGTACTCTATCTATTTTTCTCTCTCACGTACTCTATCTATTTCTCTCTCCAATCTATTTTCAAACCTTTTCTCTCTCTTCATTAATTCCCTCAACTCCAGCTCATTCCTTTTAATTTTTCCTCTTCCTTTCAAAATCCACCGTACCCTCTCTCTCTCTCTCTCTCTCTCCATCAGTTCACCTCATCCCAAAAGAAAACCATCTTCTTCTTCCTCAAGCACCCACACCCGACAACCCATACCCGCCGCCT